>NC_081194.1:36030655-36386155 GCF_902713425.1 Acipenser ruthenus
ATGTTGGCCTCAAACTCGGATATGTTAAAGAAAAAATCTCACTAAAGTTCACACATTTCAAGAGCCTTCTCTGTGGGGTGCCTTCCTCTAACATACGCTATCTGTACTTTTAATACACCGTGGCTCCAATCTGTTCATAACATGTAAAATTGAATAAAAATATTTCTCCCCTATAAATATAGATGTATATATATATATATATATATATATGTATATATATATAGACGACATCTATATATTCACGTTGAGATAACATCGTGCTTTCCGACATAATCAGCCATACAGCCACCCAAAGTCTGATATGTTAAAGAACTAGACTAAGCAGTGCCACGATTCTCACCTCACAAAATGATTTTTGGTTTTCAGACACGCTAAATACATTACAAAAACTGTAGCCCTTATTCTCTATATTTAACATGTTTAAAACATGTTAAACTCTTGTTTGTTTTATTCATTTACATCAGTGTTTAATTTTCCTTCATTTGTTTCCTACAGAATCATAACATTTAGTTTGTATTCAGTTATATTCAATTCAATAAGTTTTATTGGTACGGCACAAATAAACAAGCTTTGCAATAGCAAATACTTACACCTGTTTGTTTGTTTATAGTTAAACGTAGGCTTAGTTAAATCTATTTTCTTTACGCGGTATTACAGGCAAAGAATGTTCATGCAATATATTTTTAAAACGTCTTTCATTTTAGCATTTTTTATTTTATTTGCGTCAGGATAAAAATGCTCTCATTTTATCTTTAAAAAAAAAAAAAAAAAACAAAAAAAAAACACAAACAACCAAACATGCTTAAACAGTTTTTATTTATAGAATTGTTTCCAGGTTTTAATCTTAACAAAAGTATGCAATCTCCTTAATATATACGAAATCTGTATATTCATTTGAAATAGCCCTAGGAGTGTCTACCCTGCTGAGACCAAACCTTAAGGCATCACGAATCACACATTTCAAAAGCCTTCTCTGCAGGGTGCCTTCCTCTAACAAATAGGTATCTGTGCTTTTTAATACACCGAGACGCCAATCTGTTCATTGCGTTTGGTTCAGTGTCTGCGCGTGTGTGTGTATGTGTAGGGGTGTTTCAGTGTCTGTGTTCAAGGGGCGCGCATATGAGTGGACCTACAGGAATTTGTGCGCATGTTCGAAGCCAAAGGAACCGCCCCCTATTTAAGTCACAGAGTGAGGCTGCAGTCATTCGGCAGCTAATGTTTGAAGAGAGATGAAGCATGAGAGGGAGAGAATTCAAGTAGGGTTTGTGCGTTTTGTCCGGGGGAGTTTTTTTTTTTTTAAACGGTAAGAGAGAGCTTTTTCAGATCTTGTACTCTGGTAGATTATGTTTTGTTTTTGTTCTTTTATAAATATTTAATTTAATATCTGTTTTATTTTGTTTAGCGATACACTTTTAAAACGATTAACGCTCAAGTTGTACAGTTATTTATGTCTGTAATAAATTGTTTTCTGCATTTTTCTATTGCTTTTGTGATACGCTGTTTTAAACTTTCTCCTGTTTCATCTATTGGATTCTGTATGTGTAAATATCTTTTGCTTTTAACGGTGCCTAGTAAAAAATATGTATACGCCAAACATCAAAATGTAAAATCACAGCACCTCTTATGATTTCTGTGTGTGTGTGTGTAATGTTTAAATAAGTAGTTTTCTTTTTGGGTTTTTTCTTTTTGCTTTTAATACACTATTTTAAACTTTCTCTTTTTTCGTTAAGTGTCTTATGTAAAAATATTATGACTTTAATGTTTGTCTGCACCAAGCATATATAAAACTTGGGTACACACTATCCCCTGATTACATACATAACATATTAAACACTGATTTTTGTACATATCTTATAAAAGACGTGCAATAAGTTTATAGGCATATATAAGCCTATATTCAATAAACATATCTGTCTTGTAACAACCATAAAATCCACGGCCCCTCATTATATATTCATAAATTCATAAATCCACGCCCCCTCATTATATATTCATAAATTCATACGGTCATAAAGGTCAAACGGGTCATAAATTAGACTTTTGACATAAGCTGTAGTAATATTACTACTGGAGGGTCAGACACCAATCTCTGCGTCACCAAATTGAATCATTCAATTTACACATTAACTAATTAAGATTGTTAGCACTATAATACCCTCTTCACTTACCTCTCATTTGTGTTCCAATTTCATTGTACCTATATGCACCATGGAGAATATCATCGACTATTCCGCTTCATCCCAAAAGTTTACCTTAGCCCTCCCAGTAGCACCGCCACCAAAAAATTAAAAAGGGATATCTCAAATGTATGATTTATCGCCTTAAAGTTGTGTAAGACTTTTCTGAGACTTTTGTAGGTTTCAACAATCGAAAACCATTCCGGGTATCATCTTCAACAAGGAGACTTTAATAAGGGATAAACAGTACAGCAAAGACATTCAGCATGAACTCAGGACTGGGATCTTGCTGTGTGAGCACCAACAACAAGCTACTTGCTTTCATACCTGAATGGGGAACTGCGTTGCTACTAAACATTCCCTCCAGGAAATTCTATCTCACAAACTCTTGTGTTGATTCCATTTCAGTACGTTCAAAAGTTCCTACTAGTTTCTATTAAAAAAAAACACACACAAACACATTTAGCAACTCTTATTGGTTTACTTTTAAACATATTTACTTTAACTTTCAGTTGTAAACAATCAATGTTATTTTACGTTTCTAATTATTTCAACTTCTATCCCTTGCTTAAACGTTTAAATATAACCTATAAATGTTCCAGTTCTTCGTTCACTTTGTGACTTATTTTATTACAGTGTAATGGGCAGTGTTGTGTGATACACAGCTGTTACAGATCGTGCCCTATGTCGGTGAGAGGAGATGATGTTAAAAGCTCAAACCACGACTGCAAACCAGTCCGGTGTTCTGACAATCTGAGCTACCCACTCAAGATGAGTACAGCGCAGTTAGAAGCAGAAAGCAGAAAGGAGGAATTACATCTTTAAATTAAATCTGGAGTTGCTTTAATCAGAAAACATTACAGCTTCAAGTCTTACAGCTCATGTATTTTTCTGATAAGAAGCTGAAACTCGGAGCAGCTGATTCAAATTCTGCGCCGTTCTGAGACACGGGGGAGGGGTGGAGCCCGCAGCACAAGCACAAACAAACAAAAGGCAGGCAGTTTCAGAGCGACAGCGAGTGAGGCGACAGCGTGGGAGAAGTACGAGTGGACAAGTAGAGCGCAGTTAGAAGCAGAAAGGAGGAAGTACATATTTAAATTAAATCTGGAGTTGCTTTAATCAGAAAACATTGCAGCTTCAAGTCTTACAGCTGCGTGTATTTTTCTGATAAGAAGCTGAAACTCGGAGCAGCTGAGAAGTACGAGTGGACAAGTACAGCACAATTAGAAGCAGTTTGAAAGCAGGTTGACAGCTGCAAAACTAAACTAAACTTCCAAAAAAAAATAAAAAAAAATTACAACATGGTCTTCAAGCCAGTAATCTGTGACAACTGCATGATGTGGGAAATCCGAGAAAACCCTACAGAGCTCAACCAAGTTTGTGTAAAGTGTAGTAGTCGTCCACATCAGTACAAACAACATTGGAAGAGACAGACCAAGATCCCTGCAAAACAAATTCAGAGAGCTAGGAAGGCAATTAAAAGACAAGACCAAAACTGTGGTATTTTCTGGGATACTGCCGGCACCTTGCAAAGGACCATATGGACAGCTGGAAATACAAAATCAAAAAGCATGGCTAAAATTGTGGTGCACACAGGAAGGCTTCACCTTTCTTGAACATTGGAGCACATTCTACAACAAGGACTATCTATACAGGTGGGACGGACTGCACTTAAACAGAAATGGAACCAATCTACTCGGAGAAAGGATCCTTGAGAAGGTTCAGAAGCATTTAAACTAGAAAGGAAGGGGGGAGAAAACAAAAAAACAGAAGGGAGACCACATCAAAACAAGGGCAACAACTCAGGTAAGACAACCATTAACCCTTTGCGGTCCATTGTCGGACCTGGTCCGACATTGCAATTATTCCTATCAGGTTCATTGTCGGACCCTGTCCGACATCATTATAGAAACGCAAAAAACGTTTTTTTTTCGTTTTTTCTCCGGAAAAAGTCGAGAAAACCATTCAATGGCCGAGTGGGAATGACAGGAGCCGAGACAAGTCGAAAAAAAAAAGAGGCGTATCTCATGAATAGTCATACATGGCCCTGGTATCAGATAACGGGGCGGTCATAAGTAAACAAGCTGGCTGCCTGTGAATCAGCGCACAGAGAACATGGACATTTGCAGAGCTTTTTTGAGATGTTATAGTAATAAAATAATGACTTGGATCACATTATTGAGGAGTTTGGTGATAAAACGAGTGATCAGGAGATGATTGATCGTATGTACGACTATTATTATTATTATTATTTATTTCTTACATAGGGGAAAGCTATAGCGAACGAAAGGGTGGGGCGGGGCGGAGATGCCTAGTGAGTGCTTTGTTGATATGCAGGGCCATTTAAACCCGTTTGACTGTGAAAAAAATACTTTTAAACAGTGCGTCTAAAATTAACTGCGCGTTTGAAAATTAATTAGACCAGGCGTGCCTGACGCGCATTTAATAAATGGACCGCAAAGGGTTAAATGTATTTATCTTAATGCTAGAAGTCTCAGAAACAAAATGTTAGAACTTGAAGCTACTGCACTAACAAGCAACTACGATGTGATAGGTGTTACAGAAACTTGGTTGTCAAAGAGTGATGGAGACGAATAAAATATTAGTGGGTACACACTATATAGGAAAGACAGGCAGGACAGAAGAGGCGGAGGGGTAGCGCTATACATAGGAAATAGTCTTGAAGCCCAGGTGTTAAATCAGGACAAAGAAAACAATGCATAATCAATATGGGTCAGAATAATGGACACAAATTCAAAGGGCATAATAATAGGAGCATGCTATAGACCGCCAAATTCAGACGCTGAGCAAAATAATCTGTTATACAATGACATTCGAAATGCGTGTAGAAAAGGAGAAGCCATACTAATGGGGGATTTCAACTTCCCCCATATAAAATGAGAAATCCCGATGGGGGGCACGACGGACGAAATTGAAATGGTGGAAATGACAAATGACTGCTTCCTAACGCAATTTGTCAAGGCACCGACTAGAGGGGAGGCATGCCTTGACTTAGTCTTTTCAAATAATGAAGACAGAATAACTAAAACAGAGGTCAGAGCGCCATTGGCAAACTCAGACCAGAACATGGTCTCATTTGAAGTATTTTTTAAAACCCCAAAAGTAATGACTAAAGCTAAGGTTTACAATTTTAGAAAAGCAAACTATGAAGGTATGAAACGGAGACTAACAGAAGTAGATTGGAGTAAAATAGAGAAAACATCCACAGAAAAAGGATGGCTGTTTTTTAAAAATATAGTACTAGAGGCACAAAACAATTACATCCCAAAAGTAGACAAATCAAAATCTAAAACAAAATGGCCAAAATGGTTTAATAGATCAATTAAAAAAAATATTCAGCGAAAAAAGGCACTTTACAGAGCGTTTAAAAGGGACCAAAAACAAAGTACACAGAAAGAGTACTTGGAACTGCAAACACACGTCAAAAAGGAAGTTAGAAAGGCCAGAGAGATAGAAATCAATATTGCTAAGGAGGCTAAAACCAATTCCAAAATGTTTTTCCAATATTATAATAGCAAGAGAACATTCAAAGAGGAGGTTAAATGTCTAAGAGATACAAATGGCAAAATCATAGACGAAGAAAAAAAATAGCAAATATATTAAATGATTACTTTTCACAGGTTTTTACAAAGGAGGACACGGACAACATTCCCCACATGTCGACCTGTTCCTATCCAGTTTTAAATAACTTTAGCATAACAGAGGCAGAAATGTTAAAGGGACTAGGAGCTCTTAAAATAAACAAATCCCCTGGGCCGGATGAGATCCTCCCAATAGGTACTCAAAGAAATGAAAGATGTTATTTACAAACCGCTAACCAAGATCATGCAACAGTCTCTTGACACAGGGGTTGTACTGACAGACTGGAAAATTGCAAACGTAATACCGATCCACAAAAAGGGAGACAAAACCGAACCAGGTAACTACAGACCAATAAGCCTGACTTCTATTATAAGTTAACTTATGGAAACTATAAGATCCAAAATGGAAAATTACCCATATGGTAACAATATCCTTGGAGACAGTCAGCATGGTTTTAGGAAATGGAGATCGTGTCTAACTAACCTACTTGACTTTTTTGAGGATGCAACATTGAAAATGGATAATTGCAAAGCATACGACATGGTTTATTTAGGATTTCCAGAAAGCTTTTGACAAAGTCCCGCATAAAAGATTAATTCTCAAACTGAATGCAGTAGGGATTCAAGGAAATGCATGCACATGGATTAGGGAGTGGTTAACATCTAGAAAACAGAAAGTACTGATTAGAGGAGAAACCTCAAAATGGAGCGAGGTAACCAGTGGTGTACCACAGGGATCAGTATTAGGTCATCTGCTATTCCTAATCTACATTAGTGATTTAGATTCTGGTATAGTAAGCAAACACGTTTAATTTGCAGACGACACAAATATAGGGGGAGTGGCAAACACTGTTGCAGCAGCAATGGTCATTCAAAATGATCTAGACAGCATTCAGAACTGGGCAGACACATGGCAAATGACATTTAACAGAGAAAAGTGTAAAGTATTGCATGCAGGCAATAAAAATGTGCATTATAAATATCATATGGGAGATACTGAAATTGAAGAAGGGAACTATGAAAAAGACCTAGGAGTTTATGTTGAATCAGAAATGTCTTCATCTAGACAATGTGGGGAAGCTATAAAAAAGGCCAACAAGATGCTTGGATATATTGTGAGAAGTGTTGAATTTAAATCAAGGGAAGTAATGTTAAAACTCTACAATGCATTAGTAAGACCTCACCTAGAATATTGTGTTCAGTTCTGGTCACATCGTTACAAAAAGGATATTGCTGCTCTAGAAAGAGTGCAAAGAAGAGCAACCAGAATCATCCCGGGTTTAAAAGGCATGTCGTATGCAGACAGGCTAAAAGAATTGATTCTGTTCAGTCTTCAACAAAGAAGACTATGCGGCGATCTGATTCAAACATTCAAAATCCTAAAAGGTATCGACAATGTCGACCCAGGGGACTTCTTTGACCTGAAAATAGAAACAAGGACCAGGGGTCACAAATGGAGATTAGATAAAGGGGCATTCAGAACAGAAAATAGGCGGCACTTTTTTACACAGAGAATTGTGAGGGTCTGGAACCAACTCCCCAGTAATGTTGTTGAAGCTAACACCCTGGGATCCTTCAAGAAGCTGTTTGATGAGATTCTGGGATCAATAAGCTACTAACAACCAAACGAGCAAGATGGGCTGAATGGCCTTCTCTTGTTTGTAAACGTTCTTATGTTCTTATGTTCTTACCCGGTAGCTCATTGTCAGACGTCTGAAAAACTGTGCTACCCTTCAGAATGAGCTACCCATATTGAAAAATATTAGGTAGATCATTCTGTCAGACAGAAATGACATGAAGTTTATAACTAAGGTTCAGGTGAAAGGAACAGATACCAACCTTCACATCACTAATTGAATCATTCAATTTACACATTAGCAGCAGCCCTATAAATCAACTGAATTATCACCTTACCATTTCATTTAACTACTAATCACTTTTAGTATAAATACCCAGCATACCTACCCCTCATTCATGCTTTCGTTTTCGCAACCCACCTCCCACCCCTATCGCCTTCTTTTCACAATTCTCTTAGCTGGGGTGGGGGGGTCTTCTGTCTTGTCCATCGGCCGGATGGAGATCTCCGATCCAGATAACTAAAATACCAAATTGGTTGTTTCATTTTCACATACTGCATTTATATATTTCATTCCCTTCATACTGCATCTCAAAAATAAATTTAGCAGTAAATAGCAAATTAGTCACTATAGAATTTCACTGGGTGCCTAAGAGTAAAGAGAGTTGAGAGTAAAGAAGCATGAGGGGCAGCGAGCTTGAAGCATGTGAGTGCTTGAGTGACAATAGTGTTAGACATAGGACAGGCTGGACAGATCCCTGTACTCAAAGGACCAGGTCAGGCAGAATCCTCTGGCTGCTGAGCGGCTTGAGACGAGTATCGGCCAGGAAAAGACATACAAACAAGACACTCTGAACTCTTACCAAGGAGGATGGGAGACAGAACATACAAAAGACGAAGCTTTCAAATCCAGGCCGGGTCAGCCAGCATTCTCTGGCTGCTGAGCTACAAGGAGAATGAGACATAGAGGACAAAAGGACAGATCCCGTCACTACTCAGGCAGCATCGGCTGGCAGCTGGGTGGCGTGGAGAGTTAGGGAAAAGTGTCTCGGGTCCGTATAGGAGAGACAAAGGACGAGAACCCCCCTGCGTGGGGCCCAACTCGGCAGGTGGGGGACTCGGTCTGCCTCAGAGGGGTCAAGAAAGGTGCTCGGACCTAGAAAAGAAGCTAAGGAGTGATAGCAGATTGTGGCATCCCTGAGGCTAGCACAAGCTGCGAAAGTATAGATGTGGCCGGGGGTCCCCTCTGACCCACCAAAATAAGGACTTCCGGCTCCCCGCAGAACCACACCGTGTAGATAGGAAAGAGACTGCAGAGCTGCACATAGATGATAGAAAAGGCTGGAAAGAGAAACAAAACAAAGAAAGGTTAGTATGACGGGCTATGGATTGGATGCCATCTGTGCTGTGGAGAGGAAAAAAACCTATTGGGAGGAAACCTCTGGTGGATCTGGAGGAGAGGGCGTCCCCACTACGGGCATACTAACGAGGGACTGGTGAGCTGCTGCAATGTCCGTGAGAGATGACCTGATATACACCTCCACTGCTGAAGAGGACCGGAGCCTCATGGTTTTAATCAGGTGCTGGTTGATTCCGGCGCATGCTGCAGAAGTGGCTGCTCCGATCCGGAAGGAGTGAGGAGAATAAAACTGAGGGGAGAGCCCAAACCTGGAGAGCAAACCAATGTCTTAAGAACATAAGAAAGTTTACATACAAGAGGAGGCCATTCAGCCCATCTTGCTCGTTTGCTTGTTAGCAGCTTATTGATCCCAGAATCTCATCAAGCAGCTTCTTGAAGGATCCCAGGGTGTCAGCTTCAACAACATTACTGGGGAGTTGGTTCCAGACCCTCACAATTCTCTGAGTAAAAAAGTGCCTCCTATTTTCTGTTCTGAATGCCCCTTTATCTAATCTCCATTTGTGACCCCTGGTCCTTGTTTCTTTTTTCAGGTCAAGAAAGTCCCCTGGGTTGACATTGTCTATACCTTTTAGGATTTTGAATTTTTGAATCAGATCACCGCATAGTCTTCTTTGTTCAAGACTGAATAGATTCAATTCTTTTAGCCTGTCTGCATATGACATGCCTTTTAAACCTGGGATAATTCTGGTTGCTCTTCTTTGCACTCTTTCTAGAGCAGCAATATCCTTTTTGTAACAAGGTGACCAGAACTGAACACAATATTCTAGGTGAGGTCTAACTAATGCATTGTAAAGTTTTACCATTACTTCCCTTGATTTAAATTCAACACTTCTCACAATATATCCGAGCATCTTGTTGGCCTTTTTTATAGCTTCCCCACGTTGTCTAGATGAAGACATTTCTGAGTCAACATCCTAGGTCTTTTTCATAGATTCCTTCTTCAATTTCAGTATCTCCCATGTGATGACGATTCTTGAAGAGTCGATGAAAAGAGGATCTGAAGGGAGACAAGAGTTCCTGGTGGTGAGGTACTTGGTTAGGACAGAACTGGGACAGAGAGTAGAGTCAATTTTTGGAAAACTGAATGCACTGACCTTGATGTAACAATCTGTTTTTGAAGTCCTGATGAATAGGACAAAGTGATTTCCAAGGACTTGAGTGAGGTCGGAGTACCGCAGGCAGATGGCTGGGAAACTGGAGATTGATGGGACTGAGAACTCGGAGCAGTGCAAGAACACGAAGAAGGTGACTAGGCACAGAGCTTCCATGACGATGTTATCGAAAGGGGTGAAGCAGCCGCGATGGAGGGAGGAGATGAGGCGAAGGAGGATATCCGATGAGATTGGTTGTCTTGATGGAGAGGCAGGAGGGAGGTTCTTCTCCATGCCCCGGATCGTCAGGCGGACCTCCGGGATGGAAAGGAGTGGGGGGGGGGGGTAGGGGGGTGGACTGGAGGCGGAACTGGGTGCAAGGTATGTTTCACAAGACCTTATGGTTGATATGGCTTTACGCTCCATGTCTATCCATTGTATTCCCCTTGATGTCCTGGTAACTCTGTTGCTTTTTTTCCCCCTCACCGGTAAAATCAACTGGTGCTGTCATAGTATTTTCACAGGGTGGATTCTGTTCCTTTAGGAGTCCTGCAGAGGAAGTGCTTCACAAGAGCAGTAAGACATACTACTTCCATGGTCAGGTCATTGAATGGACAGAGCAGCCTTTTCTGAGGGTAGAGATTAAAGAGTGAAGGATGTCTATTGATATAGGGAGCCGGGAGAGAGCAACGGGGAGGGGCTTTTGAGGATCTCTCAAGTGAACTGATGGGATGGATAGGAGTATTGGGGAAGGGATGGAGTTGAGGCGGTAGAAATACTGAATTCCGCAGATGTAGGCTTTAATGGTAGTGGGGGCTAAGTGAAGAGAATCCCTTACATGAGTGATGGAGGCTAGAATCCTTTGCACATTAAATCAGAATGGGATGTATTTGGTTTTGAGTGCAGAAAGTTGTAAATGTTTTCTATCTGGTGGTGTACAATGATTTGGTCGCTGTGGCGAAGGCTGTTGCCATGTAGTGGAGAGCACATTGCAGAAGGTTGGAGAGTGTTGTATTTAGTTGAACAGCAGATGTCAGAGTTTGATGAGGGCTGAGGTGACAGCTGGAGCTGAATGAAATTGACTGCTGAGTTGATTCTGGAACCAAAGGCAGAGAGATGTCAACCATCCTATGTGTTAGTTAATACAGGATTGATCAGCGGTTTGCTACCATGATGTCTGCTTGGAATGAAAAAGTTGAACTCACATTCGGAGATTTGGGTTTCACAACTCCAGACATTCTCCTAATAGTGGAACTCATTAATTCATAAATCATGACTAAATTGACTAAATTGCTGAGGAAGTCAAGTGCCCTGTATAATATATATATATATATATATATATATATATATATAACATTTATTTTTTAATTTAATTTTTTTAGAGATCCGAGTATTGGAGGAAAGCTGGAGCGTTGGAAGCTCTGGAGGAGAGCAGTTGCAGATTTAAACAGTAAACTAAAGCAACTTTTGCATGCAGATCTGAAGAGAGAGCCGAGATTTGCTGTAGTGAGGAGTGATTGACAGTAGAGGCGAGATCTACTAAACAGGCAGAGATCTGAGGGAGTAAACAATGGAATGCTGTCAGTAGTGTGCAGTGGCTTGCTATAGAGAGCAGAGATCTGCTGAATGCGGAGAAAATTGGTATTTGAGAGTTAAGGCGGTTTTAGATGATGTCGGAGATGGGGCTGCCTTTGGGCAGAGATGAAGAGATGAGAGATGAGAATGTGTTGTTCCGAGGCTGCTGCAAAACCTATTGATTTGATCGGGAGCAATCTATGAGTGTATTGTCTATTGCGGAGTAGGAGGATGCTTTCACTGAAACGTTGATAATCGTAGGACGTGGTTTCTCATATTGAATGAAATGGTGACTTTGAAAGTTGTATAAAGTGCCTTGATGAAGTTGGGGGCAAATGAGGAAGTGCAAATCCAGGAACAAGAAGGTTGCAGGAATGGCCTGTTGCAGGGAAGCTGGAAATTTATGTGACAGTGGATTCTTAGCATCTTAGCATGATCAGGTCCTCGAGAGGAGGAGGGAGGAGGAGGGGGGGGGGGGGTTGGATTTGAAGAATAAGAGTTAATACAGGTAGCAAAAAGGTTGAGGCAGCCTACAGCCCAGGCTATAGTGCACTCCACTCAGAGTGCCTTTACCAGATGCGTCATTCGGGAGCCCAGTAATCCAACATTTTAACAAAATTGTTATATACTATCTCAATGTATTTAAATCCTGTGGAAGTTGTATCTAGCATAACTACTACAATCCCAATCCAAGTCAAAACGAACCAGCCTTCTTTAAAACAAAAAAAATATTCCCACAGCACAACTGGATTAGACAGTGTAATAGCAAGGAGTACACAACAAACAAACCATACACACAGTCCAGCAGAACAAAGAGAAAAATGTCTTTAGCACTCCAGCGTTTGTTAATTTTACTTCACTTGGCAACCAAGACCAGAAGAAAAACAGCAGTGCAAAAAACAAAAAACAATGTGTTAATGTTCTCCACGTGGGAACAAGCAGCAAGGGAAAAATAAAATATAACTTTTTTGTTCTTTTAATTTTTTTTGGTGTTGTGGGTTTAATTTAATTTGAGATACATGGCTACTGTAGTGATCCAGCAATGGGGTTACTAAATAAAGTACCCCGGGGGTCAACATTTTGGATCTAAATATAGCGCTTGACCTTCCCCTGGATGAAAGAGGAGGCCATGCAAAGTTTGGTTTGCACTGGCTTCTGCGAGGTCCGAATGCATAAAAAGAACAGACAGACAGACAAACTTTCTTCTTTATATATTAAGAAAATGTGATATTTTGTAATGTGATATTTTATAACAACTGTAAGTCACCATGGATAAGGGCATCTGCTAAGAAAGAAATAATAATAAAACAAAATTAGGCTACATTAAAATAGGAGCTCTGTAACTTTTCCTTTTTTCCTCTTTGTCCTGATGTACTTGCTTTATTATTATGTTATATTAAATGTTCTCTTCTTTCTCTGTTTCTCATGAAACACACCTGTTTTGTTTTTCTCCGCCTTTACTACCTTTCAATCCCACCTGTCCATTGATTGAAATCCTGAAATGACATCAAAACTGTAATTTGAATCACTAACATATAGGTTTCTCATTTAAATACTGAATAGTTTTTCTACCACTTTTATGTAAATTTCACCCACTCCCCCTGTCAGAAAACAGCAGAAAAGGTTTTCATTTCACGATGGAAAAAATGTTCTAAAGTTCTTTTTTTGGGGTCCCTTTCCATTTTTTTTTCGGGACTGAGTTAGTTTGTGTTCACAATGGGAAGGTTTTTTTCTTTAATTTACTGACACAGTAGCAACTCTGAAGCCAAAAATAACAGTATATAAAATAACACAATAATAGTTTGCAGATGATAACAACTCAATATTTTCTTTATATTGTCATCTAGTCAAAACATGTTAAAATGTACAAAAAGCCAGATTTAAAAACATATGGTATACACATAATCAGAATGATTAAACAAATGATTATATTATTATTATTTATTTCTTAGCAGACGCCCTTATCCAGGGCGACTTACAATTGTTACAAGATATCACATTATTTTTTACATACAATTACCCATTTATACAGTTGGGTTTTTACTGGAGCAATCTAGGTAAAGTACCTTGCTCGAGGGTAAAGAAGCAGTGTCCCCCCAGGGATTGAACCCACGACCCTCAAGAGTCCAGAGCCCTGACCACTACTCCACACTGCTGCCCTTAAACAATGATTAAACAAATAAGATTGTTTATTTTATTTCTGAATGGCGCTAACACACAACCTAATACATAACACTGCTATTAACTTGCTGAGCATGCTGATACAGTTTTGTATTAAAAAAAATAAATAAATAAAAAAACAATAGCAAAACCAGGACGATTAACAATTTTACTGTTTCTGACCGGGACAAAAAATTAAGGCTAAAACTGTGACAATCTCAATTTTCCCAGGATGTCTGGTAACCCTAATGCAGTTCCCTAAGATGTTGTTTGTTTACTTCCGAGTCAGGTTACCTTGTAAAAACCGGAGCAATACATCAATAGCTGCAATCTTTCAATATGTCTCTTTAGGTGGACTCGGTACGGTTTGTTTCAAGTGACTTTGTTGTTCGCACGTCACACCAAACATAATGAACTGTACCGAATGCGGACCAAACCCTCTAAACGGACACAGTGTGAACACAGCCTTAGTTAATACCATATCAAGCACGGGAATCACTGGAGACACACACCAAAGCTCTCAGATACAATGTGGTTTATTAGGCAGCTATTAAGCAGCACCATCCACACACTAAAACACACACAGACACAGACAGCCCTTCCCCCACCCCGAGCACTACCCCGCCTCTCAAGATGACATTCATACAACAAACAAAACAACATGAAGGGTTTCTACAATTACATGTAATACATCACAACATTAAATGCACTTTACAATAACTAACAACGAGACACAACAATAATAAGTTTCCTGTACAATATTTCTCACTCCCAGCATCCTCTGCTGTTAATTAGCATGTTGATGGAGGCTGGCTCCAGGCACGGCACTCTGCGCCAACAGGTGGCAATGGCGAGTCAGTCCAGCCGTGGCCGTTACAATACTGTACTATGCAGTATTTCACACCATAAACTGTGCGTGGACAAATATATAAATCTGAGTAACAAAATATAAACATCAGCATGTCAAATAATTGTTTTTATTATCGTGTTCAAAATGAAACAGTATATATTTTTCTTCAATAATAAGAATGAGATGTTTAAATTGGTTGTTTGAGTAGCCTACAGAGCACTGCCCCTTAAAAAAAAAACCAGAGTTGAAAGGTCAAAGCACATAGACAGGCACCGTGTCCTCTTGTTTTATCTACAGTTTGCAGGAAATAAGAAAAAGATGTTCAACGGTATCTGATGTATTATAGAAATGTTTAGTTTTAACGAAACTGAGTATTTCTTTTCATAAATGTAAGAACGTGCCGTCGCCCCAGCACTTAAAGTTCAAATAAAGTCAGAGAGCCCTGGAGCAATGCTCCTACCTGGACTCCCAGCTGATGGAAACCACCCCCCACCCCCCGGCTGCGGAGGCAGCAAGAGCATGTCCTCCTGATTTTGGAGATGCAGCATGCCTCCCTATTTTGGAGGCGAAGCATGCCTCCCGAATTTGAAGGCGGCAACACCATGCCTCCTTGCTGCGGAGGCAGCAACAGTGCAGGCTTGGCAGGCCTGGGTGGTGCAGGTGGGAGCAGCGGGTCAACCCTGGAGACCGGTGCGGCTCTTCCTCTAGGGCTGGTGACAGCGGGATTTCTCCCAGTGGCGCTGGACACTCTGGTGGTAGTGCTGGGCACTCCCGCGCTGGTGGCGTGGGGCACGCCAGCAGTAGTGGCGCTGTACGCTCAGGCTCCCCCTTCTTCGGAGCTGGGCACTCTGACAGTGGCGATGCTACCCGTGGCGCTGGGCACTCTCCAGCAGTGGTGGCGCTGGATGCTCGGGCTCCCCCCTCGTGGGCGTTGGATGCTCAAGGTCCCCTCTCTTTGGCACTGGACACTCCGGTGGCAGCACTGGGCATGGCACCCGCTCCCTTGCTCGCCTCCAGGAACGGCCGCTCCTCCTCGTCATTTGCTTCGGGAAAGGTAGGTCAGCCTCTTCCTACCACCTTGTGCCCAAACTTCTGAGGTGGCCAGCTCGCCGCCACGAGTTTTCAGGGGGTACGACTCTTCCCCCTCCGCTGCTTCTCTGCCGCATTCTCAGGATCTCTTCTGTCAGCTGCACAATTTCTTCTTCCACCAGCCTCTGGGCCTCAGCTTCCTCCTCCCAGCAGGGGTCAGCAAGTGTGTTTCGTCCATCCCGCTTCTGACACCAGTGTAGCGAGCACAGGAATAACTGGAGACACACACCAAGGTTCGCAGATGCAATGTGGTTTATTAGGCAGCTATTAAGCAGTTAGCACCATCCACACACTCAAACACACACACATGCAGCCCTTTCCCCACCCCGAGCACTACCCCACTTCTCAAGGTGACATTCATACAACAAACAAAACAACACAGGAAGGGTTTCTACAATTACATGTAATACATTACAACAATAAATGCACTTTACAATAACTAACAACATGACACAACAACAATAATGTAGCAATATGTACTAAGTGTTATGTGTCGTATCGTTTTGTGTCACTGTTCCGTGTTTTGTCATTGTGCTGAGTGCCTGTCCATGTGAACGAGTGCACCTGTGGGGTGGGGGGAGGAGCGTGATCTACTCGTGGTCCCAGTGTGCTTGTGATTGTTGTTAAATCATTTTGTCTTTGTGCCTCGTTCGATTTGTGGGGTCCAATAACGTGTCTTGTTATGTCTACATTGTATGTCTGGTTATGTCTAAATATTACATGTTTGCGCAGGGTTTGTGGGTATAAAAGGGCAGCTCGTATGCTGCTGTGGGCTGTGTTGTGGTGTGCTGACATTGGTGAATAAAGTCTGCTTTTTGGTGAATGAGATCTGGCTGCTGTCGTCTGGCTCCTTATACAATAACAACAGTTTACAATAACAACAGTTTCCTCCACAATATTTCCTACTCCCAATGTCCTTGGCTGTTAATTAGCATGTTGATGGAGCCCTCAATCCGCCAACAGGCGGCGACGGCGAGTCAGTCCAGCCATGCCAGTTACACTACTGTACTATGCAGTATTTCACACCATAAACTGTGTTCCTATTTCTCTGTGTGTGGACAAATATATAAATGTGAATAACAATATATAAACATCAGCATGTCAAATAATGATAGGTTGCGGATGCAACCCCGGTTCCCTGAAAGAGAAAATAACCATCAAGGTATGGGATATTGCGGTCAGGCAGTAGGGATTGCCTGAGCTTTATAGCAAAACTGCCGATAGGCCCCTGCGCGAGCTGCCACGTAAGCCCGCCCCCCTGGGAGCTTACTATACGCAGCGTGCAGAGACTCTCTTCCTCTTTTACTCTTCAGGCCATGAAGGCTTCCGGAGCGACCTCGCGGCTTGATGGTTATTTTCTCTTTCAGGGAACCGGGGTTGCATCTGCAACCTATCGTTCCCTTTCAAGTCGAAAATAACCATCAAGGTATGGGAACATTGTACCCAATCCGTCGCGAGGGAGGATTCTCGGCATTAGGGCAGACTTACGTCATAACGCAACTGCGTAGGCAATACATCTATGCATATGCAGAGCCGCGCCTCAGTGTCTACGCTCGCAATGGCACCTATCCTAAAATGGAGTCAACACCATATCGTGACAATACTCAATATGACCGCCAACTAGGGCGTCATAGAGTGTAACATGGATGCTCCGAATGATGGAGCAGAGGATTCCAGTACATTTAAACGGTAGAACCTCATAAAAGTATGCGGTGTAGCCCAACTGGCTGCAGCGCAAATGTCAGACACCGGCACCCCTCTAAAGAGGACCCAGGATGTCGCCATACCCCTAGTGGAATGTGCCTTCAACTGCCCTGGTGGCCTGCAGATTCATATGCTAATCTAATATCATCCACTTTCCAATGGGAAAGGTGTTGTTTAGACAACGGCTGACCCAAAGTCCTAGAACCATGGCATATGAACAGCTGTTCTGTTCACCTCACAGTCATTGTACGGTCAATATAACACCTCAATGCCCGCACGGGGCAGAGCATGTGTAACCGTTCTTCCTCTGGGGAAGAAAAAGGAGGAGGATGGAACACGATCAACTCGACTGGTTGGTTCATATGAAACGGAGATATGACCTTGGGTAAAAAGGCAGAATTTGGACGCATGGAGACCTTAGAACCGTCTCCTGCGAAATGAGTACATGATGCATGCACTGAAAGTGCATGTAACTCGCCCACGCGTTTGGCTGATATCACTGATAGCAAAAATGCAGTTTTCATAGACACGAGCTTCATATCCACACTGTGGAGAGGCTCGAACGGTGCCTTGGTAAGGGCTTCTAACACCACATCAAGGCTCCATGATGGTAAACTGGTCGTCCTTGGAGGCCGCAAGCATCTCGCGCCTTTCAGGAACTGAGATGCCAGAAAATGGCAACCTGGTGATAAACAGTCAATGCGTACATGGCAAGCTGATATGGCGGCTAAATACACCTTAAGTGTAGAGGGAGATTTCCCTTCATCTAACAGTTTCTGTAGAAACTGTAATATCACTGCCATAGGGCAGGATATTGGGTCATGGCCCTCCGCCAGACACCAATCTTGAAACAACTGACATTTGTATGTATATTGCAACCTAGTAGAGAGCGCTCTGAATGGTCGAAATCACCCTGTCGAAAGCCCTAAGGCTGACAGGCACTCCCGCTCAGGGGCCAAGCCCATAGCTGCATGAACTTGGGGTTCCGGTGCCATAGCCCTCCTTGGGCTTGGGACAACAGGTCCGCTCGCAGAGGGAGCTCCATATTCGGGAACCATATTCTCCGAGGCCACTGAGGAGCGATCAGAATCACTGTTGCTTGCTCTACCCTGACCTTCTCTAAGAAGGCGGGGAGCAACGGAATCGGTGGAAATGCATATAGGAGCCCTGGCAGCCATTCATGAGCCAGTGCATCGACTCCTAGGGGGCTGTCAAGGTCCTTCACCGAGAGGCAGTGCGTGGTCTCTCGCGAAGCGAAGAGATCTACTTGCGCTGTGCCGAACCATTCCCAGATGCGCTCTACCACCTGAGGGTGAAGACGCCATTCGCCGGCAAGAGGGCCTCCTCTGGATAGGAGATCCACTGCGTAATTGACTCTGCCCAGTAGGTGAACCGCACGCAGAGAGGTTAAGCGTGGTTGTGCCCATAGCAACATCTGTGTTACCATCCGGTGAAGACCAGGGGACCGCAAGCCGCCCTGGCGGTTGATATACGCCACAACTGTGGTGTTGTCTGACCGCACTAACACATGCTTGCCTAAAAGCACTGGCAAGAAGTGCCGAAGAGCAAGGTCCTACGCCACTGGTGATCCTGTGGCTGCTTCGGCTGGAAAGGCTTATTCGGCCACATCCTAGCCATTTGCTGTGACGCCTCACGTGCCTTGGCGGAGCGTTGCAACATCTCCTCCACCGCCGGGCCAAATGTGTGCCCCGGTTTGATTGGGGCATCCAACAATGGAACCTTATCAGGCTCCTGTACTCTCGCCTGCGAGAGCCAGAGCTGCCTCCTTGCCAACACAAGGGATGCGATGCTCCTGCCCTGAGCTCGCGCGTTTAACTGAGCCAGCTTCACCAGCAGCTGAGCGACTGTACCCAGCTCGGTCCTAAGGGCAAGAGACTGGCACTCAGGTAGGTCTCGAATGAGCGCCACCTGGTAGACCGTTAGGAGGCTGGCCATGTTTGACAGCCTGACTGCCTCTGTGGCCGCAGCGTACCACTTTTTTGAGGTGCATCTCCGTAGTCCTGCATTGCTTGTTCGGGCATGCAGGATCCTTGGTCATCCCAGATAGCGTTGGCGTCTTCACCAACGCAGCGAATGCAGCGTCCACCGGTGGGAATGACGCCAACCCAGTTTCGCTTGCCCCTTGCATAGTGAAGGCCGAAACCTTGCAAGAAGTGGCAGGGGCAGAGGCCGGGGCCCCCCAGGTGGACTGCACCTCCTTGATAAAGTCCGGGAATGCCGGACATCCCGGACTGGAGGGGCTGGACTGAAGGCGACTCAAAAAGAGAACACCGAGGTTGCTCGATGGCTGGCCACTCGATCCCCAGGTGGCTAGTTGCTTGCTCCACTAGTGGCCAAAGGGGGTCGTTGGTGTCCAAAACCTCCAACTCAGACTCCTGCTCTGAATGGTGAGACACCAAGTCTACCTCCACACTATCGTCTTCGAGAAGAGGTTCCCCTTCAGACGCATCCCTGGAGATGACGTCAGCGTCCCAAACCTCCTGGGGTTGTTGCACAACCTGGGCGGGCAGGGGCTGCAGCGGAACTGTTGGCTGGTTGGCAACTGGTCCGACTAAATCATCTGTGGCCCGAGGCACCCTATTGGCCAGAGTCATGAGCAGGGACTGTTGGCCCATCATGACCTCCATGAATTGGGACATCTTAGAGGTGAACTCTAAGACGCCCGATCTGTCCCTATGGTACTTTTCGCAACGAGGGGAACGGGAGCGTCCCCTTCGGCGAGGTGACCTGGAGCGGGATCGTGATCGTCCGGCGGGAGCGTCCCCTGTAAGGAGAGGGGTCTCGCGGTTGTATTGATGGGCTGCAGGGTTGTAGAGCGCGTCCATTGCCGGGGGATCTCTGACCAGCTGTCAGCTGGGAGGACAGACTCCTGGACAGCCACAGCCTACCGGGAGTCGCCGCTGGCGGGGCAAACAGGGTGTGAGATGACCTTGAGGAGGGGGAGTGATCCCCAACCGCCTTCCTCGCCCTCTGGCGAAGAGTGCGCGGCTGAAAATTGGCGCACAATGTGCAGAACGACCTGTCCGCCAAGGCAGACGCAGCATGCTCTGGTCCCAGGCACGCCACGCAGTCCTCGTGGGGGTCGCTCGCCGGCAACTTGGCCTGGCATGTGACGCAACAGTGGAACCCAGACATGCTGAGACACCGAGCGCTGGAGCGTCGAGGTGCGTGTGCTGATAGGCACCAAACGTCGAGCGTAAAGCGTCGAACGTCAAGGCGCGTGCACCGAGCGTCGACGCAACAAGCACCGAACGTTGAGGGAGTGTGCACCTAGCACGAGCACCGAGCGCCAAAGTGCAGCGAGGGTCAAAGCGTCGAGCACTGCCTGTCGAGCGCCGAGCACCGAAGGTGTGTGCGTCGCGCGCCGAAGCGTCGAGCACCAAGCGTCGAGCACCGAGCGCCGAGCAACGAGTGTCGAGCGCAGAAGCGTCGAGCACCAAAGGTGCGTTCGTCGAGCGCCGACGCGTCGAGCACCGAGTGTCGAGCGTTGAGCAGCAAGCGTCGAGCAGCAAGCGTTGAGCAGCGAGCGTCGACGCAGCGAGCGTCGACGCAGCGAGCGTCGGAAGTGAGTGCGTCGAGCGCTGACGCGCCGAGCGTCGGAGGTGCATCCATCGAGCGTGGACGCGTCGAGCACCGAGCGTCTAGCGCCGACGCGTCGAGCACCGAGTCCCAAGCGCAGACGCGCTAGCACCAAGCGCAGAAGCGCTGCACAAAGCGCCGGAGCGCGAGTACCAAGCGTAGAACGCTAGCACAGACGCCTAGGCGTCAGCTGACCCACAGAGCAGAGACGCTAAGTGCTGGTACAGTGTCTGGGGTGCTGTGCAATACCTACCTGTTGGTGCTGGGGATTTGTTGTTTGTGGTTGTCTTCCTCTGTATAGTGAATGGGAATTATTTATTTATTTATTTATTTGGGGGGGGGACGCTGTGATTGTGTGACTGGGTCACAGTATAGCTACCATGCAGTTGGTAAAACACACTGCAGTGCAGGCTCCACACACGTTGTCTAGCCAAGGCAAGACCAGGGCTGCAAATGCGCGCGCGGCCAAGGCCAACACAACGCGCGTTCTTCAGAAATTATATACAATATAATACAATTTATTACAAAAAACCCCAAAACACAACAATAATTATAAATAATTATTAACAATTAACATAGGAAAGACGAAGACCACGAAAGTAAACAAAAATGCGATGCCGAAGCAAAGCGTGAAGGAATATATATATAAGTATAATATAGAAGTATACAATGTATAAACCAATTACACAAAAATAATAATTACTCCGAAGAGTATAACTGAAATAAACTCGGAGAAGGGGCAAAATACCAGCTTCTCAAGCCTAAGCTTAGTGAGTACAGTCAGTTAAGCTCTATTACCTACCGCTACCGATGCTGAAGACAAAAGAGGAAGAGAGTCTCTGCGCGCTGCGTATAGTAAGCTCCCAGGGGGGCGTGCTTACGTGGCAGCTCGCGCAGAGGCCTATCGGCAGCTTTGCTATAAAGCTCAGCCAATCCCTACTGCCTGATGGCAATATCCCATACCTTGATGGTTATTTTCGACTTGAAAGGGAACTGTTTTTATTGTTGTGTTCAAAATGAAACAGTATATATTTTTCTTCCATAATTATTATTATTATTTAGCAGATGCCTTTATCCAAGGCGACTTAAAGAGACTAGGGTGTGTGAACTATGCATCAGCTGCAGAGTCACTTACAACTATGTCTCACCCAAAACATGGAGCACAAGGAGGTTAAGTGACTTGCTCAGGGTCACTCAATGAGTCAGTGGCTGAGGTGGGATTTGAAACGGGGACCTCCTGGTTACACGCCCTTTTCTTTAACCACTGGACCACACATCCTCCTAATAAGAGCGATGCGTTTAAATTGGTTGTTTGAGTAGCCTACAGAGCACTGCCCCTTAAAAAAAAACAGAGTGTTGAAAGGTCAAAGCACACAGACAGGCACCATGTCCAAGAATCGAGCCAGTGGATCAGAAAAAAAGACTAGAAAACAGATAAACCTCTGTTTTATCTACAGTTTGCAGGAAATAAAAAAAGTTGTTCAACGGTATCTGAAGTATTATAGAAATGTTTAGTTTTAACAAAACGGAGTATTTCTTTTCATAAATGTAAGTATTAATTAATATTTTTGCACAGTACAAGTAATAATTGTATTACTTGTACTGTGATTCTTGACTGTAAGTTGCCCTGGATAAGGGCATCTACTAAGAAATAAATAATAATAATAATAATAATAATAATAATAATATACAAGCCCACTGTTTTGTTTTAAAAAAAATAATAATAACAAGCGCTGTATGTATGTAAAGATCACAACCGAGAGTTTACAGTAATATCTGATCTGTGTTCATTTACATGCTCGCTCGACTACAAAATACAAATCTCATTCGCTGACCTACATAGCTACACGTAAATGCTATGTGCATACAAAACGAACCAATTTACAGATACTCGCAGATTGTATTTTCAGTCCATGACATGCTGCATTTAAAGGAAATAAAGGCAGTGTCTAATCAAATGTGTTTTTACATCCATTTCTAAGATTTCACAGACTTTTATTCAAATTCATGATTTCCGTGACAAAATCGTAGCCTTAACCATGGTTAAAGTGGTCCAACTAGCTGAAAAATATGTTAATGGAGAACTGTATGGTAAACATGGCACTACTTTTATATGGCCAAGGTAAAATTAATGCTGTTAGGTAATCCAACACTGTATTATAATTCATAAAGTAAAATACAAAAACAAGCTCTTTAAAAACATATGGAGTACCACACTAAAATCTCTATTGTCCAATTCTAAGACAAAGTGCAAATATTGTGCCCAATGTGCTATTGTGCTAATGACAATGGGGTGATGTAAGGATACATGCAAAGTGATTTCCGAGTGCAAAATACCCATAATGCTTCCATAAATCGTGTTTAGCAGCTGTAAAGACTGATTTTACCAGTTGCAAAAAATGTGGTGTATGTAAAGAATGGTGTTCACCTGGCATTCTGCACCCACTATCAAATTTGCACTTTGCCATAATGAGCCTCTTGTGTGCTACGGACGTACCTGGTATGTCCAAAAAAATCGCTTCCCCAGTGCTAAGGACGTACGTGGTACGTCCAATTGAATTTTTCACTCTGGGGTTGCTCATCGAGGCGTTATTACATAACATATTAGGTAGTGGCTTTAATTTCATTATATTACACAGTTAAAATATCTTTGATGTGAAGAAGTTGCTAAATGTAATGAACAGCCTATTTCAACAGAACCGGTGCCCTGTGTTCGTCTTGTACTGTGAAACATCGAGTTAATTTAAAAAAAAAATCTATGCGTAATTTGTTTTCTTTTCAATGTGGATTGATAATAAAAAAAGTGTACCTATGATTAGTAGCTGTTTTAATCGACCTGTGTTTCATGACATTGTCAGTAACATCTGCCTATTTGACTACATCTTGTTTTGTTTATATGACGGTAGAGGAAGATACTTCCTGCTCCTGGTCTCATCACATGACACCATTGTAACGTATCAATGTTGTTTTTTCAATAAATACTGTACAGATCAAATTTTTTCTCCTTTCCCAGCAATTTGAATTTATTTAAAGTTTTCATTTGCTTCTTTAATATATATATATATATATATAGTGAGGAATTGGTTAAAAAAAATTAAACAGAATGTGGAAGAACCACATAAACAAATGGATGGTGAATAAACAAATTAATTAATATGAAATGGTTGGTGTTAAAATAAAGATAGATTAATAATTACACTTTGTAAAAGTTACAAACTAGGTGTTAATTACTTTGTTCCCATATTTGAGTCTGGGTTAATAGAAATACGTGTTGGTGTGCAAAGACCATACATGGGGCATTAGGACCCTGTAGAGGTTAGTCAGGACTAACTCCAGGTGAAGTCAATTACATGGGGTAATTGACAATGGTTGAAAGGGTGTGCGTGTGTGTGTTACACTGAGTGTGATGGTAGGAGTTGGGTTGGAGAGTGGGAGAGGCTTAGCCTGCCCCATCATTAGTTAGGGAACCATTTGTTTAGTTAGGACACGAGACCGGGTTAGGTTTTGTTTTCTTTATTTTCTCTTCAGTGTTTAAAAATAATAAACACACGCTACAGTGTTTTCTTGCATGTTTTCTTTCTGGATGTCAAGTGTCTGTTTGAGGAAAAACCTGTGACAAGAAGGCAAATCATCTATATATATATATATATATATATATATATATATATATATATATATATATATAAAAATAATTATATTGAAATTGGGATAAATTGGCCTTAATAAATTTTGAAGTTTTACTCAGTAAAATGGCAAGAAAGCGGCTCAGTGCAGAGGCTGCTGCTGACCTCCTGCTGACCTCCTAATGGAGTCAGAATCAAACTGAGAGGGTGATTTTGTGCCTGATGACTCTGGTAGTGAATATGTACAGAGTGACCCTTCCTCCAGTGAGAAATCCAGCAGTAGTGAGGAAGAGGAGCCAATGGACATTCAACCTGAGCCCCTACCAGAACAGGGTACAGTAGATCCTGGACAAAGAGGTGGTGGATTTCAGCCACTCTACGATTGGACCCCCCCTAACAACATCCAGCCTCAAATTCCACATTTTTCTGGCACACCAGGTACCAGGGTGAACACAATTGGATTAACCCCAATTGACTTCTTCCAGTTGTTCATCATTGATGACTTTTTTGAGTATTTGGTTATTCAAACCAATTTGTATGCCCAGCAATACATAGCACAATATGGGGACAACCTGGGGCAAATGGGTCCCCACTAATCTAATTGAAATGAAAAAGTTCTGGGGTTTATCACTTCTGATGGGACTGGTGAATAAACCTAGAATTGATTTATATTGGTCCACTGACCCTGTTCACGCTTGCCCCTGCCACCATGAGCCGGGACAGGTTCCAATTCATTTTAAAATTTTTACACTAGAATGACAACTCTAATGCTCTCCCGAGGGACCATCCTGAATTTGACAGACTCTTCAAATTGCGTCCCCTTCTCAATCACCTACAGAATAAATTTGAAGAGACATATTCACCTGGCATATTCATTCAAATGTATCTGTGGATGAGTCCCTCCTTCTATTTAAGGGGAGGCTCATTTTTAAACCGTATATTCCCATGAAATGTGTCCATTATGGGATTAAACTGTACAAACTGTGTGAGAGCTCCACTGGGTACACTCATCAGTTCAGAGTGTACACAGGGAAGGACTCTCAGATTGAGCCACCTGGCTGCCCCCCCCCCCCCCCATGGTTGCAGACCACTGAGAAACGCAGTAAGCACACACCAATGCAGATAATTAAAAAGTCTGTTTACTGCTATATAACTCAGTCTGATGCTACAGGCATTTGTATTATTTTTATTTTAAACGGTATTGTAAAGATGTTGCCGTCTCCTCGAGTTGATAGTGTTGTAGGGATTTTGGTTTTATGTATTAAAAAAAGTAATACATTAAAAAAAAAAGAAAAAAAGTTCCCTAGATGCCGCTTAACTTTGCAACAGTGTCATACCCACCTTAACTTTTCTTCTTTCCTTTGTGTTGCTGTTAACATGCAGTCCAAATGAAAAAAAAAATGCAGGCACCGTCTTCTCATCATTAAGTTTTGCACTCTGTTGAGAGATCAGTGGGCGGGCACTGCATGTCTTAAAACACACTTGATTGGCTATTGCTAGGTAACACTTTCCTTCTCTTAACTAATAGGATGCCATCCAAACTGATAAAACACACTTTTCTTGTTAAAAAAAGACTTGACTTGAGTGTATTTCTTTAAAAACGGATTACAAAAAAATTACATTATACGGTGGTACGACGATAACCGTGGTATATTTTTTGACGGTTACCATACCATCAAAATTTGATACCATGACATCCCTACACCCCATTGATGCACAAGGTCATGTTACCCATTTATAAAATCATTATCTTGTGCAGTTTCAGAAAATATATACTTATCTTATTCTTTGGTGGACAATAGACCACAGGCTGCATTTTTCAAAGTGGCAAATTCAAAGTAGCCTGGTATCTGTCTCGAGCATGTAAACCCCCCAAAACCAATGAAAAGATTGCCACGTAAGCAGAGAGAGAGAGAGAGAGAGAGAGAGAGAGAGAGAGAGAGAGAGAGAGAGAGAGAGAGAGAGAGAGAGAGAGAGAGAGAGAGAGAGAGAGAGAGAGAGAGAGAGAGGGGTACCTGAAAAGGAACATAGAGTAATTTTGATGTAAGCCAAGAGAGTCCCAAATTCAAAAGAATCCTGTAGCACAGGGCGTTACAAGGGCCTCAGCAGAGAAGGGGTTAATCCATTAAAATTATATTGAAATGCATTCAATTGAAGAAAAGAGCATGGAATAAGTGGGTGCAAACATTACAATGTGATATAAGGATTTTGCTTGCACTTAGGCAATTGCTGACCCTCCAAAAACTGCAAACCATTGTAGAAGCGAGTAACAAAGAGCTGTATAAAAGCACATTACTGCAGAGACCTGTCATTGGCTTCAGGATTGCTGCTGTTGTACATTTCCTGATGCGGCGACACTTGGCTCTTGTTAAAGACTGGCAGGAACACGTTCGGAGAAGGGCAATACGAAGAAGACCCTGCATATTCAATCCCAGGGTCACTTTGTTTGGGATGCCGGAGGATGTGGTGCTAAAGTGTTATCGTCTCACTCCCCAGGTCATCCTAGACCTAATAGCTGAATTGAGGAATGAGCTAGACCCCAGCATCAATCTAGGCACCGCTATCCCTGCACATGTGAAAGTGCTGTGTTCTCTGCACTACTTAGCCTCTGGTTCCTTTCAGACCACAGTTTGAATGTCTGGAGGGATAGCCCAATCAACCTTTTCCAGAGTGCTAGGCAAATTTCTGAATGTCATGCTGAATAGTGCAGGCCAATACATAACTGATGTTAGCTGAGGCTTTTCCAAACAACTCAATTTCATGGTGAATGACCTCAGCTGTAAGGACTCTCAGCTCCTTCTCAGAAAACGTTTCTTTTTTTTCCTGTGCGACATATTTTTTTTGCTTTGTATTTTCGTGCTCCACAATGTCATACAGTGACTACTGATCTTTGTACGAACTCTGCAAGTGCAGCCACTGATTGAGACCCTCATTATCATAATTGCGGCTCGTTATGTGTGTGTTGAGTAATTTGCATTGCTCTTAAGCTTACATAGGGTTGCAGAGCAAAATTGCCTGGCCGCAATACAATTAAAATTTTGCAACCGCAATTATTTGCACTGTGCCTATACTTATGTCACCCCCTAAATCTGTACTTATGTTTTCCAGTATTGTCATATCGCGGTAAGATGATGCATCATTGTACTATTTTTGTATAGTAGAAGTATCATGATATCTATAATGAGTACAATTGTAATCCAATACTGTACCATGGTACTCGTTCTTTTACCATGGTAGTACTATCGTGTATCATCTGAGTACCATGCAGTGCCATAGTACCACCATGGTAATCCTATGGTACTTTTTTGTAAGGGTAGCAGCTTGTGTACAACTACTTATAGTACGTTATTTGTATCAAATATGTTTAACGGTGCCCATGCAAATACAAGCTCTAGTAAAAAGTGGTATGTGTATCATAAATATCGGCCAACCTAAAACACCCATGCCCAACAAACATACATTTTAAACAATAACACAAAACATAAAATAAGCACAGGGGTGGGGTGTACCTTGCCACAGATGGCTGCAATGTAACATTATGCAGTGTTGATAGACATGATAACACAGGCACATTTTCCCACAATTGCCACCACAAAAAATAACAGGAGTATGTTTTATTATATTTTACATATATAAATAAATGTTGAATTAGTTAGGTTTAATAGTTTAACAAATATAATTATGGCTTACGTATATATTAAGTTACTTTGTAACGATCACTCTGCACATCTGAGAAGCAGTTGCACTGTCCTCCCTAAGGAGATACTACTAATTGCAGGGAACATTTAAGTGTGTAGAAGTACAGGTAAGTAGGAAAGTAAAGTGAACAAAACAGAAGGCCAAAAAAAGCAAAGGAGAAATGGGTGGAGTGTCCGGTGGGCCTCAAATAAACCCCCCCACACACAAACACAAACACACAGTGCACAAACAGACAGAGAAAGATAAAGGTGAATGAAATTACTGATGGAAAACAATTTCAAAGACAGTCTTGAATGAAAGTTAAGACCAAACAAGTCCAGCAGAGCAGGGTAATTGAAAACCAAACAAGTAACAAAAGAACAAAACCAAAAAATACAGGAAACAAAGTATCAAATTAAAGTAGCAAAAATCCAACCAAACAGAAAAGGAATGATCACACCAACTGATAAAGAAGTCCAGAAAAGAGTCCAGTACTGATGGTGATGGTGGGAGGTTTATGAAAAATAGAGAACATTGAAAATTATGAGTCTGTCCAGTAGTGCAGAGTTGAATGGTGAACAGTTGTTTGGAAAAAAATCAGGAGGATCAGGAAAAAATGGAGACTGAACACACAAAACAACTAACACTAAACAGACCTTGAAAAACTAAACTTAAACAAGTAACAATGAAAACAAAATGAGTTTAGACAAAGTGCAGCAACAAACGATAATCTGCGATATACTAAGAGTATTTATTAAAAATGAAATAATAACAACGTTACATGAATTTCTAAATTGAATTGCCCAAAAGTTTACTCGAAATGTAATAAATAGAATTCTGTACAGTTGTACTTTACTGTACTGTCTTGACGAGTTTTACACAAACAATTACAATACGAATATGACTACAGTTGTATTGTCACTATTAATAATATACTGTATTATAATATATATTTATTTATTTATTTATTTATTTATTTTTACCGGCTTTAGACTACTCGCTGCGAGTAGTATTAAGTTATTTATGTTCTCAATTCAGGCCGATTCATTACACCGTGTAACACATTTTTTATTTTTTTTTGTTCCTGGGTAGTAAGTGTTATTTCCTAATTGCTTATGCCTCAAAAGTATAGAAAATGGCTATTATTCCCCACAAACTTTGCTTTTGTGACCAGGACAGTGATATTTTGAAATTTACCTATTTCCAATGAGAAAACAGGCGAATTTGTGTCTTTTCGTTCACATAAAGTCAGAAAAAAACAACATATGAATCCAAATTAACATGTATTTATACTAAAGTAATAGAAAAATGACTACAAAAGATTTAGAAGTGAGTAATTTTTCGAGATTTACGATTATACTGTAAATCACTTTCACGAATCAGCCCCCAAATGTAGTCTCCCAAATGTAGTCTCTCTCGTTATACTGTCCTTCACTGACAGCTCATCCAGGAGCCTCAAAGCCGTACTGCTCCATAATGGTAACAAGTACCCGTCTCTTCCCCTGGCTCACTCGGTGCACCTCAAAGAGGATTACAACAGCATCAAGACCTTGCTGGATGCCTTGAAGTATGATGAGTATGGCTGGGACCCCCAGAAGGTACTGATGCCACCACTGCACATCAAATTGGGCCTTATGAAACAATTTGTTAGAGCTCTAGATAAGGAGTCGGCAGCCTTCAAGTACCTTCAAGACTTCTTCCCTAAGCTGTCTGAGGCAAAGGTCAAAGCCGGTGTCTTCGTCGGACCACAGATAAAGATCCTGGAGTGCAATGAATTCCCCAAGAAGCTCACTAGTAAGGAGAAAGCGGCTTGGAACAGCTTTGTCGCAGTGGTTCGGGGCTTCCCGGGCAATCACAAGGCCGAAAACTATGTGGAGCTGGTTGAGACTCTGGTGAAGAACTACGGCACAATGGGCTGTAGGATGTCCCTCAAAGTCCATATCCTTGATGCTCATCTTGATAAATTCAAGGAGAACATGGGAGCGTACTCGGAGGAGCAAGGCGAGCGCTTCCACCAGGATATACTGGACTTTGAACGCCGCTACCAAGGACAGTATAACGAGAACATGATGGGAGACTACATTTGGGGGCTGATTCGTGAAAGTGATTTACTGTATAATCGTAAATCTCGAAAAACTACTCACTTCTAATTCTTTTGTAGTCATTTTTGTATTACTTTAGTACAAATACATGTTAATTTGGATTCATATGTTGTTTTTTTCTGACTTTATGTGAATGAAAAGACACAAATTCGCCCGTTTTCTCATTGGAAATAGGTAAATTTCAAAATATCACTGTCCTGGTCACAAAAGCAAAGTTTGTGGGGAATAATAGCCATTTTCTATACTTTTGAGGCATAAGCAATTAGGAAATAACACTTACTACCCAGGAACAAAAATTGTGTTACATAGTGTTATTATATACACAGATATCCAAATCACTATACAGAATTATATTTATTATATTTCAGAAACTTTTTTTTCCTCTGGTGGTTGATCCAAATATCTTCTATCTAATTCAGGTAAGAACTGACAAGACTTGAAAGATGCGCCTGACTGATAGAAGAGAGAAGAAGCGATGGCAAATCCAATATGGCATCAAGACCTTAAATTGCACACAACGCATCCGTCTGCCTAAAAACCTGCAGGATTCTTACATGATCTTTCTAGAGAGAGTGGACAGAGCCACACAACATGAAGAATAACTGCTCCCTGGCAGTACTGTGCAAATAATGTCACAAGCTCTTCAGCCTCAGGTACAGCCCTTGCTTTCCCCACCTTTCCAACCTCAGATAGAGCCCTTGCTGTCCCCACTTCTCCAACCTCAGGTACAGTCCTTGCTGTCGCCATATCTGCAGCCTCTCTGGCAGCTGTTGCTGTCCCGACCTCTCCAACCTCAGGTACAGCCGTTGCTGCTTCCACCTCTTCAGCCTCCAAGGCAGCCGTTGCTGTTCCCACCTCTCCAGCCTCAGTTACGGCCGTTGCTGTCCCCACCTCTCCAGCCTCAAGTACAGAGCTGTTGTTTTCCCCACCTCTCCAGCCTCATGTACAGTCGTTGCTGCTTCCACCTCTTCAGCCTCCAAGGCAGCAGTTGCTTTCCCCACTTCAGCTTCGGTACAGCCATTGCTGCTTCCACGTCCTCAGCCTCAGGTACAGTCCTTGCTGTCCCCACCTCTGTAGCCTCCAAGGCAGCCGTTGCTGTTCCCACCTCTCCAGCCTCAGGTACAGTCCTTGCTATCCCCACGTCTCTAGCCACCTCTCCAGCCACCAGGGCAGCCGTTGCTGGGGACTCCAGGGACAGTCTTTGCTTCCCCCCCCTCCTCTAGCCTCAGGGGCAGGGATTAACAGCATTTGATTTTGCCTCAATAAACCTGGCTTTAAAAAAAAAATCTTTACATACTTGTTGTTGGTTGTTTGATTTTCCAAGATGCCTTCTGCAAAACTATGGAAATTCAATGGCAAAAACTTTGTTAAAGTAACGTTAAGGTTTGTTTGCAAATGTCCAAAAGGTTAGGAAATTGCAAGTTAAGGTAGCCACGCAACCTTAACTCTGCACCCTTATGTGTATGTTTCCTGTCACACTTGACATCACATATGACATCATCAATGATATGGGCAATGGCATCACTAAGCACATGACAAATTCCCCCTGAAGACTGGCCATACGGAAGTCATTGTGATTGGTAACATGTTCAGTAACTGCATTATCTTTGCTGTCGAAATGTGCTTTAACCAACAACAGATTTCCATGTACTCAGAAATGTGTAATTCATGTTGAGGTATGTAGTGATGAGCATTTGATGTTTGGAAAGGAGTACCTGAAAATGGATGGGACATGCAATATGTGAAACCCTACATGTGAAAGATAACATTAAATTTCACTCAGAAGACGCCAGTGAAATAGAAAAGGAATGTTCTGTAGTACTGTATGGTATACTGCTGCTCCATGTATACTGTGGTACACAAAGCAGTGTTTTATGTTTCTTGGAAGCATAAAATCCACGCATTACAATCCACTTCTGCTTTATGTACTTCATTGAACTGCAGAAATCTGCAATTGTAAATAAACATTTCAATGTCATAATTGGCTTCCAGCCATAAGATTGTTAGCAGGAATTCTTACTGAACTGTAAAGTTTGAAAGAAGAATGGGTAACAGTGCAAAAATAAAATGAATAATAATACTGTAGAAAATGCAGTGACTCCTATTGTCATGTGAAACAGTGTAGTTCATATAAGAAAGCCAATGTTGTGGATTCTAATATTAGAGTTTGGAGAAATATGGCTTGTGGAAGGTCCCAACTAATTAATTAGCTCCACTGTATTGGTTATATTTAGAACACTGGTGAAATAATGAACTTGACAGCAAAGATTGTGGGACTGCAGTTATTGAACATGTTACCAATCACAATGACTTCCATTTGGCCAGTCTTCGGGGGGAATTTGTCATGTGCTTAGTGATGTCATTGCTCATGTAATTGATGATGTCATGTGTGATGTCAAGTGTGACAGGAAACATACACATAAGGGTGCAGAGTTAAGGTTGCATGGCTACCTTAACTTGCAATTTCCTAACCTTTTGGACATTTGCAAACAAACCCTAACGTTACTTTAACGAAGTTTTTGCCTTGGGGCAGCAGTGTGGAGTAGTGGTTAGGGCTCTGGACTCTTGACCGGAGGGTTGTGGGTTCAATCCCCAGTGGGGGACACTGCTGTTGTACCTTTGAGCAAGGTACTTTACCTAGATTGCTCCAGTAAAAACCCAACTGTATAAATGGGTAATTGTATGTAAAAATAATGTGATATCTGTATAATGTGAAATAATGTATAATGTGATATCTTGTAACAATTGTAAGTCGCCCTGGATAAGGGCGTCTGCTAAGAAATAAATAATAATAATAATAATAATATATATATATGCTATGTTATGCAAGTCATTATGTTCAGGAGCATTAAATATGTTTGTCTCCTTCTTTGCACCTATGTTAATATATATCTATCTCTTTCAAAACGATATAATATATTTGTTCAGATCCTGTTATCCCTCTGGGGATTGTTTTATGTTGCTACTAGTTTTCAGTGTGCCATGTTGTATATAACGGGTCATACCTGTAAAGATGTAGTATAAAACCAGCAAAATCCCCCCTCGCTTTACTGAACTGATCATTTATCAGTTCAAAAATTGTTAGGTGTCAGTACTGTAATATTTCATTTTGTGAATAAAATATTGAATTGCATTAAAACACTGTCTGTGTTCTTAATCACTGTGGCCAAATATATGGCATGGTGATTAGCTTCAAAATTACAATTACATATTTATATATAAGTACATATGTAAATGGACGTTTTCCTTCCTTATTAAGGGTTTCTAACTACATGCAACAAATACAGGTACATTGTTTTGATCATATATTAATATTACCTTTTTTAACATATCCTACTGTTTTTAAAAATATCAAGTTTATACCTGTAAATCTGTGCTGCAGAACGGTCCCTACAAGTGCTTGTGTCCTGCAGGACTGCCATGAATCCTGCAGGATACCTTCACAATTCCTGCACATTCAATATGATTACCTGTAGAAATTCTGCAGGACTTTCTCGTACTACAACTGTTGAGCACAGATACTTCACAGTACAGAGAAAAGCATTACTGCAATAATACTGCATAATTAAGTTGTTGATCAGCAGATGTACTCCATGTATACAGCAGTACAAATAAAAAACTGCAGTACTACTTCACTGTCATTGCATTGTACTGCAGTTAACTGCAGTAAAACTGCATTAGTACTGCAGTTTATTTTTGAGGGTATAGGTAAAATAATAAATAAATAAAAACATTTGCAAGTTAGTAAATTTCACATTTAGTCTTGAGTAAAAATGTATTTGAATTTTTTGTATTAGTATAATTAATGTAGAAATTTGTATACACCCCCCAGAACCTAAAGAAGTTATCTTGATACTTGACATCCAAAATATTATCATAGCCCCTCCTAAATTACCATAAAATAACACCCACTGGCCCAATTTGTTGTAAACCCACTGCAAAATAAAAAAGGACAGGGTTAAGTGCATTTTTATTTTTTAGGAATAACAGAGCTAGCATCATAGCGTCCTACAGTAGCAAACATAGCCATTGATGGACACCCCCCCCCCCCCCCCCCTTAATTTTAATCAAATTTCTTCTGATTGCTCTGTGATTTTTGGTAAATTTCCATGACAAAAACCCAGCATTACATATTAGCATACATTACATAAGGTGAAAGAGAGTGAACAGGATGACATGCTTCAGATGTACAGTACATAAAATAAAATAAAAAAACTTAAAGATTATGACAATTATTTTGTCTGCTTTTATTACCAGATGCTACCAGTCAACAAGTTTCTGAAACTTCTAAATAAAACACAAATATGAGTGACTTGGTACATATAATTTGTTTTTTATTTATCATTGAGAATATTTGTCACAACTAAGCAAATTTGTCGTCATTTCAAATTGAACAGTTGACAAAACTGTTTATAAAGGTTGTACATTATGGCTCAACATGACCTGTATGTCTCTTAAGTTACTGCAAACCCTTTGTAGATTCACTTTTGCCTTAGAAAAGCATTTGGATTATTCAGACAGGATGAATATTATTGTACAATCTGCAATGTATTCCAATTCCATTTTAGCAGAGAAAAAAAATATTGATTGAGAACCATTCACTTGAAAAACCCTTTCATCAAACAAAGTTGCATCTAAAATGAAGTGTTTCATCTGAGTTTTTTTTTTTTTTACTGAAAGGTTATTTTTATTGTTAACATTTTCTTAGCACTCAAGGGATGTACTATATTTAAAAAAATACATTTTACTAATGGGGTTTCTATCTCTTCTAGTCACTTTGTATCTCTTATCTGAGGTTATCCAAATGGTTTATATAAATACTAATAGGAAACATATATAGAGGAAATACATTGATAAAGGTCCACAATTCTTTGTTTCAGCAAGGTCACATTGCATATTCTGGTGATTCGTGGAGTGATACAAAGTCAGAGTTAGAGTTTACATCTGTTGTGGCCAGAGTTCTGTCCATTGGCATCCATTGCTACATGGAGTACATGTTAAGGCTGGGACACACATAAGTGGCGCGATGTCGTCGGCTATCAGCAGCAGTTTACCGCCATTATCACTGGCAATGTTACTGAATGATGCTGCACAGACCAGAGCAATATAATACCGCAGTGTCGTTGACCAGTGCTACTCAAATCAAACAGTATCATTGACCAGTGCTACTCAAATCAAATCCAGAGTGATTTTTTCCAGCTGCCGCATGGTACCATTGGTGGATTAACAAATTACAGCCAAGTGGTTACAAAACATGCTTGACAGGAAAACTCATGAATGACAAACTGTTGTCTACGGAGGTGTCTAAGCACCCTGAAGAGTTTGATCCCTCCCATATTTCCTACAAGGATGCTGAGATGAAGGCAAACATCTGGGAAGCCATAGGAGTAACAATTGGACAGGCAGATCAGTATTTCATACATTACTCCTGATAAGTGTCCTTCACGTAGCCAAAGTAAACAGTAAACAAAAATCGCTATTGCCTCAGATGACTGGAGTTATGCGTCCCGAGCTGAAGGCGAGGGTGTTAACCAAAGTCAAGGTCAATTAACACATGGTAGAGTCTTCATCGAGAGGGCACAATTACTATTAGAGAATTATTTTTCTATTTTTTTCTTTAAGAAAACACCTACATTCCGCTGAGAAAAGTTATAGGAAAATAGTCCCAAACATTTTCATAAAGGATCACACTAATAATCAGAGGAATAAAAAAAACTTTATTAAACAAATAACTTTTTTACTTGTCAGAACTGCTTATAGTTTATCTGACCAGTGCCAGATATCTGAAGGGAGCAATATTACAGAACTGTCAGTGTCTCGGTTTGTTTTTGTTGAAAGATGCTGTGTCTGAGCTCCAGCTGACAGGCTGTGATTGGCTGACTCGGCAGTTGCAGGTACAGGATTGGTTGCTTGTGTCAATGCAAAGTATTGATTGGCTGTTTTTGGTGGATAATAAAATACATGGGGACCAATTGTGTCTTTGTTTAGTATTTAGTAAAATAGATGTGAACTACGCTTATAAATACAGCAAGTCAAAATGAAAAATTCAGTACTTGCGCAGATTGATCTTAAATTTGATTCACAGGTGATGCTGTGACGTTCCAGCGGGCTGTATTAATGCCTGCTGTAGCTGGAAGTTGATTGGCTGATGATACTGAATCGTTTTCTAATACATGTAAATGTATCATTGTAATTGTGCCTTCTGTGCTACACTGTGATCTGGCTGCACATTGTGAACAATGTCTCAGATTTTAAAATTCTCAGTTCTAAAATGTGCAAATAAAGACACAAAGCAAGCTTGGAATCATTTAATTTTTGCCTTAATGTAAAGGTGGCCCAAGAAATTCTCTATTACACTTGTCTTAATGTTTTTAAAGTTCGGCAGTGTTGTGGTTCCAAGTGGCTTGTAGAAGAGGCATCCTTTGCTTGTCGCATATAGATAACGTTGGGTGCTTCTCCTGCTCTTGCTTTGTCCTAAGAAAAGTAAAAATGAATCAATTGCAGGCCTAAAGGCTGGCGTTCATCCACAGGGTCTCAAGTTGAGAAGAAGGCAAAGATGAAGAGTAGGAGACGGAGACCATGTTATTCTTGAAGCAGCACTTCTTAAACACCTTTGCAGAGGTGTCGTTGTTGAAATTATCCAATTTAAAGTTTATCCGTCCAGATTATTATTACTGCACGCCTATGGAAACGCTGCAAAAAGAAGGAGCGTACGAGAACTAACTTTTATAAAGACCCATTCAAATTTGCAAAGAAGTTATTCACCAGGGAGAAAAATGGCACGCTAAAAGCAACTAAGTCTGAGATGAAGAGATATCTCGAGGAAACGCACACAGATTCAAAAAGGCAGGAGCCTGTTGATTCCTTCAGACATCCCACCTATCAGTCCACCAGAATACCAAATGGAGGACTGTGCACCTAAGTGGAAAGAAATAGAGCAAGCTGTGAAAAAAGCAAGGGCTTCATCATCTCCAGGGCCAAATGGAGTTCCGTACAGAGTGTACAAGAGTGCTTCAGGAGTTCTACGAATTCTGTGGAAATTGATGAAAGTGGCATGGGAAAAACAGGTTGTACCAAGAGCATGGCGCCAAGCAGGTGGAGTGTTTATACCTAAAGAAAAAGATTCTACAAGCATCAGTCAATTTCACCCTATTTTCCTGTTAAATGTGGAAGGCAAGATTTTCTTCAGCATTGTTGCACAGAGATTGTCAGCTTACCTATTGAAGAACTGCTTCATTGACACTTCAGTACAGAAAGCTGGTATTCCAGGTTTCCCAGGATGCTTAGAGCACATCAGTGTGATCTGGCAGCAAATTCAAACAGCTAAAAAGGAGAGGAAGGCGCTCCATGTGACATTCCTGGATTTAGCTAATGCATATGGTTCAGTACCACATGAGCTACTTTGAGCAGCATTTGATTTTTTCAGTGTACCGAGGACAATAACAAACTTAGTGAAAGCCTACTTCGGAGGTTTGCAATTTTGTTTTTCAACTTCAGAATTCACCATTACATGACAATGTCTAGAAATTGGAATAATGGCAGGATGCACCATTTCTCCACTGGCTTTTACCATGGCAATGGAAGTAATTATTAGAGCATCAAAATGGGTAGTAGGAGGAGAATGCTTGGCTTCTGGAATGCAACTGCCATCAATTAGAGCATACATGGATGACATGACAATCATGACTACAACAGTATCCTGCACTAATCGGTTATTGGGCAAACTAATCAATAACATTGAATGGGCACGAATGCAACTCAAGCCCACTAACTCGTGGTAGCAGTGTGGAGTAGTGGTTAGGACTCTGGACTCTTGACCGGAGGGTCGTGGGTTCAATCCCAGGTAGGGGACACTGCTGCTGTACCTTTGAGCAAGGTACTTTACCTAGATTGCTCCAGTAAAAACCCAACTGTATAAATGGGTAATTGTATGTAAAAATAATGTGTAAAAAATAATGTGATATCTTGTAACAATTGTAAGTCGCCCTGGATAAGGGTGTCTGCTAAGAAATAAAGAAGAAGAAGAAGAAGAAGAAGAAGAAGAAGAAGAAGAAGAAGAAGAAGAAGAAGTCAAGGAGCATTTCTATAATTAAAAGTAAAGTAGTGGATAAGCGGTTCTACGTTAACAGTGAGGCAATACCAACAGTGTCTGAGAAGCCTGTGAAAAGTCTTGGGAGATGGTATGATGGGGACCTAAAGGACACAGTTCATGTGGGAGAAGTGAGACAACAAGCAGTGCAAGGGTTGATGAACATAGACAGCAGCAATTTACAGGGCAAACTCTGGTGCTTTCAGTTTGGTCTACTGCCAAGACTTCTGTGACCACCCACTGTGTATGAGGTTTCCTTGACAACAGTAGAGAAGCTGGAAGCCATAATCAGTTCTTACATCAGGAAATGGTTAGTTCCATGCTGCCTCAGCTCTAACCGGGGAGTTTAAGTGTGTTTAAGTGCACCAATGTTCAATTGGAAATGACATTGTTAGAGTCACACAATGAATGTGTGAGGGAGTCAGCACCTGTGTTGAAAGCTGGAAGAAAGATGGGCTGCAAAGGAAGCTGTGGAAGATGCAAAGGCTGCCCTTCATATCAGTGATATCATGGGGCAAGTACTGCATGGAAGAGGAGACCTTGGTCTCAGTTCAGCTCCTCCTACATGGCACAAAGCAGCCCCAGTTCAATGGAGGAAGCTGATAGTCAATGACGTGCAAAAGCAGGAGGAGAGGATGAGGTGTGTAAAGGCAGTTTCCCAGGCCAAGCAGGGAGAATGGATGAGATGGGAGAGTGTAGAACAACGCAAGATCAGCTGGCGAGATCTATGGACAATGGAACAGAGCAGGATCAGTTAGGTCATTAGGTCAACATATGATGTTCTCCCATCACCACAGAACCTTAATCTATGGATAGGAGGATCTGTGGTGTTCTATGTATTCATCGCCAGCTACATTTAGACACATTTTGACAGGACGTAAGGTGGGTCTTTGCCAAGGACGGTTTACTTGGCGTCATGACCAGGGGCTGCAATGTTTGGCATTAGCATTGGAAGATAACCAATGCCAGCAATGTATGGCTCACGAAGAACAACATTCCTCTGTCCAGGGGAACATTCCAAGAAAATGTATTAAAACCAAAACTCATCTAGGACAACCAGAAGCTGGGGGGTGATGCTGGGACACCAGAGTCACTGTTGATCCCTCTTAAGGTGTTGTGGGCTAGTCAACGAAACATCAAGGATGGAAGGTGCCCACTTGAAGACCCCAGAGAAGTACCCTACTCAGCTTAGCTCACCCGCACTGTGGTTGATCCTTGGAACCAGCATTGCAGCCGTTGTGTTTGCTGATGCGGCAGGGACGCAAAATAGGTTGCTTCCTGGAGCCAGCATTACACTTCAGCCATCAGCACCAGGCAGAAGGATATCTACATTATCAGTTGGAAGGAAACACAGATGGATCACATTAGTTTACAGTAAAAGAAGCTATGTCTTAGTTGGTGCTTATCTTGCCGAGAGCTGAGTCCAATATCAGCATGAAGTTTTAATACCAACTCTCACGTAATGGACATCTGCTGCAAAGTCACTTACAATAGAACCTTGATTTTACGTCTCCTCCCTTCCTAATAACTGTGATATGAAAATCAGCAAGTTATTACATAAAGGCTACTAAGAGGATGCATTGTGTGGGTGTCAGGGTCTGCAATGTGTCACAAGTGACACATGTTGGTAAATAGCCTCTTGGACTCAAATGCCATAAAACTCTCACTTTATTCCTGGGAGAGTGGCAAGTCAGCCTAAAAGTGCTTAAAGTTGTAAGCACTTTCCATCCACACTTGATTGAGTGCCAGTCACCCTGAAGTATACTTTTATATGCAGAAAATTGTCTTTCTGCATCACTATTTACTGCTACTGTTTAGAGCAGGGGTGCCCAATCCTGGTCCTGGAGGGCCGGTGTCCTCCTGGCTTTTGTTCCAACTGCCCCCTAAATTACTTAATTGGATCAATCAAGCACTTACTAGAAGCTTAATTGGTCCAATTAAGCAATTTAGTGTACAGTTGGAACAAAAACCAGGAGGGACACCGGCCCTCCAGGACCAGGATTGGTTTAGAGAAATCTTGTTTCTGTCTTTCTCCAAAGCTGGTAATAAGCATTCTCACGTTTTACTTCATTGACGTTTCCGAAGTAAGCATGGTATTAACACTAACCTCCGTTTTCATAAAATACATTTTGGGGGTATTGTGCAGATAGATATCACTTGTTGAGGTCATGTTTGAAATCTGTGCAGGCAGTGTGGGGACTGACTGAGACAGTCAATCTGGGTTTTACGCAATTGTGAAATGTTTTTTGTATTCTTTTTTTATTTGAAGGTGTAAATTCAAGAAGAGTCAAGTTTAATGCTTTTATTAAATCACAAACATCAAGAAAAATAACAGAATCCATTACCATTGTGACAATATCAGCCTTACTAATAAGCCAAGTTTCTGTATAATGAGCCTCCATAGTGCTGATTAGTATTAACTCCTTACGGTAGCAAGTATTGAAAGCAAGTCGAGTTTATACATCATGCATAATTTGCCTACATAAAAAGAGGGCAATGACTTTGTCTCAAGTCTGTGAGACAAACAAGCTATATACATATAGCCAATTGTCTTTAACTGTAATAAAAAAAGTCCTGAGAATTATATTGTCATTGAGAGAAACTTTAATGCTCAGATAAAGAAGCAGTAACATGTCTGTGCAAGAGGGGGCAGGTATTGCTTTAAAGTAAAATGTTTATATGGAAAAATAGTTTTTGTTTTAATAAACCATTCAAATGTGGACATAACCTTGATCTGAAAAATGGCTTTTATAAAATGCCATTTGATTTCCCTCTTTCTAATACAGATTGCACCCATGTTGGACTGTGAGTTCTGAGGCTCATGACATTAGAGTGTTTTTGTTGAGAAGCAGAGAGGCTTTTAGTGCTTGTTCACATGGAAGGGCCGAGAGTGCAGAAGGACAGGGATTTACACTAAGTGGCTCTGGTTTATATTTGTCATATGGGAGATGAGAAATGTTTGTACCGTCAGAGGCTGAAAGGTGAAGATAATTGGGTTTTTATTTAATATCCACCTCTGTTCCCAGAGTTTGAACAACATTATTAGATTATGAGTGTGTACACTAACAATTTAGATGAGTGATGTAGAAACAAAAAATTATTGTAAATCAACTGGGTGCTTTAAATGTTCTGGTGTGCAAATAATAAAAACTGAATTACTATAAATATAGACCACCTTATCAGTAACCACACATTGTGGGGAAAACAAACAGAATGCTTGGGTGTAGAGTACAAATCCAGGGAGGTTATGATGAGGTTGTATAATGCACCGCTGAGACTGCATGTAGGGCCTGGTTTACGAAAGGGCGCTAAACTTTATGGTGCACGATAAATGAAGTTCTTAACTAAAGTTCGGGAGGAGGGTCAGACACCAATCTCTGCGTCACCAAATTGAATCATTCAATTTACACATTAGCTGATAAAGATTGTTAGCACTATAAATACCCTCTTCACTTCCCTCTCAGTTGCGTAATCCACCACCTCCCCATCGCCACCTTTCTTAAAAACAATTTCTAGGTTTTGTCAATGGGGGTCTCAGCCTCGTCCAGTCGGCCAGGCAGTGAGGTTTGATGCTAAATGATGTGTATACACAACATACTTCTCTGTAAAATCGCATACTCTGCATTCTCCACATAGATATTTGTACTAAAACATTTTGTGACTGGTGTTTGTCCCGAACTACTGAATTGCAGATACTGTGCACATTAATGATTTCCGTATTTACTATTGCAATTTTATTAATTATTGCGCGAAATAGTGGGCATATTATGGTGCACACTCATTTTATTGTGCCATACTATAGTAATCCGAATGGTTTCGGCATGTCGGGTCTTGCTCTTGATAGCAGGCAGCACGCAGATTGGTCTCATTCATAAACAAACATTCTCAAGATTATTTTATTTTCTCAATTATCATATATCCTTTTTTATCCTTCAAAATTCACTCACTTTTATACATTGACAGTTATTAAATACAAAATAATGTAGCCATAATACTCATGAGCAGCATTCAAATTATTAAATTTAACGCATCAGACTTCATGCTGCTACAGCGTCTCTCAACCTCTCCCATGAAGCAAACTTTCCTCCTGCCACCAAATGAATTTCCTGTAATATATTACTTACCTTAACAAAATTGTGTCAGTAACACAAATGCCTACAATATTTATTTTTGGGATGGAAACATAGCTACTGACAGTTTCCATAACACATTTCTCTTCTCTACGAGCTGAAATGGCATCAAAGCGGCCCGCCGTCATTCAGTTTGCCTACATCAATTTTGAAATTGTTGGTCTGGAACCAACTCCCCAGTAATGTTGTTGAAGCTGACACCTTGGGATCCTTCAAGATGCTGCTTGATGAGATTCTAAATCAATAAGCTACTAACAACCAAACGAGCAAAATGGGCTGAATGGCCTCCTCTCGTTGTAAACTTTCTTATGTTCTTATGTTCTTAACATAATAATAAATGGACGGCAAAGTGCAAGCATTGCAACACAAACGTGACAGACGTGCTGGGAACTTCTTTCTTTTCAAGGTAAGCCAAATGTTTTACATATGTATAGCAGTTATATCTAGAGAAACTGTTTATGTCAGTTATTATTACAACCAAGGTCTCTGTGTTATGTTATATAAATCAAAAATCAAGAAACACAAGGTGTAAAAACATGTAAAAATGTTGTACTATTACAAAAGGAGCTACCATCACACTTTATATATGAAGCCCTGGAGATTCGTCCAACGTTTTTTTCTACATAAGCATAAGTCGAAAAAGTATTCAGCCAGGGGGCCCTGATCATGACACCACATCGAGCGAAACTGTTGCCACAGCTTCTAACATCTCTGGTGTTTCTGAGATGCAACAAACACTTGTGATTGTATCAAGTGTCAAGATCATTTCGGAAGGATCTTAGCGCCTCTCGGCTTCCACCTGTCCCGGCATGTGGGAGGGTGTGGGAATTCACTGGACACAAGACAGAACTGAAGTTGGAAATGCCACTTGGCACACAGATTTATTTATGCCACAAGGTGGCACTGTAGCACTGATTCCAGAGCACAACCAAATACCAGCAATGGTAAAAGGTTGGCCGTTCACTAGCTGTGCACACGCAGGTGCTCAAAATAATAGTACAAACAAAAGGGCGAAAGTAAAAAGGAAAATAAAACACTGTAACAAAACTACAAAATAAAAGGTGCTGCTCTTGCTGCGTTCCCCCACCGTCGCTACCTGCACGGCTCAGGTCTTCAGCCTGCGCTTTGCTATTCCCCTACTATACTGTATGGGGTTGCCCAGGGTTTCCCTGCTAAACTACACACGTCCTGATTCAGGTACGTGAATACAGATTCTTTTATTTATTTTCTTCTCTGGGTTGGCTGTCTTCCTCAGCCTCATTTACCTGTCCTTTCGTGGTTTCTCCAGACCCTCACGACCAGGACTGTCACTGTTATTCTTCCTAGATGGGCAGGGCTGAGGAATAACAAAGCACAGTTTTTATAGGTCAGGCACCCCCACAAGGCCCGCCTCCCGACCACTCAGACAGAGGGAAAGAACACACTCTCACCCAACCTCTCTGTGTCATCGCCATGACTGACAGGCGGATCCTACAGGGCTCCCGACACCTCCCCTACAGGATCATGCATACGCCAGACAGCCAGTACAGATCTCGCCCGTTACATATCCTCCCCCTCAGAATGGCACCACCGGTCCATTCCAAAATCCTACAACCCTATGCCCTCCTGTGGCAAAGTGGTTGATTGTGAACAGGTGCAGAGGTGTTGCAGTGCAGGAATAACACAGTCAGAGATTGTAATCCGGTATGGAAAAGGGGTATTTTATTTTTATAATTATTTTTATTTTATTATTATTATTTTTATTTCTTAGCAGACGCCCTTATCCAGGGCGACTTACAATTGTTACAAGATATCACATTATTTTTTACATACAATTACATTTTTTTACACATTATTTTACATACCATTACCCATTCATACAGTTGGGTTTTTACTGGAGCAATCTAGGTAAAGTACCTTGCTCAAGGGTACAGCAGCAGTGTCCCCTACCTGGGATTGAACCCACGACCCTCCGGTCAAGAGTCCAGAGTCCTAACCACTACTCCACACTGCTACCACAAGTTAGTGGGCTTGAGTTGCATTCGTGCCCATTCAATGTTATTGATTAGTTTGCCCAATAACCGATTAGTGCAGGATACTGTTGTAGTCATGATTGTCATGTCATCCATGTATGCTCTAATTGATGGCAGTTGCATTCCAGAAGCCAAGCATTCTCCTCCCACTGCCCATTTTGATGCTCTAATAGTCCAGAGCCCTAGCCCTAATCCAGGTCTGGTGACCAAAACAATGATCCCTGGCAATACACAGCAATGTGTAATGCACAGGGTTAAATAATAACAGGTTGCAGTCCCAAAAAATAAACACAGGTATCTCTCCCACAATATACATACACAGTCACCAGTCCTGGGTGTGTGCTGTAGTGCTTGTGGTGGGTGATACAGTTTAATGAGTGACAATAGTGCAGTGCTGTTCCGGGTTTTATGCTGGCCATTAGCGACAGCTCCGAAACATGTTAGCAGTCTATAAAACACAAGTAACAATTATAGACAAGACGAATGCTGCACGGGTCCTTCCGAGTTATGTTTCATAACCAAGCGAAGGAACCGATTACGATTCTCCGTCCCCCTTATATGCTGTCACGCATGACCCCTTGTCAAACGAATGCAGCTGGCTTTACAATCTGTGGCTGCTACATTGTTTCCCTTCCGGGTCAATATGTTCTTGCAATGGAGTCTCATCTTCTTCCAGACTGACCGACTTCCCGACCCAGAAAAAGAACTGTCAGGCGAGCCCGTCCAAAGAACTCGGTCCTCGCTGCTTAGCGCCCTCACAGGTAGGGAGGGAGATCTACAACCAAGATTCATTATATTTCTGTCTCACCTCCCGAGAGAATAAATCTGCGTATTGATGCAGTTTCCCTGCTCGGTGGACTACCCTGAAGGCTCAGGGCTGCAGTGCCACGTACCACCGCGTGATTCTGGCATTGTTGTCTTTCATCCGGTGAAGCCATGCTAAGGGGGCATGATCTGTAACCAGGGTGAAGTGTCGCACCAGTAGGTAGTACCAAAGTGACTCGACTGCCCATTTTTCTGCGAGACACTCCTTTTCGATGGTACTATAGCTTTTCTAGCGGGAAAGGAGCTTCCTGCTGATATACAGGCCTGGGTGCTCCCTTTGTGCTCCCTGCACCTCCTGGGACAACACTGCCCTGAGACCTGTCTCTGATGTATCTGCCTGTAGGGTGAACTGCCTACTGAAATCAGGACTGCACAGAACTGGCTTGCCACCAAGCCTTCGCTTCAAGGCAAGAAAGGCCCTCTGACACGGCTCTGTCCACTGGACCATATTTGGGGCAACCTTCCAGGTGAGGTCCGTCAAAGGAGTAGCGAGCATGGCGAAGTTCAGGATGAACTTCCTATAGTAGCCCGCTAGTCCCAAGAAGAAGCACATCTGGGTTTTGGTTGTAGGGTTCGGCCAGTCAGCCAAGGCTTTCACCTTTGCAATTAGCGGTCTGATCCCTACTCGATATCCCAAATACTCCCACTCACTCTTCCCAATAGCACATTTCTTTGGGTTAGCAGTGAGCCCAGCCTCACGCTAGGATTGCAGCGCTGCCGCTACCTTACACAGATGGCTCGGCCAATCCTCACTGTGGATAATCACGTCATCTATGTAAGCAGCGGTGTACTGCTGATGGGGCCGCAAAATGCGATCCATCATCCGCTGGAAAGTGGCTGGTGCTCCGTGCAACCCAAAGGGTATGGTCCTAAATTGGTATAACCCGAAGGGAGTTGAAAACGCCGTCCTCTCTCTGGATTCTGGGGTTAGGGGTATCTGCCAGTACCCCTTCGTTAAATCCAGTGTTTTTTATAAAACGAGCCGTGCCTAGACGCTCCTGCAACTCATCTACTCGGGGCATAGGATAAGCATCAAACTTCGATTTTTCATTGACTCGCTTGAAGTCAATGCAAAACCATTATGTTGATCCATCTTGCTTATCCACCTACACAATTGGACTGTTCCAGTCACTTTGGGACTCTTCTATTACCCCCAGTCTGAGCATCTCATCAATTTCCGTTTTTATTACCTGCCTTTTGCGTTCAGGTATACGGTATGGCCTCTGGCGAACTGGCGCCCCCGGCTCAACTTCAATGTGATGTTGGGCTACTCGAGTCTGCCGCGGGATGGGAGAAAACACATCAGGAAATTCCCTCCACCAGAGCCCGAGCCCGACATTTCTGTGTTGGTGTCAGATTATCTGCAATCTGTAACGACCCTGTTTTCGCCAACACAGAAAGATCAGGTCCCAGGTCTGTGACGTCACATGCCTCACTTTGCAACCAGGGCTTCAAGAGGTTTACATGATAAATGTGCTTTTCTCTCCATCGCTCCGGCTGGCAGATCTCATAATCCACTGTCCCAATCCAGCGTGAACCTCATAAGGTCCTTGCCACTTCTCCAGAAGTTTAGACTCAGAGCTGGGCAACAATAGAAGCACTTTATCCCCTGGCTGAAACGTGCGTAACCGGGCTCCTCTGTTATACTGGGTCTGTTGCATTGAGCCTGCTACAAATTGTCATGCGCCCACTTTCCCACAGACTCAAGACGTTTGCGCAGGTCCAACTCATACCGGACAGTACTGGTCGAATTGTCCTGATGCTCCTCCCACATCTCTTTAACCAGATCAAGCACACCCCGGGGTCTCCACCCATACAGCAGCTCGAATGGTGAAAACCCCATAGAAGCCTGAGGTACATCTCGGATGGCAAAGAGAAGGGGAGGAATCAGCCGGTTCCACTCTTAATAAATCTGTGCAACATGTTTTTGAGGGTCTGTGACAGTCTGGCTCGCAGTGGTGTGGTGGATGACGTCACGGACCAGGAAGTAACTGACTCCAAAACAGTGGATGGGCGGGTGAAACTGAGTGCAAAAGCACTCAGCGTATTTAATAATAAACAAACAAAATATTTAAACAAAATACAAACAAAAGGGCACGAGGGCCAAACGAATAAATAAACAAACAAGTAAGTGCCGTGCTGGATTATCCAGCACGTATTAGCAATTGTTTTTTAAATATTATTCCTTCTCTCCGCTCCCCGTACTCTCTACTCCAACACCCCCAACATCAAGTGCAGAGAGCTGCAGGTTTATATACTCTGGCCGAGGGATTAACTAGTTGGTAATTATCTTATTATCCCCCGGCCAGAGTCTGCACGCGTTTGGTAAGGATGCATGACTGTCAGCTATTTAAGTAATCAGTAGCTGATCAGCCATGCATCCTCACGGGGTTTTTAAATAATAATAAAAGACGCGGCGCTTTTACCCGCGCCGCAAACAAAAATACAAATAATAATAAATAGGGGCGGGACACTCCGCCACACATGCCCCCCCTTGTGCGCAGCACACATGGCCCCAACGGCCACCTCCCCCCTCAGTCTTAAAGTCCCGGAAGAGGGGGAAGCAAGTTACTTCTGGGGGGTGGCCATGGTGGAATCTCTGGCACCCCCCCATTCTTCGTGGCCAGCAGCTCCCTCTTCCGGGGCTCCCGCCACACTCTATCCTGCCGCGAAAGTGCGGCTGGGGGAGCTGGTCTCCTGACCTCTCCCCCCTTCTTCATGGCCGGCAGTTCCCCTCCGTGGGGCTCCGACCACATGATCTCCAGCCGCGAAAGTGCGGCTGGGGGAGCTGGTCTCCTGACCTCCCCCCCTTTCTTCATTTCTGGCAGCTCCCTTTCATGGAGCTCCGGCCATCGTGTAGCGACCCCAGGCGAAGCAGGATCCCTGGCGACCCCAGGTGAAGCCGGACCCTCGACGACCCCAGGCGAAGCAGGATCCCTGGCGACCCCAGGCAAAGCAGGATCCCCGGCGACCCTAGGCGAAGCCGGACCCTCGACGACCCCAGGCGAAGCAGGATCCCTGGCGACCCCAGGCGACGGCAGCAGCAGCGGACCCTCGGAAGGCGACGGCAGCAGCAGCGGACCCTCGGAAGGCGACGGCAGCAGCAGCAGACCCTCGGAAGGCGACGGCAGCCGCAGCGGACCCTCGGGAGGCGAACTCGGGAGGGGAGCCCCTGGCCATGGAGGCGGCAGCGGGAGCTCCACTTCTCCCTCGTACCCTGTGTCCTGTAGAGAACAAAAGGCAGCCCCAGGCGATGCAGAACAGCCATCCCCAGGCAATGGCGATGGTGGGAGGGGAAAGCAGTCCTCCCACAGCGGCTGAGACGGAACCAGCAGGTATTTACCCTCTGCTGGTGGAGCTGGGAGTGGCAAGCAGTCCTCCCACGGCGGCTGAGGCGGAACCAGCAGGTATTCACCCTCTGCTGGTGGAGGTGGGAGGGGCAAGCAGTCCTCCCACGACGGTTGAGGCAGAACCAGCAGGCATTCACCCTCTGCTGGTGGAGGTGGGAGGGGCAAGCAGTCCTCCCACGACGGTGGAGGCGAAACCAGCAGGCATTCACCCTCTGCTGGTGGAGGTGGGAGGGGCAAGCAGTCCTCCCACGACGGTGGATGTGGAACCAGCAGGCATTCACCCTCTGCTGGTGGAGGTGGCGGAGGCAGAGGCAGCTCTTGCTGCTCTGCTCCTGGTGATGGTGGAGACAGAAGCAGCTCCTGCTGCTCTGCTCCTGGTGGTGGTGGAGACAGAGGCAGCTCCTGCTGCTCTGCTCCTGGTGGTGGTGGAGGCAGAGGCGATGGGGCGGATGCTGGCCACTCAGAGGGAGGCTGTGGCGGTGCTGGCTCCCTCTGCTGTGGCGGCTGGGCTGGTGTGTGCCGTGCTCCCTTCAGCAGCATAAATAGAGGCTGCTGGGGAACACCAGCATCCTGCCCTTCTCCCCCCCAGAAAAATTCAGGGGGTTGAGCCTGTAACTCCTCCCCTTCTGGCTCTTGGGACTGCAGCTTGGGTCCTAAGGCTGTGGAAGCGCAGACTTCCACCTCTTGGGCTATGGACGCACCGACTCCCCCCTCTTTGGGCTGTGGACGCACCGACTCCTCCCTCTTGGGCTGTGGACGCACCGACTCCTCCCTCTTGGGCTGTGGACGCACCGACTCCTCCCTCTTGGGCTGTGGACGCACCGACTCCTCCCTCTTGGGCTGTGGACGCACCGACTCCCCCCTCTTGGGCGTAGGACGTTCGGGGTCCCCCCCCTCGGGCGTAGGACGTTCGGGCTCCTCCCACTCGGGCGTAGGACGTTCGGGCTCCTCCCACTCGGGCGTAGGACGTTCGGGCTCCTCCCACTCGGGCGTAGGACGTTCGGGCTCCTCCCACTCGGGCGTAGGACGTTCGGGCTCCTCCTCCTCAGGCTGTGGAGGCGAAACCAGCAGGCATTCTCCCTCTGCTGGTGGAGACGGTAGCGATGGCTCCTCTCCCTCTGATGCTGGAGACGGTAGCGATGGCTCCTCTCCCTCTGATGCTGGAGACGGCAGCGATGGCTCCTCTCCCTCTGGCGCTGGAGACGGTAGCGATGGCTCCTCTCCCTCTGATGCTGGAGACGGCAGCGATGGCTCCTCTCCCTCTGATGCTGGAGACGGCAGCGATGGCTCCTCTCCCTCTGGCGCTGGAGACGGCAGCGATGGCTCCTCTCCCTCTGGCGCTGGAGACGGCAGCGATGGCTCCTCTCCCTCTGGCGCTGGAGACGGCAGCGATGGCTCCTCTCCCTCTGGCGCTGGAGACGGCAGCGATGGCTCCTCTCCCTCTGATGCTGGAGACGGCAGCGATGGCTCCTCTCCCTCTGGCGCTGGAGACGGCAGCGATGGCTCCTCTCCCTCTGGCGCTGGAGACGGCAGCGATGGCTCCTCTCCCTCTGGCGCTGGAGACGGCAGCGATGGCTCCTCTCCCTCTGGCGCTGGAGACGGCAGCGATGGCTCCTCTCCCTCTGGCGCTGGAGACGGCAGCGATGGCTCCTCTCCCTCTGGCGCTGGAGACGGCAGCGATGGCTCCTCTCCCTCTGGGAGGGATGCTGGGTGGTGTTGCTGTTCCCAGGCCTCCCAGCGCTCCCCATCTCTTGCCCACAGGAGGTTGATCACTGCAGGGAGGGCTTCCTCATAATCCCTCCTCGGCTCCACCAGCCAGTCCCAGACTCCCTCAGAGGAGAGTGCATTCGTCCTCTTTGGAGGATGCAGGTCCTCCCTCACTGGACGCTCTGGCTCCTCTTTCTCCTGCCATGGAGGGGGTTGGTCGGGTGCTATGTGACCCACCTCCCCAACAGCGAAGCACCACTCCTCACCTTTTAAGCAGGTGGGGCAGACGTCCAGCATGGTTGAGCTACAGTGGGACCTGCGACCGGCCCCACGCTGCTGTAGCTGCTGCTTCCTCCGTCCGCTTCTTCCCATATTTTTTTTTTTTTTTCTTCCCCAAAAAACACACAAAAAACACTTTGAAAAAAAAACGCACAAAAAAAACGAGCTTTTCTTTCCTGGTCCGGCTATTGGAGGCGTTTGTTTTGTCCCACGCAGGACACCATATGTGACAGTCTGGCTCGCAGTGGTGTGGTGGATGACGTCACGGACCAGGAAGTAACTGACTCCAAAACAGTGGATGGGCGGGTGAAACTGAGTGCAAAAGCACTCAGCGTATTTAATAATAAACAAACAAAATATTTAAACAAAATACAAACAAAAGGGCACGAGGGCCAAACGAATAAATAAACAAACAAGTAAGTGCCGTGCTGGATTATCCAGCACGTATTAGCAATTGTTTTTTAAATATTATTCCTTCTCTCCGCTCCCCGTACTCTCTACTCCAACACCCCCAACATCAAGTGCAGAGAGCTGCAGGTTTATATACTCTGGCCGAGGGATTAACTAGTTGGTAATTATCTTATTATCCCCCGGCCAGAGTCTGCACGCGTTTGGTAAGGATGCATGACTGTCAGCTATTTAAGTAATCAGTAGCTGATCAGCCATGCATCCTCACGGGGTTTTTAAATAATAATAAAAGACGCGGCGCTTTTACCCGCGCCGCAAACAAAAATACAAATAATAATAAATAGGGGCGGGACACTCCGCCACAGGGTCTTATTAAAAAACTCCACAAGACCATCGGTCTGGGGGTGGTAAACTGAGGTCCTAATAGTCTTGATCCCGAAAAGTTTGCATGTCCCGCATAAAGTTTGTGCCTTGTTCGGTTAGCATCTCCCTGGGGATTCCAACCCGGGAGAAAACCTTCACTAGCTTGTTGGAAACAGATTTAGTGGACGCAGATCGGAGGGGAATGGCCTCTGGATAATACGTAGCGTAATCCAAGATGACCAATAGGTGTGTGTATCCTGCCACACTTCGCTCTAGCGGTCCAACTATATCTACTCCCAAATGACCAGACAGAGGAATAGCGTGTGCCAATTGCAACAAATTCTTTTTAAAAGGCTGTGGAATGAGTGACGCACTTCCCCCGTCTGAGGTAATTTTTCAACACGGTACAAAAGATCTCGGGCAATTTCAAAGTGAGGGTATGTGGCGGCGCGTCTAGGCTCAACCACCCGACCATTAATCACAGCTGCTAGGTCAAAGAGTCTGCCCAGCATGTTGTCATGCCCTTGCTCGAGCCGAAAGTCACAGGCGCAAGCTAAGAAATCAGCTCCCATGGCTTCCAGCTCAGGATCTGGTTGGTCCCGAGTGGAGGCAGCTGAGCCAGACCTCTGAGCTGGCTCTGCAGCCTCCTCCATAGACTCCATTGCCAGCACTCATTCTTAGTAGCCTGGTGTTCCCGTTTAGTTTTTCAGGCTTTAAATCTATGGCAATACCAGGCCAGGTCATGAAAGGGAAAGATCTCTCCAATTAGTTCCTCTTTCTTAGCCAATAGGGAGGACGGGGCCATCACAGCAGCTACCAACCTTTAAACTGCTCGCAGTCCCGTCCCAGAACTACCGGAACTGGCAACCGAGAACACAAACACACTTGTACCTGCTAGCCAATTTTTAAATCTACCTTAATCTTGGGATAAAAGTGCAAATCCCCATGAACACATTTAATATGCACCCGTCCCAATATTTGTTTATGCCCCGGTGAGATTAAGCTCTCTTGTATTAGGGACTGACTACACCCTGAATCCAAGAGAGCCTGGGTTTGTGTATCATCCACTGTTACAGGAATAACAAAACCCGTCTGCTGGAGTGACTGAAGTAATTGAACACTCTTACCTGGTCTGATGATGTCACATTCCATGGCAGGGCACTCACGAGCAATGTGACCCACCTCCCGGCATGTCCAACACCTTGGTGGGCTGGTTTCTTGCCTCGGAGCTCCAGCAAGCGGTCGAAAGACCAAAGCCATCAAAGGGGCTTGGCGGTAGAATGGCCACGCGAGTAAAGCACAGGTCTCTAGTCATTTTTTCTCTGGAAAAACCCAAGAAAACCATTCAATGGCCGAGTGAGAACGATAGAAGCCGAGAGAAGCCGAAAAAAGGGACGCAGCTGAGCAATACGCCACAGATATAACACGGCCATAAACAAACAAGATGCTTCCGCATCCAGCGCTCAAAGAGCTTTTTGAGATGGTACAGTAATAAAATAATATCACAGACATTTGTAGAGCTTTTTTTAGATGTTATAGTAATAACATAATTACTTGGATCGCATTATTGAGGAGGTTGGTGATAAAACGAGTGATCAGGAGATGATTTATCAGTATGCACGACTATGAGTGTCCTGTTGATATGCAGTGCCTTTTAAACCTGTTTTACTGTGAAAAAAATACTTTTAAACAGAGCGTCTAAAATAAACTGCGCGTGTGAAAATAAATTGGACCTGACGTGCCTGAGATGCAGTGGGTGGCGTCAGACCAGAGCCAGGAAATAAAACTACAGAGATGTGTGGTTTGGTGGAGCTGAGCGAATGGTTTCGCTCAGCATTTAATAAACAGAACAGAAAATAAACGGTGGTAACAAACAACACAGGACACGGCACTTACGCCAAAATAAATATATAAACAAAACGGACTAAACAGTGAACAGACAAACGAACAAACACGGTGAGTGAAAACAACTATCAATTTACTTTACTTTACTTTATTTTATTTTACTTTCTCCTTCTCTCTCTCCCGTTCTCCACTCACCGAACACAGAGTGAATGAAACGTGCACCTATATATACTGTTGTGCTGGGATTCAATTACTAATTAATTATTCACTTGAATCCCAGCACGTGAATTAATTATGTGCAACCTCGTGCTCACATATTATATACTTTAAATGCACGTGAAGTGATGTGCAATCCTGTGCCTAAATACAATTATACATTTTTAAATACACATGAAACACAGACCCGTTTATATCCCGTGTACCAATGACTATACACCAACATTTAACACACCACACGCAACATACACAGAAATGCACACAGGGGCGGAGCACATTGCCACACTTTTTTAATTACATCAGCTATAATACAGTATCACGTCTTTCTTAACAGCTTGTCTCTTCACACAAAGTAAAACGTTTTTATTTAATTAAAAAAAAAAAAAAAAGATATTGTTCAAAATTGAAGATTACATAACATGGCTAGCCAGAGGTCTGAATGCAGCTACCAGCAATTACTAGGCATGAAACCCCAGACCCACAAGCAGATAAGAGCTTGAACTTGAAGCATATGTGGAAGCAAAATCACGGTCAGCACATACTAGGATAGAAACAAAAACGATATCCCTCTTCCCACAGTATATAATGAGTAAAAGTTAAATACATTAATATTCTTTTTTTTTACATTTGCTTTTGTAATTTCTATATACAAACCCAAAATAAATGTTACTTTTCTTAACTTTAATATAGTTTTTCATATACAGTATATATTAACTAAATAAAAGGTCTTCATGAATTTATATAACAAACATGCACATACTGTACAGTGCTAAAGTGTACATATTGTAACAGTTACATCCCTGCTGTTTTAATGTACGCTTTTTGTCAGACATTACTATCAGTGGTGTATGAAATGGGAGGGGGCCACACTGACCCTCAATCTGTAAGTCCTGAAGCAAACACTGGTCTGCGTCATAGCTGCGGTCTGTTAAATTTCTGTTTCAAGGTGAGTTATAGTCTTTCGTCAATTAAAACATAATAAAACATAACTCCTTTTCCAAATGCAAATTAACTCCTGATAAATTATGACAACAAACACAGATTTGCTTTTAAATTCCCACGCAAACAAAAGAAATAGTCGCATGAAGCACAGCTCATTAAGATATTAACATTATTTCGTAAATCAATATAACTTCGGAAATCATGTTAGCATGATTATTTAATAACGAGATAGGCATAACGATCTCTAGAAAATGCCAAAATCAATGCTACATAACGATTTGTTGATTAACACTGGAGTTATCATTTACAAACTTCTGAAGTGTCACTTCAACTTTTATTTGAGCTCTTTAGCTCCTGCTGCTTTGCAAAGTTGTTTACAATTGTATCAGTCAAAATATAACTGTTTCTCTCTTTTGCTACTTTCCTGCACAATTTATTTCCGACTCTTAACCACTTCAACACCATGACGTACGCACGTACGTCAAATGAAAACCCACTTACAGTACCATGCTGTACCTGCATACGTCAAGTTTCCCATTCTATTCTATGATCGGTTTCTCAGTGTTTCAGGTTTCATTCCCTAAGGCAGTGCATGTACTGTGGAATGTGCAATGAAAGACGAGGGGAGTGTCAGGTGACATTTTTATCCAATTTTGTGTAGAGGTTCCAATCTACCTGTGGGCGTTTAGAAGACTGAGATATACTGCGGGAAGCCATTCAACTTTTACCAGTATAAATATACAGTGCCGTGAAAAAGTATTTGCCCCCTGTCTGATTTTCTGCATTTTTGCATTTTTGACACTGAATGTTATCAGATCTTCAACCAAAACCTAATATTAGATAAAAGGGACCCTGAGTGAACAAATAACACAACAATTTGATCTTTTCCTTCGTTTTTGGTTTCGAAATAGACCCGGAAGGACCCGTGCACTGTGTATTAAAAGTATCATGAGTGTTTGTTTTGTTTGTCTTGTCTATAATTGTTACTTGTGTGTTTATAGACAGCTAACGCGTTCCGGAGCTGTCGCTAAGAGCCAGCACTGAACCCGGAACAGCACTGCACATTTTGTCACTCTTTAAACTGTATCACCTACCACGAGCACTACAGCACGCACCCAGGACTGGTGACCGTGGTTGTATATTGTGGGAGAGATACTGTGTTTATTGTTTAGGGCTGCAATCCCTGTTACTATTCTCTGTATTTTACACATCGCTGTGTATAATCAGAGTTTATTATTTGGTCACCAGACCTGGATTATAAAGACAATAAAACGTATATTTTTCCATACCGGATTACAAATCTCTGTCTGTTTATTCCTGCACTGCATCACCTCTGCACCTGTACATAATCAGCAACCACTTTGCCACAAGTGGTGTCAGAACACGGGATGGATCGCAACGCACTAGTGGAGCTGCTGGAGGTGCTGGATAGCAGATGGGATACAGAGAAGAGAAAGAGGGAGGAGCGCTACACTGCGCTCATTGAAAAGGTAGGGCTGGCACTTTCCACACCACCAGCCCCTACCGTAACACCAGCAATGTCGGCACCGAAGGTTCGGGCGATGAAGATGATGGCAGAGGATGACCCAGAGGCGTACTTGGTGGCGTTTGAGAGGATGGCTATCACTGCGGGAGCTCTGGGCAAGCCAGCTGGGACCCTGCCTTATCAGGGAGGCTCAGGCAACCTACCAGGCCATGAGCGACCTCAGCACTGCCAGTTATGACCTAGTCAAGCTGGCCATTCTCCGCTGCCCCAACATTACAGCAGAGACCCACCGGGTATGGTTCAGGGAGTACTGAAGATCCCCGGAGACACGCCCCAGGGTGGGTGCAGAGCGGTTGCGTGACCACATGGTCCACTGGCTGACCCCAGAGAAGAAAACCAACCTGGAAATGGGGGAAGCAGTGGTGCTGGAGCAATTCTGCCATGTGGTCGGCGCCGATACTCAGGTCTGGATACGGTGCCACAACCCTGACACCCTGGAAGCCGCCATAAAACTGGCGGAGGATTACGAGGACTCCCTGGTCTCCGCTCGGATTGGGATACTGTCAGTTCCCGCCCTTCGAAGCAGCCAACCCTTACTTCTCGCTCCTCCAACACCACACCTACCATCAGTCCCGGGACCCAGAGCTCCGAGACCGCCGACCCTAATGGGCCCCCTTGCCTCCTCTTCATGGAGACCAAGGTTGGCCCCCAGCTGGGGTAGAGGTGCTGCACCTGCCCCGTTGCCCTACCAGCAACGGGACAACTACATAACCAATGTTCCCTCTGTCCCCCAAACGTGTTTTAGGTGCAACCAACAGGGACGTCTGGCCAGGTCATGCCCCGCTGCCATGGAGTGTGACGTTGCCGCGTGTAATTGGGTACCTGAGATAGGTAAGCACAGGGAAAATGGTCAGGAGGGGCCTTGTATGATTGATGTGGTTTTAGGCAATGTGAAAACCCACGCATTAGTGGACACAGGATGTGAGCAAACCTTAATTAGAACAGTTCTCTTGGGCGGTGTGTCGTGGCGGCCACAAGGTCAGGTGGCCATCTCCTGTATCCATGGAGACACGGCGGCATACCCCACACTAAAAGTATATTTATCGGTAGGACCGATAAAACGTCACCTGGTAGTAGGGGTGGCGGAAAGGTTGCCACATCCAGTTATTCTGGGCCGAGACTGGCCAAAATTTAAAGAATTACTGCAAAAAATGGCAGTCTCAGCCGCACACGTAAACGTGGCAGAAAAAAAGCAACGAATTGGTGATGTGTTTCCTTTTCAAGCCAAAATGTTTTCTCCCATTTTCCGTCCTAGAAAAACAAATAAAGAGAGAAGGACTGCAAAATGGGAGGGAGCAGCACTGAGACAAGGTTGGGGTCTGGTGGGAGAGTGCTTGAATGGTAACAAACGCCAGTCAAAAGGAGTTGGAAGGGTGAGGTTACTGGACCATCCAGGGCAGATGCTACTCCGGCCCCTCTCAATATACCGGACATGTGGTGCTCAAGCGCGGACATAGTGTGGGGCCAACTTAATGACCCGTCACTAGTGCACGGTTGGGGGCAGGTCCGGTCTATTGAAGGTAAGGATGTTGATAACGCTGGGGCGCTAGTATATCCACACTTCAGTATCAAGGGGCAATTACTATATAGGGTAAATCGAGCCGCGGGCACAGGACAGCCTGTAACACAATTATTGGTTCCCCCGTCTTGTCGGACCGAGGTCATGAGGCTGGCACATGATATCCCTTTTGTGGGGCATCTCGGAGCTGACAAGACAAGGGAGTGGATATTGGCTCGATTCTATTGGGTAGGTCTTCATACTGATGTGTCGAAATATGTAGCCACATGCCCAGACTGCCAGCGAGTACCACCGGGTCGAGTGCACCCCGCCTCTTTGGTTCCACTGCCGATTATTTCCACTCCTTTTGAACGCATTGCAATGGACATAGTGGGCCCTTTGCTACCTTCTGACTCTGGGTATATGCATATATTAGTAGTGGTAGATTATGCAATGCGATATCCAGAGGCAGTTTTGCATTGAGGTCCACTAGTGCCGCTGCAATAGCCACCGAGTTAGTACAGATTATGGCTAGAGTAGGGATCCCCAAGGAGATCTTGACTGATCATGGAACCAAGTTTCTGTATAAAACGTTACAGCAGGTATATAAAATATTAAAAATACGTCCCATCAGGACGTCTGTTTATCATCCACAGATGGACGGTTTGGTGGAATGATTTAATCAGACCTTGAAGTCGATGCTGAGACGGTTTGTAATGCAAGAGCAAAAACATTGGGTATCGCTGCTTCCCTACCTCCATTTTGCGTGTGAGAGAGGTGCCACAGAGTTCGACAGGGTTCTCCCCCTTCGAGCTCTTGTACGGCCGACAGCCTCGAGGCATCATCCATCTGTTGAGAGAGGGGTGGGAAGAGCACAAAGGCTTATCCAAAAATGAAGCATGTGCTCCTCCTAAGAGATCGGTCGTTTGGCCCAGGACATCAGCACCGACAACAGCAGCATGACAACAAAAATGCACTAATTCAATCCTTTTGACCAGGAGATAAGGTAATGCTGCTACTTCCCTCATCAGAATCCAAGTTATGTGCTAAATGGCAGGGGCCATATGAAGTGATTCGGGCTATAGGAAAGATGAATTATGAAATTAGACAGCCTGATCGTTGTAATGAACGTGAAATTGATCATGTCAATTTATTAAGGCCTTGTCAGGCAAGGGAGGTCTTGTTTATAACCCCAGGCAACATAGAGGATGATTTAGGCCCCTGTCCAGAGACTCCTAGCACAAAAATCATTTCGATGGGGGAACAATTGGTTCCAGACCAGCAACGGGAGCTGCGTAAGCTTATTGAGGAATTCAGCGATGTTTTTTCTTGCTCGGCAGAACTAATTTGGTTGAATATGACATTATCTCTCCACCAGGTGTCATCGTGCGGGAGAGACCTTACCGGATCCCAGATAGTCGACAAAGCGGCATTGGCAAAGAGGTATGGGACTTGCTCGAGCTTGGGGTGATTGAACCTTCCAGGAGCGGTTGGTGCAGTCATATTGTCATAGTGGCTAAGAAAGACAGCACCAACCGCTTCTGCGTGGATTTCAGGAAGGTAAATGCTATTGCCAAGTTTGATTTGTACCCTATGCCTCGGGTCGACAAACTTTTAGGTAGACTGGGTAAGGCGAGGTTTATCTCCACTTTGGACCTGACGAAGGGTACTGGCAGATCCCTTTAACCCGCTGTTCTAGAGAGAAAACCGCATTTTCAACACCAGAGGGGCAGTTTCACTTTAAAACTATGCCGTTTGGGCTACATGGTGCGCCCGGTGCCTTTCAGAGACTGATGGACCAGGTTTTACCCCACATCATGAATATGCAGCAGCGTATATTGATGATGTGGTCATTTACGGCTCCACCTGGCGAGAGCATTTGGCTAGGATTGCAGCCGCTCATTTACATACCATATTGTGCAAACAACATGTATTGTGAGCGATAATTTAATGTGCACAATAATGTCAGAGACTTACCCGTGTCCACTGTGATATCAAAAGCCCCAGCAGTCCAGGAGTGTCTTTTGGACAGTAGTTTATTGTAAAGGTGGAGGTGGGTTACATTGACCTGAAATGAGCAATCAACAGACACAGCACTCAGCAAGGAGCAGGCAGAGGCAATGTAAAGTGAAACTGCACTGCTTGTAGTGTGCAAGGTATATTTGTACTTGGACTAGTTTAAATTGTAATCATATAATACCTTATTTGAATTCAAAATCACGTAGGACCCACCGATATTGAAATAATCAGATTGGACAACGCTTCTATTGAATATAAAGGAACAGTTTTATTGGAAATAAAATTTAAATTTAAGAACAAAATATTATTATTATTATTATTATTATTATTATTATTATTATTATTATTATTATTATTATTTTACAGTTGGCATTACAATTTACGTTAGCTATAGGCCTTCCTAATTCGGTTAGAAAAAATATTAATCGGTAAAGTTCAGCTGTGTGATTAGTGAGTTTCCAGTTGTTTTGAAAATCACTGTCAAAAGCTTTTTTGTACGGTGTATCAAACTATTTTATTACTATAGAAGTTTGCAATGTAAATCTCTTGCTCGACATTGCAAACTTCAATAGTAATACAGTAGTTTGTGTGTGTCTTCGTGGTAAAACGTTTTATATTAATAATTGCATTGTAACCTTTCCATGGAGCTTAACCTTGCATCAAATGGTTTATATGTCAGTGTAAGCTTTGTTTTAAAAGTAGAAATGAATGAACATATCTAACGTCAGCTGTTCTCTGACCTGGTTATCTTATTCACAAGGCTGTTGATTTGGTTTGGAGTAATAGCAAAAACAGTCAGTGGTCAGGGCCTGCAACCCCGAGGAGATGATGTCTTATACGATATTATTATTATTATTATTGTTATTATTATTATTATTATTATTATTATTATTATTATTATTATTATTATTATTATTATTATTATTTAGTTCAAGTTGTTATCAGTTTCTAATTTGACCCAGTTATGTCTCTTTATATGAATAAGAGTTGATGTATTCCTGCTCAATCAGTTGAACGTGATTGGCTTTACTCTGGGTTATGTATTTTAATACAAAAGACCTTCAGTAACAGGATTCTGTGTTTTTTCTAGCTTGCTATGTATTGCCCATTTTGCGGATGCAATCTGGGTGCAGTGAAATGTTTTTGCTGTGCTTGTGGAAAGTCTGTGCAGTTCCTGCATGAAAAAAACACAGGTGTAGAAAGCACACCAAGCACTAGCAGTGTTCCCGAGGATTCACCAGGTAGTAATTACTGTTCCAGTGTGTGTTTAACATGGCATCTGGAAACTCTTCGTGTGTTTTGTTTGTTTGTTTTTATTTTAGTATTCACTTTTAAACGATGTTTGTGTGAAGCCAGGAACAGACATTTAAATCTCACTCCAATGAGATATCAATTATTTTAAATTGAAAAGAAGTATACAATGCATAAATAATGTGAAATCCGTAGTTACTCCTGTTGGTTACTCTTGGTTGTTTATTTTGATAATTTATGGTAAAGCTTTCATCTCAGTGTTTTACAATTAATAATTAGTACCATTTGTACTCCATGTTTTTATAATCCATATATATGTTACTTAAATGTAATTTATACAAATGCCTTTGTGCATGTAGAACTCCAGACTGATGATGTATTGTCCATTTTGGAACTCAGTTGGATCAGATTGGAAATTACTGTCCACCTTGTGGAGCCTCTCATGACTCTCTTCTGCGAAACACTTTCACTTTGGTATCCCAACTGCAGAATGATCCAGGTGATTTATTTACTTTCTTAAAACATTAAATGTTTAATTATTATATACATGTTTAGATTGCATTTTATTGCATCATGATTTGTTTTATTTTGATATTATTCACTATTATTCCAGTATTGATAAGGTGACAATCTGGCATCCTTGTCACGTGGATGCTTTTGAGACAGGACAGGATTTTAGTGTTTTCACCTCATAAGAGGTATATGCATTATATATATAAAATAATTGTAGTAATGCTATTGAAGTTTTTAAATTTGCATTTAATCTATTTTTCCAGAAGCACCATGCTCTGTGGAAATTCCAGAAAGTGATCTCCTTTTAAAATATTTCACAGAAGGCTATACTTATGAAGTTATCTTGGAGTTCCTTAAAACAAAGCATAACACTGTTATGAGTTTACGGACTTTAAAGCAAAAGTTGAAAAATGCTGGATTTTCAAGATGTAGCAACTATCCCCCATTATCAGAAGCACATGCTGAAATAAGGGAAGAGCTCAATGTCCCAGGTCAGCATTTTGGATCTCGGACAGTGTGGCAGATATTGAAACAGCAGTACTCTTTGACAGTCAAAAGAGAAATTGTTATGAATATAAGAAGAACATAAGAACATAAGAAAGTTTACAAACGAGAGGAGGCCATTCAGCCCATCTTGCTCGTTTGGTTGTTAGTAGCTTATTGATCCCAGAATCTCATCAAGCAGCTTCTTGAAGGATCCCAGGGTGTCAGCTTCAACAACATTACTGGGGAGTTGGTTCCAGACCCTCACAATTCTCTGTGTAAAAAAGTGCCTCCTATTTTCTGTTCTGAATGCCCCTTTATCTAATCTCCATTTATGACCCCTGGTCCTTTTTTCTTTTTTCAAGTCAAAGAAGTCCCCCGGGTTGACATTGTCTATACCTTTTAGGATTTTGAATGTTTGAATCAGATCGCCGCGTAGTCTCCTTTGTTCAAGACTGAATAGATTCAATTCTTTTAGCCTGTCTGCATACGACATGCCTTTTAAACCCGGGATAATTCTGGTTGCTCTTCTTTGCACTCTTTCTAGAGCAGCAATATCCTTTTTGTAACGAGGTGACCAGAACTGAACACAATATTCTAGGTGAGGTCTTACTAATGCATTGTAGAGTTTTAACATTACTTCCCTTGATTTAAATTCAACACTTCTCACAATATATCCAAGCATCTTGTTAGCCTTTTTTATAGCTTCCCCACATTGTCTAGATGAAGACATTTCTGAGTCAACATAAACTCCTAGGTCTTTTTCATAGTTCCCTTCTTCAATTTCACTATCTCCCATATGATATTTATAATGCACATTTTTATTGCCCGCATGCAATACTTTACACTTTTCTCTATTAAATTTCATTTGCCATGTGTCTGCCCAATTTTGAATGCGGTCTAGATCATTTTGAATGACCTTTGCTGCTTCAACAGTGTCTGCCACTCCTCCTATTTTTGTGTCGTCTGCAAATTTAACGAGTTTACTTACTATATCAGAGTCTAAATCATTAATGTAGATTAGGAATAGCAGAGGACCTAATACTGATCCCTGTGGTACACCACTGGTTACCTCACTCCATTTCGAGGTTTCTCCTCTAATCAGTACTTTCTGTTTTCTACATGTTAACCACTCCCTAATCCATGTGCATGAATTTCCTTGAATCCCTACTGCGTTCAGTTTGAGAATTAATCTTTTATGCGGGACTTTGTCAAAAGCTTTCTGGAAATCTAAATAGACCATGTCGTATGCTTTGCAGTTATCCATTTTCAATGTTGCATCCTCAAAAAAGTCAAGTAGGTTAGTTAGACATGATCTCCCTTTCCTAAAACCATGCTGGCTGTCTCCCAGGATATTGTTACCATATGGGTAATTTTCCATTTTGGATCTTATTATAGTTTCCATAAGTTTACATATAATAGAAGTCAGGCTTATTGGTCTGTAGTTACCTGGTTCAGTTTTGTCTCCCTTTTTGTGGATCGGTATTACGTTTGCTATTTTCCAGTCTGTCGGTACAACCCCTGTGTCAAGAGACTGTTGCATGATATTGGTTAGCGGCTTGTAAATAACTTCTTTCATTTCTTTGAGTACTATTGGGAGGATCTCATCCGGCCCAGGGGATTTGTTTATTTTAAGAGCTCCTAGTCCCTTTAACACTTCTGCCTCTGTTATGCTAAAGTTATTTAAAACTGGATAGGAACAGGTCGACATGTGGGGAATGTTGTCCGTGTCCTCCTTTGTAAAAACCTGTGAAAAGTAATCATTTAATATATTTGCTATTTTTTTTTCTTGATCTATGATTTTGCCATTTGTGTCTCTTAGACATTTAACCTCCTCTTTGAATGTTCTCTTGCTGTTATAATATTGGAAAAACATTTTGGAATTGGTTTTAGCCCCCTTAGCAATACTGATTTCTATCTCTCTCTTGGCCTTTCTAACTTCCTTTTTGACTTGTGTTTGCAGTTCCAAGTACTCTTTCTGTGTGCTTTGTTTTTGGTCCCTTTTAAACGCTCTGTAAAGTGCCTTTTTTCGCTGAATATTTTTTTTAATTGATCTATTAAACCATTTTGGCCATTTTGTTTTAGATTTAGATTTGTCTACTTTTGGGATGTAATTGTTTTGTGCCTCTAGTACTACTTTTTTAAAAAACAGCCACCCTTTTTCTGTGGATGTTTTCTCTATTTTACTCCAATCTACTTCTGTTAGTCTCTGTTTCATACCTTCATAGTTTGCTTTTCTAAAATTGTAAACCTTAGCTTTAGTCATTACTTTTGGGGTTTTAAAAAATATTTCAAATGAGACCATGTTGTGGTCTGAGTTTGCCAATGGCTCTCTGACCTCTGTTTTAGTTATTCTGTCTTCATTATTTGAAAAGACTAAATCAAGGCATGCCTCCCCTCTAGTCGGTGCCTTGACAAATTGCGTTAGGAAGCAGTCATTTGTCATTTCCACCATTTCAATTTCGTCCGTCGTGCCCCCCATTGGGTTTTCCCATTTTATATGGGGGCAGTTGAAATCCCCCATTAGTATGGCTTCTCCTTTTCTACACGCATTTCGAATGTCATTGTACAACAGATTATTTTGCTCAGCGTCTGAATTTGGCGGTCTATAGCATGCTCCTATTATTATGCCCTTTGAATTTGTGTCCATTATTCTGACCCATATTGATTCTGCATTGTTTTCTTTGTCCTGATTTAACACCTGGGCTTCAAAATATGCTGTCTGAGCTAGATCCATTCGGGTTTGAAGCACGTTCAAATCGAAGATTCGTTAGGAGAGTTTATCATTCTTTGGGGCCAAACTATGTGTGGCATGTACTGTATGTCCGGTCACGTAAGCTCTAGGCACAGCATTGTACAGGGTCTTCTGGTTTTCATTTCACCTCAGATCTTAATTACTGAACTAATTATTTAGATAACTGTAACATTAACCTTTTATTATTTATTTGAAGCATTTGGCAATTGAAAGATACTCATAAAACCTGCCTCAATCTGTCTCTCACTGATTGGAGCCTATTGGTGACGGGCAGGAAAGACATTTTATAAAATAGTTTTATTTGGAATTTAAACAAAAGACTGGCATGAGAACCAAACACACACTGTTTTCCAATTCCTATGAACAGACATAGAATGCAAACAGAGAATAGACAACCCAATCAACTTTGTGCATATCTGCACAGGGAGTCCCGCACAATTTTAGCTATAGCACAATAAAGGGGGATTGAATGACTTCTTGATGTAGGACAGAAAGGGAAATGTCACAACAGTCTGCACATCCACATACTGTTGAGTTTAGTATCATGTAGTATTTTGCTATAGTCCCTTTAAACATGTTGCTATTGCAGGTTTGATGGAAGGAATTGTGGATTTCCTGTTTCAGTGGAGATATTACAAGAGTTCACATCAGAATGTGGTACAGTGAGCTCCTGTGGAGATGACACACTGCAAGAGTATTTCAGAGAAATACAAAGCCAACACAACATACCACAACCTGACAGCTGGAAATCAGCAGTGGACAACTATGTAAAACTCCAAGAAATCAGTAATGTTTGAGTCTCTCATCACCTTCTGGCACTTCAAAAAATACCAAACAACTACTTATGCTCTGGGGGCCTTAATTAAAAGGGCGAAGAGCCTGTTGATATCTTGATTATGTTCTTATGTTAATTTTTATTCTCACTAATCAAAGTAACCAAATAACACAGTTTCTCTTATTACATGTAATTCAAAATGTATTCCATGTAAGCACAGCATCCAAGACATCATAATATAGCTATTTATGTTAAGGGAAGCAACACAAAAGTCACATAGCATGTCTGCAGCAAAAAGTGAGGAACAGAACAGATTATAAAGTGTACAACAAAAGTACTTGTGTGTGTGTGTGAGATATCTACCATTGAGCTATAGGTAGTTTACTATATGTTTGATAAAGTATTAGCATCAGCTCAAGTACTGTGGAAAGGTTTATAATACGTTTATTAACTGAAATTGTCCTTTGGATAATTACATCAATATTACTGACAGCTATTTTTAGTCAAGGTTTACAGGGACTCTAGTTTTAAAAATAAAAAAACACAATATTGCTAAACATTCAGGTATAGATTACAGCAGGAAATGGCATAAAATAAAACAGCATGTACAATTACAAGACAAAGACTGAATTTTTGTAGTCTTCAGTAAAAGAGAAAATAACCATCAAGTATGGGACATTGCCATCAGGCAGTAGGGATTGGCTGAGCTTTATAGCAAAGCTGCCACGTAAGCCCGCCCCCCTGGGAGCTTACTATACGCAGCACGCAGAGACTCTCTTCCTCTTTTACCTCTTTTACCTCGCGGCTTGATGGTTATTTTCTCTTTCAGGGAACCGGGGTTGCATCCGCAACCTATCGTTCCCTTTCAAGTCGAAAATAATCATCAAGTATTATTATTATTATTATTATTTATTTCTTAGCTGACGCCCTTATCCAGGGCGACTTACAATTGTTACAAGATATCACATTATTTTTACATACAATTACCCATTTATACAGTTGGGTTTTTACTGGAGCAATCTAGGTAAAGTACCTTGCTCAAGGGTACAGCAGCAGTGTCCCCTACCTGGGATTGAACCCACGACCCTCCAGTCAAGAGTCCAGAGCCCTAACCACTACTCCACACTGCTGCCCAACAGTGTACCCAAGCCGTCACGAAGGAGGATTCTCGGCAGTAGGACAGACTTACGTTATAACGCAACTGCGTAGGCAATACATCTACGCATATGCGGAGCCGCGCCTCAGCATCTACGCTCACAATGACACCTATCCTAAAGTGGAGTCAACACCATATCATAACAATACTCAATATGACCGCCAACTAGGGCGTCATAGAGTGTAACACGGATGCTCCGAATGACTGAGCAGAGGATTCCAGTACATTTAAACGGTAGAACCTCATAAAAGTATGTGGTGTAGCCCAACTGGCTACAGCGCAAATGTCAGACACCTGCACCCCTAAAGAGGGCCCACGATGTCGCCATACCCCTAGTGGAATGTGCCTTCACCTGCCCTGGTGGCAGAAGGCCTGCAGATTCATATGCTAATTTAATAGCATCCACTATCCAATGGGAAAGGCGTTGTTTAGACAACGGCTGACCCAAAGTCCTAGAACCATAGCATATGAACAGCTGTTCTGTTCGCCTCACAGTCATTGTACGGTCAATATAACACCTCAATGCCCGCACGGGGCAGAGCATGTGTAACCGTTCTTCCTCTGCGGAAGAAAAAGGAGGAGGATGGAACGCCATCAACTCGACTGGTTGGTTCATATGAAATGGGGATATGACCTTGGGTAAAAAGGCAGAATTTGGACGCATGGAGACCTTAGAATCGTCTCCTGCGAAACGAGTACATGATGAATGCACTGAAAGTGCATGTAACTCGCCCACACGTTTGGCTGATACCACTGATAGCAAAAACGCGGTTTTCATAGACACGAGCTTCATATCCACGCTGTGGAGAGGCTCGAACGGTGCCTTGGTAAGGGCTTCTAACACCATGTCAAGGCTCCATGATGGTAAACTGGTCGTCCTTGGAGGCCGCAAGCATCTCGCGCCTTTCAGGAACTGAGATGCCAGAAAATGTCAAACCGTCAATGCATACATGGCAAGCCGATATGGCGGTTAAATACACCTTAAGTGTAGAGAGAGATTTTTGTAGAAACTGTAATATCACTGCCATAGGGCAGGATATTGGGTAATGGCCCTCCGCCAGACACCAATCTTGAAACAACTGCCATTTGTACGTATATTGCGACCTAGTAGAGGGCGCTCTCGCACTCTGAATGGTCGAAATCACCGCCGCCAAAAGCCCTAAGGCTGACAGGCGCTCGCGCTCAGGGGCCAAGCCCATAGCTGCATGAGCTTGGGGTTCGGGTGCCATAGCCCTCCTTGGGCTTGGGACAACAGGTCCGCTCGTAGAGGGAGCTCCCTCGGGCGACCGTGCAACAACTGCACCAGACTCGGGAACCATATTCTCCGAGGCCACCGAGGAGCGATCAGAATCACTGTCGCTTGCTCTACCCTGACCTTCTCTAAGAAGGCGGGGAGCAACGGAATCGATGGAAATGCATATAGGAGCCCTGGTGGCCATTCGTGAGCCAGTGCATCAACTCCTAGGGGGGTTGTCGTGGTCCTTCACCGAGAACCATAGGGGGCAGTGCGTGGTCTCTCGTGAAGCGAAGAGATCTACTTGCGCTGTGCTGAACCATTCCCAGATGTGCTCTACCACCTGAGGGTGAAGACGCCATTCATCGGCAAGAAGGCCTCCTCTGGATAGAAGATCTGCTGCGTAATTGACTCTGCCCGGTAGGTGAACCGCACACAGAGAGGTTAAACGCGGTTGTGCCCATAGCAACATCTATGTCACCATCCGGTGAAGACTGGGGGACCGCAAGCCGCCCTGGCGGTTGATATACGTTGATAACTGTGGTGTTGTCTGACCGCACTAACACATGCTTGCCTAAAAGCACTGGTAAGAAGTGCCGAAGGGCGAGGTCCAGAGTTCCAGAGCATTGATGTGGTCTGACCTCCAGGGTCCTAACCACACTCCATGGGTCCCTGTCCCGTTCCAGACTGCTCCCCAACCTTGGTTGGAAGCATCGGTCGTGATGACTTCCCTCCGGAAAATGGGACCCAAGCGTACGCCCTGGCGGATGTTCGACAGAACTTTCCACCAGCGTAACGCTTCCCAGCAGGTTCGGGATACCCTTAGCCTGCGGTGTTTGTCTCTCCGCGGATGCAACGAGAAGGCATTGAACCAGGCCTGCAGAGGTCTCTGGTGTAGTAAGCCCAAAGGAAGGGCTTTCGAGGCGGCAGCCATCAACCCCAGCATGCGCTGACACAGCTCCATGCTGACTGTTTCTCTCAACCTGAAAAGGGAGAGACACCGCTCCATCGAGGCAACTCTTTGTTATGACAGGGTTGCTTCCATGGACCTTGAGTCCAGATGCAGACCCAAGAAATCGGTCTGGTGGCTTGGCATGAGGCAGCTCTTTTCTGAATTGACCTTCAGACCTAGCCACTGAAGATGGTCTGTAACCATCACTGTGTGCTGTGCCAACTGCTCCTTCGACTGCGCGCAGACGAGCCAGTCGTCCAGATAGTTCAGCAGTCGGACGCCTTGAATCCACAAGGGAGCTAGAATGGCATCCATACATTTCGAAAAGGTTCGAGGAGCTAGTGACAGGCCGAATGGAAGGACACAAAACTCGTATACCCTGCTCTGAAATGCGAAACGCAGATTCTTCCTGTGACCCGGGCAGATGGGAACGTGAAAGTACGCATCTGTCAATTCCACGGTGGTGAACCAGTCGCCGTGTCGGACTGACTGGATGATGTGCCTGTGCGTAAACATCCTGAACGATAACACCCGCAGGTATTTGTTCAGTACTCGCAGATCTAAAATAGGGCGGAGCCCGCCATCCTTTTTGGGTACCAGGAAGTATTTGGAATAGAACCCCTGGTCGATCAGAGCACGGTCTACTTGAATGGCACGCTTCCTGAGCAATGCCTGTATTTCCACATTCAGAGCTAAGGACTGAACCGAGTCCTTCACTGCAGTTACCACCACTCCCCGGAAGGGTGGAGGTTTTAACCGGAACTGAAGGGTGTACCCGGTGAGTATAGTTTTGTGCACCCAGATGTCATCGGTGCAATGTTGCCAGAACTGGAGCTGTGGGACAGTGTAGGGGTGGGTTAACAGCTGCCTGGGATTTTCAGGGCTGTTTTGGCTGCGCTAGTTCGCGAGGGGCCTGGCCAGAGCCACAAGGGCGTGGCCTGCCGTCTCCTCTAGGGCGCCACCCTCCACGCTGCGGTCTTACAAACGCGGGTTGGCCGCGCGCTGATACACCTGAAGGGGAGGTTTTATTGCCCCGTGTGTGCGCCTGCTGCTGTGGTGGTGTCCTACGCCACTGGTGATCCTGTGGCCGCTTTGGCTGGAAAGGCTTATTCGGCCACATCCTAGCCATTTGCTGCGACGCCTCACGTGCCTTGGCGGAGCGTTGCAGCATCTCCACCGCCGGGCCAAATGTGTGCCCCGGTGTGATTGGGGCATCCAGCAATGGAACCTTATCAGGCTCCTGATATAAATCTAGCTGTTCACCACTGCTAAGTGCCTATACCAACAATACATACCTTTACACTTTCCGTTCCTGTTTCAAGGGAAATTCTGGAAAATAAATATCAAAATTTGAATTCACTTAAGACTTTCAAGAATGTGCAATATATTTGTGTTTGTCAAATACGCAGTATGGAGCTGTACACCCATCACTAATTCAAAAAACAGTGTAGTAGCATTGCCTTCGATAAAGGTGTCTGCTAAATGTCTGCAATAACAATAACATTGTATTGATAAATAATGTATAAAAACATAGCTTTCTACAGTTCCTTTTGTTTGCTGAATTGGTGTACTCGAATCCTTAGGATTTTCTAATGGCTACAGAGAAATAAAATATTCAAAACTATTAATCAGTGTTAGAGAAAATTAATGTACAGTACCATATCCAATTTTATAAACCTACCAGGGTATCCGAGGTTGTGAGATCTTCTGTTTGACATGTATGATTTATAATGACTTGAGTCGTCAGCACCATTCCCTATAAAATTATTTTATGTTCAGTTTGAATACATTAGCTCCTTTTAAAATACTTAAAGAAATGTGGCTTTCATCAGAATTAAATACTTTTCTTCACCATGTTTTGGAAATTTAAAAGTGTGGGCTTTGTATTCCAGATTTTGTATTTGAGCATAATTCATTAATTTACTCTAAATGGAATCTAAGAAACTTCCCTTTTTAAACATGTTGTCTGTAATATGTAATCAAACACTTGCCATTCATGCACAAATCTTCCAGGGTACAAATATACAATGTAATTCATATGTAGGGCTTTCCAACTGCCTCCTTGTATCTTTGGATAGTGAAAGGTGTGTCTGTTCCTGGAATATTCACAATTTCGCTTCCATCAGGATACAGAAGTAAGTATGGGCCATCAGACATCCTGGTTAAAATCTTTAATTTTTTTCTCCGCTGCAGCTAAAAGTTGTTTTTGAGAGCTGCAGGGCTCAATCTCTTTGGGCCTTTAAGCCATGAAGACACTGCTGCATAATTCCAACAGATATCTTGAGCAAGAAAAAAATTGTAAAGAAAGGTAAATAGGTCAGGTTTACAAATAAGCAACATTTGTTATATTCAATATTTTAATAAACTACCTGCACTGGTTTGTTCTGTTCAAATGTTTTTTTTTCCCTTTACTGAATTTGTTTCTCTCCTTTTTTTTTTTTTGATTCCTGACTTTCAGAAATGTTTCCAAAGTCGGTGACTGAATGGCACTGGTTCCTAACCATGTTAAAACAAAAACATATTTGAAGTCAATTGTGACAGGATGACAGAGGTTGAGACTCAGAGACAGTGTGGAAAGTTCAAAAATAAAGCTTTTAATATACAAAAATACCAAAATAAACCGGCACGAAGGCCAAGAAAAAAGGTTTCAAAAACACAAAATACACACAAAATGAAACTTACAAAAGAATAAGGCTTCCAGGCTGCGCATTACCTTCACTGGATTAAAAAACAAACAAAAAACAGCACACGCAGAAAACCACTCTTGCTTCCTCTCCTTCTAGAGCTCTCTCCCTGGGAGGCTGAGGCCTCCTTTTATGCCAGGTGGCTGGTGACTAATTGAATAATTAATTGTTTGAATGCTCCCACCTGACGCAATTAACCTGGGCAGGGAGGAGAATTTAACTCCATCCCCGCCAGTATTTCCAAGGGCAGAGCCCTGCTCTGCCACATCAATATTATATTAAAGAACACAAATATTAAGAAAATATGATCTCCATTATGCCAAATACAGTGTGGCACAAACAACAAAATGTTATCTTGTACAATTATATATATATATATATATATATATATATATATATATTCAGTAACTGTAAAAGTAATAAAATAAGCACAATGTCAAATTGATATACAGTGCCTTGCAAAAGTATTCAGACCCCTGACCAATTCTCTCATATTACTGAATTACAAATGGTATATTGAAATTTCGTTCTGTTTGATATTTTATTTTAAAACACTGAAACTCAAAATCAATTATTGTAAGGTGACATTGGTTTTATGTTGGGAAATATTTAAGAAATAAAAAACTGAAATATCTTGCTTGCGTAAGTATTCAACCCCCACACATTAATATTTGGTAGAGCCACCTTTCACTGCAATAACAGCTTTAAGTCTTTTGGGGTAAGTATGTACCAGCTTTGCACACAGTGTCGGAGTGATTTTGGCCCATTCTTCTCGGCAGATTTGCTCCAGGTTGTTCAGGTTGGTCGGACGACGCTTGTGGACCGCAATTTTCAAATAGTGCCACAGATTCTCAGTGGGATTGAGATCAGGACTTTGACTGGGCCACTGTAGGACATTCACCTTTTTGATCTTGTGTTTGGGATCATTGTCCTGTTGAAAGGTGAATTTCCTCCCAAGCTTCAGTTTTTTAGCAGACTGAAGCAGGTTCTCTTGCAGTATTTCCCTGTATTTTGCTCCATCCATTCTTCCTTCAATTTTAACAAGATGCCCAGTCCCTGCTGATGAGAAGCATCCCCACAGCATGATGCTGCCACCACCATACTTCACTGGAGGGATGGTGTGTCTTGAGGCATGGGCAGTGTTAGGTTTGCGCCACACATAGCGCTTTGAGTTTTGGCCAAAAAGCTCTATCTTGGTCTCATCTGACCACAAAACCGTTTCCCACATCGCAGCTGGGTCACTCTCATGCTTTCTGGCAAACTCCAGACGTGCTTTCAGATGGTACTTTTTGAGTAACGGCTTCTTTCTTGCCATCCTCCCATACAGGCCAGTGTTATGCAGAGCTCTTGATATGGTTGGCTGGTGCACCATTACTCCACTCCCAGCCACTGAACTCTGTAGCTCCTTCAAAGTGATTGTTGGCCTCTCTGTGGCTTCTCTCACAAGTCTCCTTCTTGTTTGAGTGCTGAGTTTTGAGGGACGGCCTTTTCTTGGCAGTGCCTGGGTGGTGTGATGCAGTTTCCACTTCCTGATTATTGATCCAACTGTGCTCACTGGGATGTCCAAACACTTGGATATTACTTTGTACCCTTTCCCTAATCTATGCATTTGTATTACTTTATGCCGAACTTCTGTAGAATGCTCTTTGGTCTTCATTTTCCTTCAGATTCACAGCCTGACCAATGATCCTTCAACAGTGGGGTTTTTATCCAGAAAATGTGACAGCAAATTTAATGGTTCACAGGTGGAGGCCAATGGTAAGGTAATTGTGTCCTCGTTAGGGCCATTTCTTTCATCGGTGTAAACTGGGAGCTTCCACAGCACAGGGGTTGAATACGAAATTTCAATGTACCATTTGTAATTCAGTAATATGAGAGAATTGGTCAGGGGTCTGAATACTTTTGCAAGGCACTGTGTATATATATATATATATATATATATATATATATATATATATATATATATATATATATATATAATTACACACACACATATACACACACAGGCCACCTATTTGGGCTGTTGGTGCAAGTGTGACAGGGCTTGCTCATTAATATTTAGTGAGAAAGCCATGCAAGGCTCCACAAGGTGGACAGTTATTTCCAATCTGATCCAACTGAGTTCCACAAAATGGACAATACATCATCAGTCTGGAGTTCTACATGCACAAAGGCATTTGTATAAATTACATTTATAGTAGATTATAAAAACATGGAGTACAAATGGTACTAATTATTAATTGTAAAACACTGAGATGAAAGCTTTACCATAAATTATCAAAATAAACAACCAAGAGTAACCAACAGGAGTAACTATGGATTTCACATTATTTATGCATTGTATACTTCTTTTCAATTTAAAATAATTGATATCTCATTGGAGTGAGATTTAAATGTCTGTTCCTGGCTTCACACAAACACAGTTTAAAAGTGAATATTAAAATAAAAACAAACAGACAAAACACACGAAGAGTTTCCAGATGCCATGTTAAACACACACTGGAACAGTAATTACTACCTGGTGAATCCTCGGGAACACTGCTAGTGCTTGGTGTGCTTTCTACACCTGTGTTTTTTTCATGCAGGAACTGCACAGACTTTCCACAAGCACAGCAAAAACATTTCACTGCACCCAGATTGCATCCGCAAAATGGGCAGTACATAGCAAGCTAAAAAAAAACACAGAATCCTGTTACTGAAAGTCTATGAACAGTATTTTGTATTAAAATACATAACCCAGAGTAAAGCCAAACACGTTCAACTGATTGAGCAGGAATACATCAACTCTTATTCATATAAAGAGACATAACTGGGTCAAATTAGAAACTGATAACAACTTGAACTAAATAATAATAATAATAATAATAATAATAATAATAATAATAATAATAATAATATCGTATAAGACATCATCTCCTCGGGGTTGCAGGCCCTGACCACGGACTGTTTTCGCTATTACTCCAAACCAAATCAACAGCCTTGTGAATAAGATAACCAGGTCAGAGAACAGCTGACGTTAGATATGTTCATTCATTTCTACTTTTAAAACAAAGCTTACACTGACATATAAACCATTTGATGCAAGGTTAAGCTCCATGGAAAGGTTACAATGCAATTATTAATTGTAACACAGCTCACCCACTCGGGTTCGTTGCCCCTTTAAAAATACGACCCAGGACACTGAAATGGATTTTTTTTTAAGCGCTGACGCGCTATTTTTTTTTTAATAAACACCAAATAAAACAAAACACACAAAATAAACACCTAGCTCTGTACGAGCACTAACTAACACACAGGAACACCCTTCCTAACACGGGACAGCTAAGCTGTTTTCCCGACCTTTCCAAAACACCCGGTTTTACACCGCACTTACTTTCCTTCTCTTCAAATGGCTACTCGGAGACAGCGCACCTCTTCTGCCTCCTTCTACTCAGCAGCCTCGAGCAGCCTGCCTGCTCTCCTTTTAAACTCCGCACCTGGGTCTAATTCTCCAATAACGCCCAGGTGCGGATGATCATTAATAATAAAACAATTAAACTATTAAATTAAAAAATAAAACAATTAACAAACTAAATGAAACAATAAATCAATACAATCTAACAATTAACAAATCAATTAGAAAATTAAATGAAACAATAAAGCAACACAATACAAAAAGATGCATTCTCTCTCGCAGGGAGGTTTTAACCCCCTCCCTGCTGTCTCTCACAACCCGCTATCTTACATAACATAAAACGTTTTGCCACGAAGACACACACAAACTACTGTATTACTATTGAAGTTTGCAATGTCGAACAAGAGATAAATCTCTTGCTCAACATTGCAAACTTCTATAGTAATAAAATAGTTTGATACACAGTACAAAAAAGCTTTTGACAGTGATTTTCAAAACAACTGGAAACTCACTAATCACACAGCTGAACTTTACCGATTAATATTTTTTCTAACCGAATTAGGAAGGCCTATAGCTAACGTAAATTGTAATGCCAACTGTAAAATAATAATAATAATAATAATAATAATAATAATAATAATAATAATAATAATAATAATATTGTGTTCTTACCTTCGGCTTCAAAACTCACTCTACCTGGCTTCAGCAGACATACAGTGGCTCTCAAAAGTATTCACCATAAGTTGATTTTATTTTTCACTTTGACATTATGGAGTTTTTTTGTGTTAATCAGTGGCAAAAACTCCTTATTAAATCCATTTTGATTCCATGTTGTAACACAATAAAATGTGGAAAAGTCCAAGAGGGGTGAATACTTTTGAGAGCCACTGTATGCCTACATGTGGCTGGGTGTGAGGCAAGATTTCTATGGCAGAGGGCTCCAGCATGACGCATTTCCATAATGAGTGGTCTTTTTGTGTTTGCGTTTTTCTTTTTGTTTTGTGTTTCTTGTTTTGTGTTTGTGTTTTTCATTTTGTGTTTGCGTTTTTCTTTTTGTTTTTGTGTTTCTCATTTTGTGTTTGCGTTTTTCTTTTTGTGTTTGCGTTTTTTTGTTTTTGTGTTTCTCATTTTGTGTTTGCGTTTTTCTTTTTGTGTTTGTGTTTGCGTTTTTTCTTTTTGTTTTTGTGTTTCTTGATTTGTGTTTGTGTTTTTCATTTTGCGTTTGTGTTTCTTGATTTGTGTTTGCGTTTTTCTTTTGTCTTTGTGTCTTTCTTTTTGTGTTTGCATTTTGCACTTCAGGGCCACCGTATAAATCACATACAAACAATTACTATAGTGTTCATTAACTCAAAGCATGAATTGAAAGCAATAATACTTTTCTTACACTCTACCTCAAGCAAAATGTTAATTTTACTTTAAGGTTTGCTTATTCTCGAGTCCATAAGAGGATAAAACACTATGTATTGAATACTTAACAGACTCCTTGCTGCCTCCTCCAGCTGATCCGTATCTTCAACAAAACAGGCACTCAAAGGCGCTCCTGTAAGCGAATGGAAAGTTCAGATTCCGGTTTCTGTTTTCCTCGCGTTTCGTCTCCACTTTAGGGTACTAAAGAAAATGTTTTTGCAAAAACAAGAGTCATTAACTATTTAGGTATTCCACTGAAACAGCAAGTCCTCCACAGAATGTGCACTCTTCATCCGGTTATGCCTGGGATATTCCACCGTAGATTCCGGCACTGCTAGCTAATACAAGACTGAATATATTTCAATCTCTGTCGACTTCAAATGCTCATCCAACTCTTTCTCTGATGATCAAATGGGTTAAGTTAGAGATTTGATCACAACAAGTACTTTTAGGATTTTAGACATCTTATGCCAAGGCAAACACTCTCTTCACGTAATCCTCTCTTCACCGCTGTGGATAGTTTGTTTATTTTGGGCTGTGCCCGAGTCCGGTATCCTGTTCTCTCTCAGTAGTCAAGGCATTCAAAACCGTCTGGTTTTACCTTTTGAAAGACACCGCCGGTGCCACAGGATTTAATCAGCACAGGTGAAGATAAACCACTTGTCCAGTATTTAGTTTATGACTCTTTTTAAAAGCATTCTTTGTCAGTGGGGGAGTTTGTGACAAGAAACCAAGTAGACACAGAGAATGTAGCCCAAATGGCATGTTATAAAGTGGAACAAACCATCAGGAGTCGAAAATGCAGTTTTCTCTCTAGAGCTGCAGGTTCAGGGGATCTGCCAGTATCCCTTCGTCAGGTCCAGAGTGGAGATAAACCTAGCCGTTTCCAGTCTATCGAGAAGCTTGTCAACCCAAGGCATGGGGTAGGCATCGAACTTGGCAATAACGTTTACCTTACAGAAATCAATGCAGAAGCGGTTGGTGCTATCCTTTTTGGTGACTATCACAATAGGACTGCACCACTAGCTCCTGGAAGGTTCGATCACCCCAAGTTCAAGCATCGCCCGTACCTCTTTGCTAAAGCCACCTCGTTGACTTCCTGGGATCCGGTAAGGTCTGTCTCGCACTGTGACACCTGGATGAGTGATAATAGCATATTCAACAAGGTTAGTTCTACCAGGCAAGTTAGAAAACACATCATTGAACTCCTCAATTAACTTACGCAGCTCTCTTCTGATGTGATCTGGAAGTAACTGTTCCCCCATTGGAATGTCTCTGGTGCTAGGGGCCTCTAGACAGGGGCCTAAATCATCCTCTACTTCGCCTGGGGCTATGAATAAGGCCTCCCTTGCCTGCCAAGGCTTCAACAAATTAACATGGTCAATTTTGCGTTCATTTCGGCGATCATGCTGCTTAATTTCATAATTGACCTTTCCTATAGCCCGAATCACCTCATATGGCCCCTGCCATTTAGCACACAGTTTCTATTCTGACATGGGAAGGAGCAACAGTACTTTGTCTCCTGGCCGAGTTAGAATGCATGCATTTTTGTTGTACTGTTGCTCTTGTTGGTGCTGAGCCGATTTTAGATTGTCCTGGGCCAATTGACCAACCAAATCCAGGCGATCTCGGAGTAGGAGCACATGCTTCACTACATTTTTGGATGAGCCTTTGTGTTCCTCCCTCCCCTCTCTCACCAGATCGAGGATGCCGCGAGGCTGTCATCCGTACAAAAGCTTGAAGGGGGAGAAACCTGTCGAACTCTGCTGCACCTCTCTCACAGCAAAAAGGAGGTAGGGAAGAAGCGTTGCCCAATGTTTTTGCTCTTGAATCACAAAATGTCATAAGTTTGGATGGGATGTATTTTGAGTATTTTGTATACTTGCTGTAATCTTTGAGACAAGAAGTTCGTTCCATGATCAGTCAATATCTGGGGATCCCCACTCTGGCTATAATCTGCACTAGTTCTTTGGTTATCGCAGATGCACTAGTAGCTCAATGGAACTGCTTCCGGGTATCGCGTTGCGGAAAATGCGTTCCCTAGTTTTATTGACTCTGAAGTGTTCCGAAAAAGGAATGTCATGCACAAGCCTCAGGACCTCAGACGATAAGACTGGGGAATCATTAATTGTGTTACAGGCTGTCCTGTGCCCGTGGCAGGGTTCACCCTATATAACAGTTGCCCTTTTATAATAAAATGTGGATATACTAGCCGCCCAGCGCCTTCAACATCCTTACCTCCAATATACCGGATCTCCCCCCAAGTGTGCACCAGTGTGGAATCGTTTTTCTGGTCCCACACTAGGTCCGCGCTTTCACACACAGACACACACACACACACATAAATTGACAGGCAATCAGGCTGCTCATGGAAAGAGGGAGAGCGACACAACAGCACACAAACATCACACCTACACTCACATATCCAACCCTATAAAATTTTGACTTCATGTCGATTAAAACGCGTGTGACGTATATCTGATTATTTCATTTTGGCCCGTTCCAACCTTTGTCCATTTCTCAGGGAACACAAAAAAGATACAATATCAAAAATACATAGCTAAACTGTGTTTTAAAATAAGTAGGCTTCCATTTAGATGTACTGTATTGGTTATGGTGGTGCAGACTATATTTTCAACAGAAGAAGTATTTTAATTCAGAACAATATGATTCTGAAAATATTACTTGCCAAAAGAGAGGACACGTGGACTGTAATACAGTACATACTTTTAAACCCAGTACGTATTGTAGCAGTATGTAAAATTCCCCGTTAACGACCCAACAGCAAAATTAAATCAAAATGTTACCCATGCACAGAACTGCATGCAACGTAAAAGGTAATGCAATTTAGCTAAACCAAAAGAATAAAAAAAACAAAAACAAAAACAAAAAAATGAATTCATTCCAGAATTAAAACAGTATCCAAAGTCAGTATTCAAAACTGCAGAATATAGTGCTCGATAAGGCCCTAAGGTCACAGTTCACTTGCAAATTAAAATGTACAAAAACAACTAAAGATCACAGATTTTTTTAAAATACATCACAGTATCTAGAACTGTTTAATGATTAACTGATACATTACCGCAGCTTGTCTCTTCACTTTCTTTTGGCTGCATTTTCGTCAAGTGAAACTGGAGGAAGCGCTGTGTAACTGCACAATAAAAACAAACTGATTTGGCAAGCGAGAGAAAAAAAAACGCGGGATGTGACAGATATTCAAATAAATTGTTACATTGAAGAGATGGGCTTTATATCACAAAACTTGTGATGGAGTTGGAAATCGCGTGTAATGGGTAAGTGTAATAATTTATTACATATATATAATGGGGATTGATTTTATTCTTAGTACAAGGGTGGTAAAATGCGACTGACGTGTATCTGGGTAACAGATATCCGAGTGCTGACTATAGTTAGAAATGTATCGGAACCCTGGAAAGTAAGAAATTGACTATTACTTTTTAATTTCATACATTAGAGCTGTTACTTTTTGTGTGTGTAAATTGCAGGTTATTAAATAGGTTGCAGTTAAAGCTGAATTATATAGTTTAAAAGAAATAGTTAATACTCTAAAGTTTTCTCCTTAAGGATTTATATTAAAATGTAGTATTTTTAATTTAATTTTAAGTGTATAACATTTCATGTAAGCACAACTACAATCAATTATCTATCATTTCTGTCTATCATTTATTTAGTGAATCAGTGAATCAAACGAACAAATCTGTTGAATTGATTCACCAAACTGAATTAATCAAAAGAATCAAGTCAGTAAAAAGAATCGAACTGTACATCACTAGTTTCCAGGCCAGAAAAAGAGGTTTAAACAGTGCGCCTATCAGTGGTTAAAGCCTGGTCTCCATACACACTAACAAATGATCACTTTAATGCATGCATTAAATACCATGTGAATACAGCTCATCCCAGTATTCTGAGGTGAATGCCCATTTAAATATATCAGCATGTATTACCATAAAATCACATATTCAATCTGATTACCATAGTGTGAAGCACTAAATTTAGTGTGCACCGTAATATGCCAGGTATCGCACGCAATTATGAATACAATTGCAATAGTAAATACGGAAGTCATTAACATGCACACTAATGGCAATTATGGTGCACCATAAAATTTAGCACCCTTTGTAAATGAGGCCCATAGTGCTGAGGGCCTATCAACTTGAAGCCCTGTAAAGTTTATCAGAAGGACAGGATGTGCAATTTGCAATTTTTTCCCCTTATTTAATAGATGTTTCCTGATGCTGTAGGCTTTATTGTGACCATGTTGTCTGCACCTCTGCTTATCCCTGATTAGAGCACCACTCCTTCTTCAATACAAATAATGCAAAAGATTATAAAGAGCACTCCAACCCTTTAATGCTGTGGATATCCTAATTGTTATTGGTTGGTTTATCCTTTATTAGAAAATGGGTTTCTGAAATAGGCACTACCAAGAATAGTATGATATCCACTGTGGTGAACAAGGGGTCTGAGAGATAAAATGGACAACAATTTTCCAAACCAGTTGTTTTTATATTTGGTAACCCAGTTATGTATATTTCAATCAAAAATGTATGGTTATGAAATATAAAAATTACTGAGAATTGTTCTCTTATTTTGTTTTTCAGGTTGCAAATATGTAGGAAATACCAGAGGAATCATGGCTGAGATTTGTAATTTTCAGCAACATGGTGGCTACCATCTTATCTTCTTACGTATGATTATTATTATTATTTATTTCTTAGCAGACACCCTTATCCAGGGTGACTTACAGTCGTAAACAAAAATACATTTCAAGAAGAAATACATTCCTTCAAACAGTTCAAAACCATCCTATTTTCTGTGCATCCTCTGTACGCATTCACCTTCCTTATCTGTTAAATACAGCGCCTCACACTCAAGACAACTTACTCTATCCAAGTAGTATATTCCTCTATACTGTGCCTCATTGTAAGGGAGGCCTCAAGTCCACCAACATAACTCTGTTATCTTTTTGGACAGTATGGTACAATAATGATCTCTGAAAACTGTTACAAAATTAAAGCAAATGCTTCCATCTAGTGGCTAAAGCCTTTCAGTGTTTCATTGTTATGGCTCTGCCAATGATTTCCAAGGCTATACTTAACTGACAAGTTAAGGATGTTATCTCTGGTAATTCAGAACACTTCCAAGGCAGCCTACAATCTTTTCCCTCTCCAGGCATTACTTCCAGATACCTTAACTGCATTCAAGACACTCACTTGCCGTCTTATAATTTAGCCACGTTTCAGACCCTTATATTGGTTTCAGCTTGTGATGTGGGCATCCTGCACATTGATCTGATTGAGAAATAAGTCTTATTTGTTGAAGCTAAAAGTAGGGTAACAGTTTAAAGGGTGGTTGACGCAACCTCTAAGCTGTATTGTGTAAACTATTCCAGATGGGATTAAATCATTAATCTTTTTAATAAAAAGTCTATTCTTCCTCTGGTTTACGGGTTTTCAAGTCACATCACCAAAGCAGTATGTGCAGTTGCAGGACTGTGTTTAGGATTAGAAGAAAGCAGGAAATTGTGGCTTTGCTCCACACTGACCCATTGGCTACACCCCTGCAGCATATGAAGTTTGCTGCCTGCTATACTGAATTGATGGCAGAAAACCTGGCCAGGTTATCAAAGTTTAATTGAAAGCTTATTAAGCAGTTTAAAGTCACAAGTGGATTTTTTTCTGAGGTTTCCCAGTAAATGGTGAAAGTTAGTGAAATCTTCATAAATTCTGTTTTCTATATATAACACATTAGTAATTATACCTGCATCTGTTCTCTTATTTATTAAGTTCATTGTTTTAACTGTCCTGCAATGCAATGGCCTGTTGCTATCTAATTTATTATCTTTGTCTCATTAAGCCATTTGGCAATTTCTTTATACAGGCACCTGACTGTTTAAAAGAGTCAAGTTTTGTATAGAGAGTGAAGAGAAGGGTGTGGTTATTGTGTGTGTTTGTTAGCTACTGCTTTTGAAGAATAAAAAAACACTTAGGAAAGAAGTTTATATCAAAAAGCGGAATCAATGCTACAATTAACTTCGTTAGCTGAGTTTGAACTTTGCTTTAGTGAATTAATTAGCGAGATTTATTGAAGACTTTATGTCCACCCTCTGGATTACTGTTCATTGTCTCACCAAGCTGTTCCTGTTTTACCCTGGGATTTAAAATGATTATTCGTCCGAGCTACCTCTCCAGTGGGAAATTGTTTGTTGGATGGACATTTCCAAACCAACCAGTGTGATTTTGCTGCAGTATCATTTCCTGAATGCTGGGTGAGATCAAACCAATTTACTCTTTTTTTGCTGCTGGATTACGTTTTTGAAAATCAACGTTTTATTTATATATATATATATATATATATATATATATATATATATATATATATATATATATATATATATATATATATATATATATATATATATATATATAATGGAAAAGGGTGCTGGCCCTTTAAGGAAATCGGGCAGGGTAAGAACTACAGCAAAAAAAACCTACAGGTACCCGAATGCCCAGTGCCACAATTACAAAAGAGGCGGGGCCAGGGAGTATATAAGGAAGTGCACAGGAGAGCCAGGGGTGTTGCCGTGGGGAGACAGCCCTGACTCTGCTGGGAGACTCGCTGCTATTGAAGCCTGTAAGAGGGTTACCAGTGTTGGAGAGGAGCAGTATTAGAGTGAGTAGTTTGAGCAACACGCGGCACGAGCGGGACCGATCATTGTGTGTTTATAAGTAAAAGTTTGTGTAAGAACTGTGCTGTTTATCGTGACGCAGTGGGTGGGTATAATCACTGCTAGGTTTAGTATGTAACGACAGTATACTCCTGGTTTGGAGATAGACAACCAAGAAAGGAGACCATTGTGTGTTATAATCTTTTATTGTTTACAATGGACATTTGGGAAAAGGAGACCATTGTGTTGTAACGATCACTCTGCACAACTGAGAAGCAGTTGCACTGTCCTCCCTAAGGAGATACTACTGGCCCTATTCCTATAGCTAAATAAGTCAGCAAGAGTGACAGACAGCAAAAGCAGGGACGTCAGAGGTGTCAATTTCAAGATCAATCGGTTTATTATTGTGAACAATAATGTCAACAAATGAAAAAATGAACAAATGAATGAAATGAATAATGATAAGAAAGTAATTCAAATAATTGCAGGTAACAGGTAAGAAATAATATGGTACAGATAAATATGTAGGGACAAACAGAAGGCTAAACCGATTCACAAAGTAGAAAATGAATGGTGTCCGGAGGGTCTCCAATAAACCCACACTCACAAACACAACACACACAGATAGACAAAAGATGGTGGGAGAATGACAGGTAGGCCCAACAAGTCCAGTAATAGCAGGGTAATTGAAATCCATACAAAGTAACAAAATAACAAAAAATATAGGCCACAAAGTATCAAATTAAAGTAGAAAAAATCCAAACAAAAAAAGAAATGATCTCACCCACAAATAAGGCAGTCCAGCAAAGTGTCCCAAAATGATGGTGATTGTAGAAAGTTGAAAACATTGAGTACGTTGAAATTGTTGAGACTGTCCAGTAGTGTTGAGTTGAATGGTGAACAGTTGTTTGGAAAAAATCAGGAGGATCAGGAAAAAATGGAGGCTGTCACACATAAAACAACAAACACTAAACAGACCTAGAAAAACAGCTAAACTTAAACAAGTAACAGTGAAAACAAAAAGAGCAGTTTAGACAAAGCGCAGTGACAAAAGAAAATAAACGGATGCACTGGAATTATCTAAGGATGTTAATGGATTCACTGAAATTTAAGTAAAGAAAATGCTGTAGTTAAATGGATTCCGCTGAGAAAGGGAGTCCCCCTCAGGCCTGATTAGCCAGCTTTAATACAACTGCTGGCTACTAAGGAGCTCTGAGATTGGAGGGGTGGAAATCTGAATGAGCCAATGGGGAGAGAGGATGAACAGAGGGTGGTTGCAAGGAACTATGGGAAATGAAGTTTTGACCTGGCCAGGCTACTGACCCTAATTAAAGGGACAGGTGGGTGAGACTTACACCCACATTATGTAGCATGGGAATTGCTACAGTGTGTTATAATCTTTTATTGTTTACAATGGACATTTGGGAAAAGGAGACCATTGTGTGTTATAATCTTTTATTGTTTACAATGGACATTTGGGAAAAGGAGACCATTGTGTGTTATAATCTTTTATTGTTTACAACCTGACACTTGGGAAGAGGGAATATTTGTATCAACGATACCGAACTGTGCTGAGGTGGTTGTCAAAGCGCAGCAGGGCCATCCTCCGCTGTTCCTGGAGGGGGAGCCAATTCCCTGACTTACCTGTGCTCCACTGTTCCTGGAGGGGGAGCCCTTTCCCTGACTTACCTGTGCTACCCAGTCACAGGATCAAGAGAGGTGATCATTTCCAGCCGGCGGAAGAACGCTGAGACGAAGCTGGGAATCGTATGTTTAAAGCTCTAAATAGAGAGGGATGACGAAGTGAGTTAGTTAATGTCCGTACAGGATTAGGGACTATTAACTGACAATTGTAAATAACTTTTAAATAAAAATCAACTCCCCATGTATTTCTTGGTCCATTGGGGTTCAACGAGCACCTTAGGACCGAAGCCCCAGTTCATTGGTTTATTTTCTTTATTATGCTTTGTGCATGGACAGTTTAAGCCAGGGGCCATTTTTTGGACATTTTGGTTACTGTTTTTTATTTTTTGGGACTCTGCCCATTTGGCAATCAATGACTCAAATTGGACTGTCTTTATTTTTTGGGTCAATTGATCAGATTTATTGTTCTGTAATTGTTGGATGTGATTTATTTTTTCACTTATCTTTCTTTCTTACTGCTCTACCAGTTTTTATTGTTATCCAGTATTTCTATTCTTCGTTTTGTTTTGATTGCCTCAATGCATATTTATTGTAATGAATACTGTCTTACCTCACGTTTTATTGCTTATTGCGGGTGGGAATATAATTTTGATCAGGTAATTTACAATTATTTGATTTTCATCTAGAGCTGAGATTCTTACAGGTGTCCACAGTAAGTTTGGGAATAAACCAGTAGTTTTTGATAGTGTTGAAATGGTAAGAAGTTGTTCACATGCCAACTGCCACTGTCCTGTGATTTCTAGACTTTTGTACTGATACAGCTCTGCTGTGCTGGGAAGTCAATTCTGCAGTTCACATGTGGGAGATGAGAAATGTTTGTGCCGTAATAGGTTATTTGTATAATATTTACCTATAATATAATTATAAGATTATGAGTGTGTATATTAACAATTTAGATGAGTGATGTATGTAGCCCTGTGGATTTTAAAAGGGGCTTTCTACACAATATTTACAGTAAAGTTAACACTAGAACCGCAATGTGGGTCATTCTGACCCATTTTGTATTTAAAATGTTAATTACTCTTCTGTTGTAAATCGTATGTGTATGTCTATTTTTGACTTTTCCTAAATATATAAATTAAATATCCTGACAGCGTTTGGTAGCCAGAATCGCAAAAATGAGGAAGTTATAAACAGTTCTACCTAGAACCGCCACGTGGGTCAATTTGACCCATGCATTAAAATACATTTTTTTTTAATATAACGTAAGATATTCAAATTTTTTGTAAATACAGCAAACAAGACACGCCCCCTCCTCCTCTAGCACACGTGTTTTTTATTTCAAGCCTTTATTTGTTTGTAGACTGACTACGAGACAGAGATTGCTATGATTATGGATTTGTACAATAGCACCAAAATGCCAACTCAGTGAAAGCCTAATTGCTTTATTTCTCAATGTACCTGGGAGACAGCAATCCTCGTTTTGTTTCAGAAATGCAACTGGGAATATATCAGAAGGAAATATTTAATCTTGAAAGTATTTATTTTGATTGAAATATGGCAAGCTGCACTCAGATGCTACAGCAAACTGAAATGACAGGTAGGAGTACAATGCAGTCGTCATACCAGAAGTAGTGTTATATTTTCTTTTTATGTAGTATTAGAAACAATTATTTCAGTTTTATAGTTTTGTATGTGCATATACCCGTTTACACCTGTAAACGGCTATATGTACATACCCGTTTCTTTTGAAATGTGTATTTTATTTTTCACTGTTTGTAGTCGTGCTATATATACGCTCATTTTGAAAATAAAGCCTTTTATATTTAATTTTCCATTTAAATACGGTGTTTCTATGATGCCAATGTTGGAGATGAATAAAACTTTTGAGTTGTGTCCGATAGTATGTCTTTCATTTTCATATCGAAGCAGTTTGTGGCGGTTCTAGCTAGTTCGAAAATCTGGCGGTTCTAGTGTTAAACTGCCACTTTAGAGAACCTATTAGGAGAGAGGTGCAGAGGTCAAACAGTTAATTAACCAGCGAATGAGGAGAGTGATATAGGCTGGGGGAGGCAGGGAAAAAGGAGAGAGAGAGAAGGCTGTAGGAGGCTGTGTGGTCCAGTGGTTTAAGAAAAGGGCTTGTAACCAGGAGGTCCCCGGTTCAAATCCCACCTCAGCCACTGACTCATTGTGTGACCCTGAGCATGTCACTTGACCTCCTTGTGCTCCGTCTTTCAGGTGAGACGTAATTGTAAGTGATTCTGCAGCTGATGCATAGTTTACACACCCTAGTCTCTGTAAGTCACCTTGGATAAAGGCGTCTGCTAAATAAACAAATAATGGCGGATGGTATGTAGGTGATAGCTACATATGATAATCAAAAGATATTTCCTGTTAGAGAATGTATTGTTACTGTAAATATAACCTACACACAAGTTTGTTCGTGTGTCTGAGCTTTCGGATAGTGCTTAGTGACCGTCAAGCTTTAAGTTCCTCCGAAAGGAAGCTTTCTCCACGTCTGAGGGAGGGATATACAGGCTGCTGAGAGCCCTTTATTCCCCAGCGTTTCACTGCTCGTGAACCGGAACTCTTAAAGATGCGACAGGACTGCAGTGCTGTAAGTAAACAACTTTTGGAGTTCTAAACAGGACACACAACTATACATAATTAATTTGCTGACTTAGGGCGCGTGAGTTCTACTGATACATGCCTGAAGGGGCTTTTGCAACCACCCCGCATCCGAGCTTCGCTCTGACCCGCAAAGTTTTTTATTTTCTTTGTTTATGTATATTAGTCCTATTGGCCAGTACAGTATTTTTCAGCATTGCATTGCATACAGGTATCAATCACATTTGTTTGTTTAGCTGTAGCGTCTTGCTTAGCAAATAGCACATATTTTGACGGTACACTGTAATTGATCTGTGAAGTATGAAAGAATGTTGAGCTGGTTCAGTATTTTGTTTGTATTTTGTTTCAGCTACCCCACGCCAGCTAGGTGGAGGCATTGCACCATTTAAATGGTTATTTAGCCCCTGGTAGTTTAGAAGACAAGGCCTGAAGTTATATTCATTCATTTGGATCAAGAACTCTGGGCTCTCATCTTGTGATATAGAAGGTAAACAGCTATTTATTCACATTTCATATTCTGTGCTGTGCAAGGTGAGAAGGGCGCTACATAAATTTTGGAGGCATCGCTGGGATCCTGTCTTATTATTGGGGCATTTTAAAGTTAGAATACCGGTCTTCAGCCATTATACTGGGTTTTGTTTGCTTAGGCATACGTTTATTAAATATGGCACAGCCTGTTGATAAAGTGGGCCAGGCCAGTTTGCTTGATTGGTGTAGAGGTGAAGAGCTGGACCCTGCCAAAGCCCTCTTGGTCACAGGCATACCAGAAGAGATGGAGGTAGCCTGGATTGAAGTGATGCACAGGAGGCAATTGAAAGGTTTTCATTGGCGGCAGAAGAGGCGAGATGAACCATTCTTTTGGTTGCAGCAAGAAGATTTGTTCAGTAGGGCGGTTTTCTGGCACAAAAGCTGCTACAAAACCTATACACTAAATAATGTAAAAGACCAAATAACAACAAGTACATGAGAAGCTTTAGCATCCAATAAGGTGCAAACACCCTCAACCAGATCAAGTGGGATCAGAACACAAGATTTCAACAGATGTATAGTTTGTAACTGTTTGAAAAAGCATGGTGATTGCCAACTATTCACTGTTAAAACCTTGAGATTTCATGATAAATTGGTTCAAGCTGCTTCTTTACGAAAGGATGACACAATGTTGGCGAAAATAGCCATTGCAGGGAATGATCTGGTTGCTGCTGGAGCACATTACCACAAGCAATGTCATGTTCACTATATAAGTGAACGCAACATTAAGGCACAGCAGAGAAAAATGGTAACTGTATATAACACAGCAGAATCCCTTCATAATGCTGCATTCACAGCATTATTAGAAGAGATCAAGACTCTACTTTATAGGGGAGAAGTCCTTTACATGGGGAAAGTGGTGGAAATCTTTCTAGGGAAACATAGTCCAAAACTTATATGTATTCAATACATAAGCTGAAAGCATGACTGTTGAAACATTTTGAAGATAGGATTGTTTTTAAGGGAAGAGGGTCAAAGCCAGAGCTAGTCTACTTCAAGGATCAAGAGGAAGTTGACATCATACACAGAGAATCGGAGAACCAGGATATAGATGACCTAGCAAATGAACAAGCACCAACTACAGAAGAAAATAACACCATGAAGACTATTTTTGCAGCAGCTGCAATCCTTAGATCTGATATAAAAGATGTAAAGGGTCTTGTAATGAATCCAATCGACTACGCTGATATCACTTTGGAAAAAGCAAGATTATGATTCCAAAGAGTGTCTATACATTTCTGAAGCTTGTTATTCAAGGAGAGATGAGTGAGGACTTCATGGCAGACTTCAGTGATGACGTCAGACCAGAAAAACACAGACTCAGGAAGTAGCAGGTGAAACTGAGCGCTACGGAGCTCAGCTATTTTATTGAATAATAAAACAAAAGATTTAAACAAACACAAAACAAAAAGGCACAAGGTCCAAACAAATAAACAAATAAGTATCGTGCTCGTGAAAACCAGCACGCTTAGCAGTTGTTTTTAGCTCTCCTTGCTCGCTTTCCCGTACTCTCCTCTGTACACTCTCCCCAAGGGTAGAGAGCTGCAGGTTTATATACAGTGACCATCTCCCGATTGGAAACAATTAATCAATGAATTAACTCGGGGGATGGTCACCGTCTGCACGAGTTTAGTAAGGATGCGTGACTGTTAGCTAGTTAAATAATCAGTAGCTGATCAGTCACGCATCCTCACAAGGTTTTTAAAATCTGAAACAATAACAAATATGCAGTGTTTTTATCAGCGCCGCAAACAATAATACAAATAATAACAAAGCAGTGCACATATATATATAAGGGGCGGGACACTCCGCCACAAGGGCACATATTCCTCCCAATGAATTGCAGTTAACAATTTTGCAAGCAAGCTAAATCCAGTTATGCAGCTGCTGCAACAATTCAAAAAGCAGTATAGCAGGAAGTCACAGCTGTTTCAGTTCTGGCAAGAATACATTACTGTGGTGCACATCCTCCTAGATTTTATCCGAGCAGAATGCAACTGGGGCCTTCATCTGAATGCAGCTGCTGCCATGCTTCCCTATTTCTTCGCTTTTGATCGTCAGAACTACTCCCGCTGGCTTACTGTCTACATTTGCGATATGCACCTCCTCCCTGACACTGCATTCAGTTTCAGGAAGGTCGTCATGCCATTTCCCAATCAGGAAAGCTTTTCTCTGGTGTGTGGTCGGACATGGCCCTTGAGAAGTCAGTAAACCGAGACACCAAGTCAACAGGAGGAATCATAGGCATCTCTAGGCAAGCCAAAGCTTTGAACAAGTGGTTCCTGACATCTCATCAAAGATCAGCTATTGTCACTGCAATGAAGCAAATGAACAACATGCAAAGTGATGGTGAATCTGCTCATAAAGAGGCTGGAATTCAAAGGATGAGTCGTGATGAAAAAGATCTCCAGCAATGTACTCTACAGTCAACACCCTGATGAGGAACCCTTTTGAAGTGCAGGAAGACTTCATACCTCTTAACAACATTGCAACTGGTATGGCACTTAAGAAGGAAGATGCTGTTAGACTGCTTAGTGTTAAACAGTTAGGAGAGGAAGCACACAACATTTGTTGAAAACAGACTACAGAACAAGTCACTGTCTGTCTTTGATCCCATCAAGAAGATTAAGTTGCCTACGTTTGCCAATATTAACCATCCTATGAAATCCAATAGAGGGAAAGAGAAGACAAACATTGTCAAAGTTGATCGGGAGCTCTTCAGCAGACTGCTGATTGCTGCTCGAAAAAAGAAGATTCCTCTCCCTCACATGTTTACACATGAGCTGTCTGCTGTTCCTCTCTCACTGTTCTCACCTGATGGTTCTACCACAAAACAGACAAGAGCACTCTGATGGCTGAACTGGAGAAGTTTGTTGCAGAAGAGATCATAGAAATGTTGCCAAACATCAAGAAGGCCCATAACACAGAATTTATAATAGATGCTATGGAAGTAATTCAAGTACAAAAAACAGCACTGAATACAACTTTTGGAGAGTATGCTGATGCATTCTATAACACACTGATAAGAGCTCTGCATACAATCAAGGGCTGTTCAAAGGTGGATGTTGTCTTTAAGTATAATACAGACAACTCCATTAAGATCCATGAACGTATCTGCCGTCAAAATGGAGTCGGCATTCTTGAGGTGCAAATTCATGGTCCACATATGCCAATACCAAAACAGTTGGACACATTTATATCCAGCAATTCAAACAAGGCTCGACTTACAGATTTTCTTGCAGTGTATGTGTCTGAGAGAGGGAAGAAAGACTTGCTCCCTGGTCAACAGCTAGTTATAGGACGAGGGTTTCGGGACAGCACTGTGGTATTGAAAGTCACAATAGGTCATCAGGAGGAGATACTGGATCTCTTCACATGTCAGGAAGAAGCAGACACTCGTATGATTATCCATGCAGCACAAGCTGCCAAAGATGGATTTACTCGTGTCATTATTAGGTCACCAGATACAGACGTAGGAATTCTAATGATTTACTTCCAAAAGAAGATACATGCAGAGCAGTTCTGGTTCTTCACAGGTTCAGGAAAACAAAAAAAGATTCATCCCAATACACACCCTGAATGAGAGCCTTAACAATATAGTCGATGCCCTCCCAGGTTTACATGCCACATCTGGATGTGTTACAACAAGCGCCATGGTAGGGATAGGCAAACTGAAGCCACTTAAACAACTTCAGAAATTCACAGTCAAGTATGCTGCATCACTAGGACAACTGGGGTTAAACCTTAATCTCTCTGCTGAAATTGTGAAAGGATGTGAAGCTTTTGTAGTTTCTTTATATGGTACCGCACAAACTAAGAGTAAAGAGGTAGATACATTAAGATATTAGCTCTACTGTCAGAAGCAGCTACTTAATGCATCTCTTCCACCCACTACTGACAGTCTTGAACTTCACTTGCAGAGGGCAAACTACCAGACCTACATCTGGAAAAGAGCTGACAGTACATCTGCTGAGATTCCATCGCCAGTAGGTAATGGATGGGAGCATGATAAGCATGGACTTCTGGTGTCCGTGTATATGAAGAAGATGCAAGCTCCAGAAGCAGTTATGAAACTCCTGACCTGTAAGTGCAATGTGTCTGCTTGCACCAGAAGCTCTTGCCAGTGTAAGGCCAACAACCTATTATCAGAGGAGTGCCTTAATCCATTTAATACACAAGATGATGAACAGCAAGCTATTGCCTATAGTAGTGATGAAGAGGATGAGGAGAGAGAATAATATGAAATGGAATTAAATTAAATGGAATGAAATCCTTGCTGCATTTCTGGTTTTAATATACTGAACATTATTGTTATTTGTATAATGAAATAAATAACACATTATATAATTATACATATTTTTCTGGAGGAAATCATTAATAGTTGCTGAAAATTCCTTAATTGAGGAAGCTTAAGGTTGATTCAGCTGATATAATAGGCCTAAAGCAACATATACAGGATGAAATACTTTATGTCTGAGAGCATAGATAATAGTATCTAAAAATTTCTTCTACCTCTGAAAATATTGAAAAACATGTTTAATATAATGGAGAAACAAACAGTGTTTAATAGATGTATAACTCGCATAGATTTTAGGTAATCAGAATACTGTACATTTTCACGGAATGTTCATAAAATGACACATTCCATTGTAATAAAAGGGGCAGTTTTGACACTCTGTCAAAACCAAATAGTGGTTCAAATATAATTGGTAAAAAGCTGACACATAATCTGAGTAATACTGTTAACCTTCTTAATCACTTCTGGCAGAACACATAAACTCAGAAGGTCCAAAATCAGCACAGAACATGACTTGATGTAACCGTTGACCCCTAACAACAGCACATGATTATATTACTCATAACTGTGACATAATAAACAAAAACACAGGCCTTGCTGAATGCATTGATACCACTTTTGTGTTAATTCAGTGTGTAAAACCCCAGTTATTTTCATTTGTAATACAACCTCCATATAGTTTTTAAAATATCAATTTCATGTAATTAAGAACATAAGAGTTTACAAACGAGAGGAGGCCATTCAGCCCATCTTGCTCGTTTGGTTGTTAGTAGCTTATTGATCCCAGAATCTCATCAAGCAGCTTCTTGAAGGATCCCAGGGTGTCAGCTTCAACAACATTACTGGGGAGTTGGTTCCAAACCCACATTATTCTCTGTGTAAAAAAGTACCTCCTATTTTCTGTTCTGAATGCCCCTTTATCTAATCTCCATTTGTGACCCCTGGTCCTTGTTTCTTTTTTCAGGTCAAAAAACTCCCCTGAGTCGACATTGTCTATACCTTTTAGGATTATGAATGTTTGAATCAGATCGCCGCGTAGTCTTCTTTGTTCAAGACTGAATAGATTCAATTCTTTTAGCATGTCTGCATATGACATGCCTTTTAAACCCGGGATAATTCTGGTTGCTCTTCTTTGCACTCTTTCTAGAGCAGCAATATCCTTTTTGTAACGAGGTGACCAGAACTGAACACAATATTCTAGGTTAGGTCTTACTAATGCATTGTAAAGTTTTAACATTACTTCCCTTGATTTAAATTCAACACTTCTCACAATATATCTGAGGATCTTGTTGGCCTTTTTTATAGCTTCCCCACATTGTCTAGATGAAGACATTTCTGAGTCAACATAAACTCCTAGGTCTTTTTCATAGTTCCCTTCTTCAATTTCAGTATCTCCCATATGATATTTATAATGCACATTTTTATTGCCTGCGTGCAGTACTTTACACTTTTCTCTATTAAATGTCATTTGCCATGTGTCTGCCCAGTTCTGAATGCTGTCAAGATCATATTGAATTACCTTTGCTGCTGCAACAGTGTTTGCCACTCCTCCTATTTTTGTGTCGTCTGCAAATTTAACAAGTTTGCTTACTATACCAGAATCTAAATCATTAATGTAGATTAGGAATAGCAGAGGACCTAATACTGATCACTGTGGTACACCACTGGTTACCTTGCTCCATTTTGAGGTTTCCTCTCTAATCAGTACTTTCTGTTTTCTACCTGTTAACCACTCCCTAATCCATGTGCATGCATTTCCTTGATTCCCTACAGCCTTCAGTTTGAGAATTAATCTTTTATGCGGGACTTTGTCAAAAGCTTATCCATTGTCGATGCTGCATCCTCAAAAAAATCAAGCAGGTTAGTTAGACACGATCTCCCTTTCCCAAAACCATGCTGACTGTCTCCCAGGATATTGGATAAGGGCGTCTGCTAAGAAATAAATAATAATAATAATAATAATAATAATAATAATAATAATAATAATAATAATAATAATAATAATAATAATCTCTACCCGGGGTTGAGGTCCATCACCAGATTTGGTGCTCGGATGATAGGCTAATTATTTTTAAAAGTCAGTCAGGAGTGTGTAAAATCAGATTAGTCAGGTAATGTCTGTTGTAATGCCAGCTATTTATTGTAATTCAATCAGCCTTTTGTAACAGGCATCTACTGTCTGTCATTTTTGTATGTATATCTTGTTGTGTAATTTTAGATTCACTAAAGTTATATAGTCTGGTAAACAGTGGATTTGCATATGAGAAAAGTCTAACTGCAGTGAAAGTGGATAGTGGAATTATATATTGCAGCTAGCCACAGAACATTGGCAGAAATATTGTGAACAAAATCTGTTGTGGCAGATTATGAGGAGTTGTAGCTCATGTGTCTGAATGTGACAGGACTTCATGTCCCAGAATACCAAGCAGATGGGCATTTTAGCTCTTGAAGTTCTGTGGCATTGTGGGACATGAAGTCTAACTCCCCGTAATGTGGCACAGTTGTATAGTTGAAGTATATAACTAATTGTAAATACAATCTAATTTTATTTATATAGCGCCTTTCATACAAGAAGTATTCCAAAACAATAAAGCAACAGAAATTACAGTAAAACACATTTATACAATCACAATAAAATATATTGTAATAAACCACAGTTCCCACAGGCAGGTGCTTCTCACAGGCGGAGGTCGAACGCGAATCTGGGACCTCTCGCACTGAAGCATAGCGCCGATACCACTGTACTAAAGAGCCTGCTCCGTTGCAGAAGCAGATATCGAGGCTTATGTCTTGATGTGCGATTATGTCACCTATCAGCCCTGTATTAACTCTGCCTCAAGGACCAGCTGACACTAGATAAACTACGTTCTGTAGTATTGTATAACTGTGTTTGTGCACTTGCTGTAGTGGCTCTTAATTGTAATTGTGGTATATGCAACAGTAAGTTATTGCTTTCAGCGCCTAACTGTAAATGTACTTGTATTAAATTGTACTTCCTCTTAAATGCAACAGTCACTTACAATAGGACCTGTGTTTTATGTCTCATCTGAAGGACGGCGCACAAGGCGGTTGAGAGACTTGCTCATCAGGAACACACACAGTGAGTTAGTGGCTGACCTGGGGTTTGAACCGGGCTCCTGGTATAAAGCCCCTTTCTTTAAGCACGGTCCCTCAGTGTTACAGTATGTTTAACAAAATGTTGTATACCATTACATTAAAATATCAGATTGGAATGCAGCAAAGTAAAAATGTATAATTATTTGTACTTACTGTATGACTGGCCCGATTGGTTTGGAGGGCTGTTCCTTGTCGAATTTGTGTTCAATTCAGACTTTGCGAAGCGTGCATTTAATCCCATAGAAGAATCAGCGATCAATTGTAATGTAATCCAATGGATAGATTGGTGATAGACCAAATGAAACAAGTATTTTCTTAAAACAACAGTTGGTGTTTACATAAAATTCAACAAAACAAGTCATAACAACAGTATAAAAAACATTCATGTTATATCTTGTAAAATGGTATTTTCTCAAGCTACAGCTACAGAAGTGACTTGATAAACGATGCAAAATGCAGAAGCTGTTCTAACACACTAGTGATAATAACACACACACATTACGGGAATAGCAAAATTGTTCAACCTATATTGAGGCAATGTATTGCCGTTTATATAGGGTAAATGTAAATAGCCTAGTCTGTTGAAAGGGTTAAGATGTGAATCTGTGTAGCATGGCGGTTATGTAGTTGCCTTTTATATTTGATATATATATATATATATATATATATATATATATATATATATATATATATATATTATAGATATATTGTGTAACACACGGTCAGTGATGAGCACACAAGGAAAGTATCAGAAACATGGGGATTCTGATATCTTACCCCTATACTCAAAACAAGAAACACGTTTATCACGTTGGTAAAGCTGTGTGTTAAAGAAACGTAATTTCCTAGAACCTGTCAGAATTCTTGCACGCACTCTTTTTATTTATATATATCTCTGAGCACACGCTTACACTCGTTCAAGGAGGACAGAGATGTTTTAAAGTCCTGTAGTGGTTTTGTTCGTGCACTGGGCGGGATATATGTCCAGGCAACTTTTTAATATTCAAGAAAATCACACAGACTCATTTAATTTGAAGTTTTAACTAATCAGAGCAGTAGTAGTGCCTCTTCGGTTTATTATATGCTTATGTTAAAAATTGGATTGGTTGGTTGCGTAGACCACCGTAAATCCCAAGTAATAAGCAGTCCAGGCGATCTGGTTTAACAGCATTAATACTTCAATATAGTAATACAGATATGGTTAATTATGTGCTTAGCCCTTAGGCTAGGCATGCATAAAGCTAAAAACGCCTACCACTAAATTCTAGAACATTCAATAATATAACTCTCTTAAGACTAAAACATAATGTCTATACCTTATAGCAATGCATCAAGATAAAAGAGATATTCAATTCAAATATATGCTTACCTTCCAGGATATGGAAGTGTAGTGTAGGATATATTGAAAAATAAGAACTGTCTTCAAAAGGCAGAGACTTATGAATACGACCAAACAGCAATCAGTTTTTCAGAGCATGGACCACACAACATGCAGTTAGCAAGTCGCGCGATACTTGACTGGGGTTTTACCTTGGTTTTTATAAGATTTTTCCCTCCATTCAATACATCAGGTCCCAAGTAAATCTAATCATCACTCGGCCTTGACATTTCTTATCATTAAGTTAATTATACATTCTAGAAGGATCTGGTCAACCCCTTTTTCAAAACTGATTGGATATAACTTCTGGCCAAAAAATATTGGAACATGATTTAATCATCGCTCTCTTTTTCCAACTCCTCCTTTTTCTAAAAAGTCAGGTGGACCAAAGTTCACAGAATCCTTGCTATAATATAATACAAGTATATGTGTATATATGAGAGTTGTTTTAATATGTAACACCAGCTCTATTTGATTATATTAAGGTGGGTCAAAATATATGTCCCTCTGAGCCGCATATTACCTTTTCAGTGTGTTGTCAATGGGTCTGTTTAACTTCATATACAAATGTGTGCTTGTAACAGGGCGAGCAGCCCTGTACATTGTTTATTTATTTTTAGATCGGGGTCTCCCCCTCCGCCCCTGTGCAGTGTGTTTATTTTGTATTACTTTTAGTGTATTGTAGCGCCGTGTTATTGTTTTGTTTATTTTTAAAACGTGTCCTGGCAGAGGCGAGATCAGTGCTCGTCCTCTGCCAGGAGTAATAATTAATAAACCCGTGCAGATTGTGGCCGAGGGGTAATAGGATGATTTACTAATTAGTTAAACCCCTCGGCCATGATATAAAAGCCTGCAGCTCTCTAGTTCAGGGTGGGTGATAGAGAGGAGAGAGCGAGCAGAGAGACGGAGAGCGAGAGAAGGTTTATTTAAAAACGAAACTAAATCATAGCATACAGGAACAGTGACAGCGACTGCCCAGCCTGACCTGTATGGTTTATGGTTTATTTATTTTGGATTTTGTGTTCGTGATTTGTTTTTGTTTAACCTTTTATTTTGCTCTGTGAGCGAGTGTTTTCTATTTGAAATATTTATTTTATTTTTGGTTGCTTTAAATAAAACGGCGCCCGCGCCACTGCATCATACCTTTTTGTTTTTGTTGTCCCTTCTTCTGCCGTGACGTCACCACTCAGCCATTCCTGTCACAGTGCTAACAAAGTTTTTTGACAAAGAGTGTAGGGGTTTATCATAAGCCTTTGAATAAGCACACTAAGTATACAGTGGCAAGTTCAGTTATTTCCATTTAAATTCAAGATATAAAAAAATATGTTAAATATAATAGCCTTGTATTAACTGGTACCATGCTTGGACTAAGCTTGACCTCGCTCTCGGTTTCTAAAAGTTGCCAAGGCTAGTGTTTTAATGAATATGAAACTCCACTGTAAGCACTTTTCCAAATTCAGTAATTTTTTGGCTGATTCAAGAGACACCTGGACAGGTATCTTCAGATAATACAAAAAAAAGCTTACATCCTAATTTTTAAAACTCAGCTCTCATTATTCTCTTATAATACAATGAGATACATTCTCCTGTCTTTCTTAAAGCACCTTCCATTGATGATCATTCAAGGTTGGCAAATCACGCTTTTAAGAGCCAACACCAAATCCTGCTTTGAGGTGCCAAAGACTAAGCTTTATTTTTTGAAGGTCTAATGCCCTTCCAGACTTTGTGTCTGAGACAAACATTTAAATATTTCACTTTAAAGTTTCCCTGTAAATAAATACCTTTGTTTCTTACTGCAGTAAAACCTTTATATAAACTAAACAGGTGTATTCTTTGGTTTAATTGATATTGTTATGTCTTAAAGACTTTTTGTTTAGTTGGAGAAACTGAACTAATTCTTAAATTGATTAAATTAAATAAACATTATTGCAAATGTGTCTTAAAAATATGGTTGCAATATTGTCAACAACATGCTTCTGTTATAATAAACTTTTACTGTGTTCTTTCAACAGTTTATCTTTAAATGGCATGTCATAGGATGGCCGTCAAGAAAAACTAGCCGAGTCACAATTTTACTCCTCCGTGGAGATAGCTAAATGTTAAATATTGTTATATTGTTAGAACATAAGAACATAAAGTTTACAAACGAGAGGAGGCCATTCAGCCCATCTTGCTCGTTTGGTTGTTAGTAGTTTATTGATCCCAGAATCTCATCAAGCAGCTTCTTGAAGGATCCCAGGGTGTCAGCTTCAACAACATTACTGGGGAGTTGGTTCAAGACCTTCACAATTCTCTGTGTAAAAAAGTGCCTCCTATTTTCTGTTCTGAATGCCCCTTTATCTAATCTCCATTTGTGACCCCTGGTCTTTGTTTCTTTTTTTCAGGTCAAAAAAGTCCCCTGGGTCGACATTGTCTATACCTTTTAGGATTTTGAATATTAGAATCAGATCGATGCGTAGTCTTCTTTGTTCAAGACTGAATAGATTCAATTCTTTAAGAGAATTAGCTGGCCAGTTAAATATTTAGCTAAATGTTAAATCTTGTAATTAGATTTATAAATTATATCTGAATGTACACATTTAAAAAAATATTTATTTTCACAACATTTATAAATCTGGGGAAAAAATACAAGATTTAAGTAAAATCTAGGGAAAAAAATACAAGATTTAAGTTAAATCTGGAAAATGGGGATGGGGAGGGGGGTAGGAGGGGGGATGGGATGAGAGGGGGGAAAGGGGGAAGGGGAGAACCAAATGAGGGAGGTTGTGTTTTAACTTAAAAACTTCCAGGAATAGTTTATACATTTTCCTTCCTTTTTTCAACTCCAAACCTCTCGCTTCCATATGTGTAGATGATGTCCCCAAATGTATCCAGCTTCTTTATCAACTGTTCCACTTAACCTTTCCAACGCAAAGCAGAGATCTGTGTTTACTGTGTCCCATGTAGTTTTCTCACAAGCTCTTGGCCATTTAACTCCAGGCTTGTGCCCGTTGAGGTTATTTTCTCTCTTATGCTGGTTTGTCTGACCAGGTTCACAAGGATCATTAGGTTAATCACTAACTGTATCCATGCAAGTCCTCCTCACGTCTATGACAGGGGTGCTGATATCCTGCGAACTATGGTTTGCTTCCTGTCGCTGGATTTCATTCGACTGACTTGACTGACTTCGTAAGAAGTACTGATCAATGTGAGGGCCTTGTCCCTTCTCCCTCAAGCATTTAATTCTCCCTTGATGAATCTTCAAACCCCTGAGCGTTGTTGCCTTGCTCCAGCCGCAGACACAAACCTGGAGTTCCATGTCTTTGCTTACTGCAGATCTTGAACTAGTCTTTTGTGAAGTACTCTCCATTCTCATATCCGTTTCCGTTCCTAAGTCGTTAACCGTGTTGTCCAACGTTGAGTCATCTTCCGCCCCCGCTCTCACAGACTCTAGGGGTATTTTTCTCTTTAATTTCTTAGAAGCCTTGGGCGGGTGTCTCCAGCATCCTGTAGTTGAATTACTTGAATCTCTGAAAACATTTCTGGATGAGATTCGTGATCATTTTGCTGATTTTGAAAACTGTGCAATGGAAACTGCAGAGCTGAAGAAATATCGAGATGAAGAGCGACGGCAGAGACGACCACCCAGTGCTCTGCAGGATCACGATTGCCCCAGTGTAACTAAAGTTTTACTACAGGGTAGAGAAAGAATTCCTGTCCATATGTTCCTAAAGATTCTGGATACTCTTTCAGATTGCTTGCACCGATCAAAAGCGTATGTTACTGTGCATAACTTGTTTGGCTTCCTTACCGACTTTCAGAACATGTCATCAAATATGACATCAAAAACAAAGCTGCTACACTCTTGCAAACATATCCTTCAGATCTGGACAGATATTTCCCATCCAGTTTACTAAATTTGTTTCTGGCAAGGACAAGCGTTTGACCACCTTCAATTTATCCTCAATTCTCCACGTTTCTGAATGTCACCACTGCCATTTACCTATCCTTAATGTGCACTAACTGTTCTGGAGAACGATCATTCATTCTTTTGCATGGGACCCATTAAGAATGAACTGAGAGTCACCATGAACCAGGATCGCTTAAACAGCAGACAACCTAGGGCCACATTCTAGGGTGCGCAAGTGGGTCCCCACTAATGTAATAGAAATGAAAAGGTTCTGGAGTTTATCCCTTCTGATGGGACTGGGGGATAAACCTAGATTAGATTTATATAGGTCCACCAACCCAATCCATGCTTGCCCAATTTTCCTTTCTACCATAATCCGGGACAGATTCCAATTAATTTTAAAATTCCTACATTACAATGATAATTCTAAGGCTCTCCCGAGGGACCATCCCCAATGCGAAAGGCTTTTCAAATTACGGCTACTTCTCGATCATCTACAGAATAAATTTGAAGAAACGTATACACCTGACCAAAATATATCTGCAGATGAGTCCCTCCTTCTGTTATGGGATTAAACTATACAAACTGTGTGAGAGCTCCACTGGGTACACTCATCGGTTCAGAGTGTACACAGGGAAGGACTCTGAGATTGAGACGTCTGGCTGCCCGCCATTGTTCCAGACCACTGAGAGAATTGTGTGGGATATGGTTTTTCCCCTCCTAAAACTGGGCTACCATTTGTACGTAGATAATTTCTACACAGGAATCCCTCTGTTTAGGGCCTTGTACACATCCCAAACAATGGCTTGTAGCACAATAAGACCAAACAGGAAGGGATGTCCTCATCAATTTGTAATAAAAAATGTTACTACGCACATCCATTAATCAACAAGGTACAGGGCACGGATTAGTCCAAACAAGTAAATAGATAGAATGCCCACACACTTATGAAGCTCCACATCTTTTGTTTAAAAACACCATGCCATCAGGTAAAATCAACGTTTCGATCTACAAAAGATCTTCAAGATATGAGGTGCTGCAGCAAGCTTGTCTTAATAGACCATTAATTGAGCAAACACATTATATCAGACAAAGGACATTTAAATCAGACTGCCTTGTTACATTGTTTCAAAGGCAAGTCAACATTGTTAATAATACTGTGTCTCATTAAGAACAATCTTCACAACATATTATATATCTATAAAGATCAATGTTATATAATATTTAATAAATCTCATGATTTTCGTAAGATTATTTTCTCTTTAGAAATGAACGAGAGCTGTATCTTTATCAGATCAACATCACAAAAAATAATAAAACCGACATAATCAACATGATAAAAAATAAATAAACTGATACTATTAACAATATATATCAAATCATTACACATAAATAATCAACAACATCACATCATAATCAAAACTTGAGAGAAAACGGCAAGTGTTAATCTCAATATATTTCTCAGTATATAAATAAATAACCACCAGAACAGTCCCCATTTATCTATGCAATACAAGTAACAAATATACTAGAATCTATACATGAAATTATTTTGCATTGTGGCGGAGTGTCCCAGCCCTATTTATTATTATTTGTATTTGTTTGCGGCGCGGATAAAAGCGCTGCATCTTTTGTTTTTGTTTTTTATATTTATAATTTAAAAACCCTGTGAGGATGCATGACTGATCAGCTACTGATTATTTAACTAGCTGACAGTCATGCATCCTTACCAAACGTGTGCAGACTGTGGCCGAGGGGTAATAAGATAATTAACAGTTAGTTAACCCCTCGGCCAGAGTATAAGAACCTGCAGCTGTCCGTGCTGCAGGGTTGGGTGTACAGAGAGGAGGTATGGGGAGATAGAGAGGAGACAGAAAATAACAATTGCTAAAACATGCTGGATTAGCCAGCACGACACTTACTTGTTTGTCTGTTTATTCGTTTGGCCCTCGTGCCCTTTGGTTTCTGTTTTGTTGTTTTGTTTAAATCTTTTGTTTTGGTTTGTTTGTTAATAAATTCAGCTGAACGCCGTTGCGTTCAGTTTCACCCGCCCATCCATTGTTTTGATTCAGTTACTTCCTGGTCCGTGACGTCACCACACCTCACCACTGCAAGCCAACCTGCCACATGTATATATTCTACATTTTACATAACCAGCAAGAGTGTTATATTTACAAAGAGCTAAATCATTGTAGTCAAATGAGAGGAATTTGCAGAAAAGGTTTAATATCGAATTCCTCATTAAGACCTCTTGGGAACATTGTTTGTAAATAGTACATCCAAAAAGTTTCTCTTTGCAGTAACATCCAATTTAAATCTCCTCCCTCCTAAAATGTTCAATACCTATATATTTAAGAGATGCAATATTATGGGTTTCTTTCAAGAAATGTGCAGCCAACGGACTTTGTAAATCTTTTCTACGGATGCTACTCCTCTGTTCACTAATCCTAATTTTTAGGCATTTCGTAGTTTTCCCACATAGGCTAGGCCACATGGTCATTTGATCATATATATAACATTTTGTGTGTTACATGTTATTATTCCCTTTATATCAATGTTTTTACCAGATGATGGATGACAAAAGAAAGTACATTTATGTGTAAAATTACATTGGGCACAATGACCACATTTATAATTCCACCTGGAATTCCATCAAGAAATGTGCTATGAACAGTTGCAAAGCATACAACATGGTTTATTTAGATTTCCAGAAAGCTTTTGACAAAGTCCTGCATAAAAGAATAATTCTCAAACTGAGCGCAGTAGGGGTTCAAGGAAATGCATGCACATGGATTAGGGAGTGGTTAACATGTAGAAAACAGTAAGTACTGATTAGTGGAGAAACTTCAAAATGGAGCGAGGTAACCAGTGGTGTACCACAGGGATCAGTATTAGGTCCTCTGCTATTCCTAATCTACATTAATGATTTAGATTCTGGTATAGTAAGCAAACTTGTTACATTTGCAGACGACACAAAAATAGGAGGAGTGGCAAACACTGTTGCAGCAGCAAAGGTCAATCAAAATTATCTAGACAGCATTCAGAACTGGGCAGACACATGGCAAATGACATTTAATGGAGAAAAGTGTAAAGTATTGCATGCAGGCAATAAAAATGTGCATTATAATTAAATATTATATGGGAGATACTGAAATTGAAGAAGGGAACTATGAAAAAGACCTAGGAATTTATGTTGAATTTAAATCAAGGGAAGTAATGTTAAAACTTTACAATGCATTAGTAAGACCTCACCTAGAATATTGTGTTCAGTTCTGGTCACCTCGTTACAAAAAGGATATTGCTGCTCTAGAAAGAGTGCAAAGAAGAGCAACCAGAATTCTCCCGGGTTTAAAAGGCATGTCGTATGCAGACAGGCTAAAAGAATTGAATCTATTCAGTTTTGAACAAAGAAGACTACGCGGCGATCTGATTCAAACATTCAAAATCCTAAAAGGTATAGACAATGTCGACTCAGGGGACTTTTTTGACCTGAAAATATGAGGCACTTTTTTACACAGAGAATTGTGAGGGTCTGGAATCAACTCCCCAGTAATGTTGTTGAAGCTGACACCCTGGGATCCTTCAAGAAGCTGCTTGATGATATTCTGGGATCAATAAGCTATTAACAACCAAACGAGCAAGATGGGCTGAATGGCCTCCTCTCGTTTGTAAACTTTCTTATGTTCTTATGTACCAACAAATCTCTCAAATTAGAGGGTCTGCTGAAAACTAAACAAGGGGGCTCTTTGAAGACCTTATGAAGCAAAGGATCTGAATCAATAATATACCAATTGTTCTTAATAATATCCCTAAAGTGATGTCCCAAATTTGAGTCCTTCATTATATATTGTACAGATTGTTCTTTGACCATTTTTTCTTTTGGTATTAGACTTTCTGATTGTGTGACGGAACTAAATCGATGGCAGCACATTAGCCAAGAAACAAAGGCGTGGTGAAACCAGCTCTCTGCGCTGTGAGGAACTGCTGGCAATGAAATCCAGAGATAAAAAAAGATGTGTACCTTCTCACCACCATCCACTATGAGGCAACAATAGCAGTTCCTGTGCGAGGTACGGGCACGCACACAAACAAGCCGAAGTGCGTTGTGGACTACAATAAAAACATGGGAGGCGTGGATAAGTCGGACCAGATGCTGGAGCCGTACAATGCTGCTAGGAAGACCATGGCATGGTACAAAAAAATGGCATGTACATGGCCCAGATTTCTTTGTACAACAGCCATGTAGTGTACAGTACGGCTCCAGAGAATCGGCTCACTTTTCTGGACTTTCAGACCTCTGTGAGCTCAAGCCTCCTGTTTGATGCACAACAAATGCCAGAGACTAAAAGAGCGGAACCAGTAGCAAGACTTAGCGAACGACATTTTATACAGATACTGCCACAGTCCGAGAAAAAAGCCAAGCCACAAAAAAATACCACACAGTACAGGAGTACTGGAAAGACTAAATAAACCCCAGTCACTTGTTTTTATGTCATGCAGCAACATTACCTTGGGCTCCAGAAGGATTATGCCACTTGAAATTAGGGTGGGTGCTATGAACCATGGGCTGCGTTTTTCAAAGGGGAAAGGTCAAGGTGTCCTAGTCTCGGTCTAGGGCCTGTAAACGCCTGAAAAACTTAATAAAGGTGCACATATTTGGTATTTTTTAATTTGGGACACTGTGGAACAAAAGCTGTCAGATTCACAGGTCCAAATATAAATAAAAACAAGCGACTTTTGCTATATACAGTGGCATTACCTCTAATTGCAGAAGGATTATGGGTAACACACCATTGACATGCAAGGTCATGTTACCCATTTCTAAAATCCTTATTTTGTGCAGTTTCAAAAAAATGTATACTTATATATACTTATCTTATTCTTTGGTGGTGTATTGGCCACCTGAAATTGGGGTGGGTGCTATGGACCGTGGGCTGCATATTTCGAAGTGGAAGTCAAAGTTGCCTGGTGTCTGTCTAGAGCAATTAAACCCCCCAAAACCAACAAAAAGATGTACACATTGGCACAGGCACATCCAGCAGCTTAAATGTTTCTACATTCTTACACCAAACATTAGTATTTTAGGGACTAAGGGGTAGATGTACTAAAGTGTTGCATCTGTCGTAATCATTGCAAACCACATGCAAACCAGTCGGAAATGTAGCGTGAAATGTACTAAACAAATGCAATGCTTTTAGCATAATTTTAATGAATGCTTTTCAGCCGCAGTTCTTATTTGCGTTTTAGCCTTAAATGAATATGTAATTCTGGGCGTTCCTGCAGAAATTCGCAAAAACAGGGTGGAGTGCAAATGAGGGATCAAAAATATTGTAATGAGATGTACTAAAGATGCGGGCAATTGTGACACTTACAATTGCATCAATTTAAGAACTTTTGAAAGCATGGTTTAAACAGTCGCAATTGTTGCTGCCATTTCCCAGTCCGCTTTTTCTCGTGTGTTGCCAGTTGTGCTCAATGTATTTGAGACAAACACCCAAGTACCTAATTTTCACTAAAAGTCAGGGTGTACTTGCAGGCCTTGAAAATAAATTTCTATGACATTTCTGATTTTCCCAGCGTGTTGGAAGCAATAGACTGCACACATGTGCCACTACCCCCTCCAGCTCATTCTGAGCATCTGTATAGGACCATTATCTATTGTTCTAACCCTAACCCTAACTCTAGTAGACCAAGTTAAAAATAATAATAATTAAAATAAAATAGAAAACCCTTAAATAATTTAGTTTCAACTTAAAATAATATTTTATTCACATTGTACACCAATGTGTGAGACAACTTGGCACCAATGTGTACAATGCAGCAGCATGATTTATTTTGTGTTACCAGTAGGCTAAAGTACAAAAAAAAGTGTGCTAGGTATTCATTTGATTTTACTACTGTACTGTATAGGCCTACTGTACAGATTTATATTTTTACATAATGTAATGTGTAGCCTATCGAAAACACATTAGTGTTATTTCAACACAATGATTTATATTTAAAATACATCGAGAACTGTACATGTATGTGTGTGCGATTTTATTGTATTGTTTTTAAACCCGACAGCTCCTTATGTCAGACAAACATGTCTGGTTTAGCGAGGGGCTACTGTATGATTATGAAAAGCTTTTTGGGGGTGAAGGTTGGGGCCCCACTACAGAATCTGATGGGATTCAACTTCCTTTCATTTATATATATATAACTTGGCACCAATAGAAATTTCAGTCTGTCAAAAAAAAAAAAAAAAACACACTATAGGTTTGCCAGGGGTATCTAAAAAGGAACATATGGTAATTTTGATGTAAAACAGGCAAGTCCCAAAATCACAAAATGCCTGTAGCACAGGGCATGACCAGGGCCTCAGCAGAGAAGGGGTTAAAAGACATAATTTGGTTTTCCCCGTGCAAACTGTGCACACACTGGAAACAGTACAGCCTTTTTGTGAATAGACTGTCTTTTGTTTAAACAACGCCCCATTGTGAAGGGACTGTCTTTTTGTTTTTCTTTACTGGCCTTATTGAAAAGGGACTGTTTTATCAACGGCCACATTTAAAATGGATGGCATTTTCTTTGAATGGGCTGCTTGAAATGGACTGTGTACATTTAATGGCCTGGCTCTAAAACAAACAGTGTAATTTAAGGGCCTGACAAAATGCATGGATGCAGGGTTATACTGTGGAGAAGGTGACCTGCAGCAATTATAAAAACACACACGACACAAGCTGTGCAATTGTTTTGTCTTGGCATCGCAGTACAGTCAGGGGACTGCAACACAGGCAGATTCCAATTCTGAAGCACCACCAGCAGAGGTCTCACTTCTAACCTGGAAAGGAAATGCAGTGCTAATTGGTCACATTGGGAATGTGAAATCGGAAACTAAAACTATACTAAACTGCTTTTCCTCTGGGTACCATAAGGAGTGCCAGTCTCTCTCTGGGGAAGAGAACCAAAACCTAGAATGGATTACACTTCCAATTAAAACACTGTCCCTATTGGATTACACCAGTATAAACAGACTGTGTACTTACCTGGTGAATGCCCGAGGGCGAAGATTGCAACTTGCCAGTGACTTCCAGAAAAACCTGGACTGGATTGCATCATTGAGTTTTATTTTGTTTTGTTTAGAGGCTAGCTTGTGCAAGGGGAGTCAGGGCCTCAAATAAGTTTAGTCAGCGCCCAGGCGGGCAGGTTTTATTTTCAGTTACTTACCTGTTTATTTATTGTATTGAAATAATAAAGAACTTTACTGCTATACTATTTGCACATGTTGTGAAATGGAAGGACAAATTGTGTGGCACGAAAGCTGGGGCATCTGCATTGCAAGCTGGTAATTAAAATGTTATTTTGGATATAAATAACTTATATTTATGAGAGTGCAACAATACATCTTAATTGAAGGTACATGTCACAAATACCATTTTTTTTATGACCTGTTTACTGTTTGTCAAGATTTTTAAATATACTGCATTTATGTTTGTGTGTATAACATACCAAATATTTTAAAAAATTCACCTCAATAAAATACATTTTCATAAGAAAGATAAACTTGAACAAATGTTACAGTGCCTATTGGTAACAAGTATTAGAGTCTGACCCAGATTTATTTTGAAAGTTTGGCGTCTCTCCAAACGCTCTTCCTCAGATCTCCTCTCCCATTCGTCTTCTGCCATCAACTGACAAGGGATCAGCTAGATATCCCAGTATCCATTTGAAAATATCTCATAACAAAAGGAATATGCTCGTTTTAGATGGTAGATTGTGCAGGTCGCCGGCTTGTTTTGAAAACCCTGCAGAGTACCATTTTTTTGTACCATCATGTTTTGGTACACGTACCACTTTCTGGCCCTAAAACCGGTAGTCCATACAAGTTCAACAAATTTCTCAGTAAATGCTGTAATCCACCGGAACTTTCTGGAACTTCGCTATGCAAGTCTTGCAGCAAGCTGATGTTGAGCCCCATTTTGTTTTATTTTTCATGTCTTCGTACTTTTAAAACAAATCTTGCTCAAGAATTAGGTTTAAGAGATATAGGTAATCACTCAAGCCTAGTGTTGTCAGTAGCCCACAGCAATAACACAGCTTTGCTAATATATATTTTAATACAAACATGACTTTTTTTCCTTCATAGGTACACATCTAGACTACTTAAAGCTGGTTTACAATGAATTGCATGTTATTGCTAAGGGACAGTAAAGCAATCAGCTATCTGATGACCAATCACAAAGATACAAAAGTGTAACGGATGAAAAAAATATATTTGTGTGTTGCAAAGGGCTTTGTTATTTATTTACTGCAAAGATTATTATTATTATTTTTTTATTTGTAGTAGTTTGATATTTTTAACCTTGCTTATAAAACAACTTAACTATAAAGCACTTTTATGGGTCAAATGGCAATAATTTGAAATGTTATAACATAAGAACATTTACAAACAAGAGGAGGCCATTCGGCCCATCTTGCTCGTTTGGTTGTTAGTAGCTTATTGATCCCAGAATCTCATCAAGCAGTTTCTTGAAGGATCCCAGTGTGTCGGAGTTGGTTCCAGACCCTCTGTGTAAAAAAGTGCCTCCTGTTTTCTGTTCTGAATGCCCCTTTATCTAATCTCCATTTGTGACCCCTGGGTTGACATTGTCAATACCTTTTAGAATTTTGAATGCTTGAATCAGATCACCACATAGTCTTCTTTGTTCAAGACTGAACAGATTCAATTCTCTGAGCCTGTCTGCATACGACATGTCTTTTAAACGGGATAATTCTGGTTGCTCTTCTTTGCACTCTTTCTAGAGCAGCACTATCCTTTTTGTAACGAGGTGACCAGAACTGAACACAATATTCTAGATGAGGTCTTACTAATGCATTGTAAAGTTTTAACATTACTTCCCTTGATTTAAATTCAACACTTCTCACAATATATCCGAGCATCTTGGCCTTTTTTATAGGTTTCCCACATTGTCTAGATGAAGACATTTCTGAGTCAACATAAAATTCTAGGTCTTTTTCATAGATTCCTTCTTCAATTTCAGTATCTCCCATATGATATTTATAGTGCACATATTTATTGCCTGCGTGCAGTACCTTACACTTTTCTCTATTAAATGTCATTTGCCACGTGTCTGCCCAGTTCTGAATGCTGTCTAGATCATTTTGAATGACCTTTGCTGCTGCAAGTGTTTGCATAAACACAATGTTGAATAAACACAATTAAGAGGTCTCTAAACCCCTCGTACTGTATGCTTATTTTTCCCTATTTGGTCAAATAAGCTTGCATGGGCTACTTCTAAGAGATCACAGATAATATAGGATTGCTTAGTACAGCCATTAGTTCTAGTAGAACGTTGCAAAATGACAAAAAGGAATATCAAAATATTAAAATTGTTATATTTAGCTCAATAGTCCTGTGCACATTTCAGATGTTACTATAGAACAGGATTTGATATTTGAAAATATAATATATTAAATTAGAAGAAACAAGACATTGGTTCGGGACACAACTCCAGTCACGGTCAACTACCACATGGTAGAGCCTTCATCAGCAGGCACTATCGTTTAAATGATCCCATGTGTCAGGCAAAAAGTGTATTTACTGTCTGTCAGATTTTAACTTCATATAACACAAATAAACTGATATAATATTTGGACAACAAACAGCATAAAATTATAATACTATATTTCTGAAAAATAAACAGAAGGAAAATGCTTCAATTAAAAATGTTAATATTAAAAATAAACAAACACCAAAACAATTAGCTTGTAAAACAATACTATTTATCTTTACAAAAGGTCTATTGTGTTGGAAGAATTTCACAACACACATGTACCCTGCCAGGATAAGTCACAGCTAGAGTTGTATGACATTGTAGATTGTATGACATTGTCAGTGGTGCGCAAACTTTTTTATATAAGGCCCCTTTTTATTAGCATTTTGTTGTGCGACACCCCCCCACCTGCCCTGCCCCACCCCGCCCACAATGACACAGATATTAAAAAGGTAGAACTAACTTTATATTTTAACACGTGTCTTTTTTCCGGATTTAATTATTTTTTCCTAGATTTAACTACAAAAAGTCCAGCATTAGCTAACTACATAAGCGTATCACAAATTCAACATTTAAAATCAGTCTATATCTTCTTTTTACACTTCACAAGTGAACATTTAGCTGACATGTTAAATTTGGGTTTCTAACAAATAAATCTTTGAATTTTAATATTTTTTTAAACTTCGCGATTTCAACATTTATCTAACAGATACATCTGAAAAACATTATCATTTAGCAATTACATCTAAGAAAATAATTCTTAAAAAATAAATCTGGGTTTTCACAAAAAAAAAATATAAAGATTTAGCCAGCTACCGGTATATCTGAAGGCTAAGCTAACATGCAAGCCCACGCCCATTGACACGTTTGATTTAGCATTGGTGCAGAGCTGCTACAATCCAACTTTAAAGAATGTGTTTGTTAACATTATGTGTTTAGCTAAATCTGGACTTTTTTACGTTAAATCTAGGAAAAAATACGTGATTTACATTAAATCCAGGAAAAAACAGTTGTAAAACATTAGTGCTTTTTGCACTTGTCGCCCCATACATGGAAATCGGCATTTCGGCTCTGTTCACTGCAGCTTCACTCACACACTCGCCACTCCAAACATCATTTCTCCGGTTCTACAAGTCCTAGAGTGATCGTCAGTGGCACATTTGAAAGGTAAAAATTGGCTGTCATTTATGTATTTATTTAAAATGTTCTATCCTTTAAAAAAAAACAAATAATGTTTTACAGAACTGCCCCTTTAGTCATAGTCGTGCCCCCCTTACTGACTTTCCACACCCCAAATTTTGTGCACCACTGTTGTAGAGCACTGGGGAATAACTCTGGCTTGCATCAACCACAGACAGTATATGTGCTTATACAGGGATTACTCCTATTATAAGAGGCTGATGCAACAAGGTGGATTACACGGTGCTCTATAATATCCAGCATGGGTACTGCTTGCCAAAATCAAACCAAGTAAAATGCAAATCATGTGCCGTCCCTCTGGCAATTAATGAATTCAGTAGGAAAAAAAAGGTTTAGCAGATACATTCATTTGTCATGAAGATAGCTAGTTTTGGAAGACCCCTTTTCAATTACTATTGGAAAACAAAAGCAACTGTGACAACAAAACAGTGGCTAACCTTAGGGACATTGTGACAGGGAGCGTGAGGATCTGAGCTGCAAATCTCCCTCCCGACCCAAGAGGGCGCTAAGCAGAGGTACTTGCACGCCTGTTCAGAGACGGGCCGGCTTGGAGAGAGGGGCGGAAAAGGAAGTCGGCCATCTTGGTGCAGGCGGAATGACCATATTAGGGGACAAGATTACTGTGATCAGCTGTGCTGCATTAGACAACTGGCAGGGGTGCTGAGTCTCGCTGATCATGGGGTGGAGTCTCCTAGTATATAAGGGCTGTCATTCTGTAAGTGCGGGGCCTTTGAGGTAATACTAAACCTGGGTTGCTGAGCTGTGTGTTTGTTTGTTTGTTTGTTTGTTTGTTTGTTTGTGTTCTACGGGTTTTTGATTTGTTTATCGTCAGGACCGGGGTCAGAGTGATCCCTGACGCCAAGGAGCTGCCATAATACTGCCAGCACTTTTCACCTTGGACATCACACGCCCCACACAACTGAACTGGACACTTCAGCACCTGAGCACCAGCACTTTTCACCACCCCAAAAGTGCACCCAAAGAGCTGAGAGGGACTTGCTCTATTGGGACCTATGATTTATATTTTTGTTGCTTTTGTTCCCCTTTAATAAAGTTTGCCCTCTACCATTGTGGTAGAGTATTTGCACCTGTATAAGTGACTCTGTGACGTCTGTTCCACACCCACTGCACCGTCACAGACATGTATAAAAAAAAAAAAAAAGACAGATGTCACTTCCATTGTAACTTTTTTTTTTTTATTAAAATCATAGTGTTTTTACACAGTGCAAAGCAAGTGTCTCATAGTGGCTGAGTGTTGTAATTGTGGCAATAAGATCTGAATACTACACATATCCTGGACTCAGCTACAGAAACAGCATTGATTCAAATCAAAATCAATCCAAAAGATCATTTTTCTAATGAAAAAAAGCATTCATATATTGTTGGAATCAGGTTTCTATTTGGAAATAAGGCATTTGGCTTTACAAAAACCTGTCAATAGCAAAAAAAAAAAAAAAAAAAAACTTTATGTATGTTATGAACACATTTTGGACTGACATTTTACTAAAATAAAAAAAATATCTGTATTTATATTTTTCAGGAATTCTAACCTTTTTAATGCTGGTCCAGGCCTCCCTATACTTTCCAATGTTTTAAATAGTTGGCTTGTTTTCCCATGTTAAAATAATAGTATAGGCTAGAAAAACATAATTAGCATGTATATACATTGTGTATAATTAAGCTGATTTACAATGTGTCTGACGGGAGACTTAATAGTATCAACATTATAGTATAGAGGCTTCTCCCATTGAATACAAACCCATGCATGCAACACCTGAGCAAAAAACTCAATAACCTCTTTGGGGTTTTCTCTTATGAAATGTGGCAACGACTTAGATAAAGTACATTACAGATGGCAGCCCACCTTGGACTTAGGGTTTCTTCTCTTCTCTACATGGTGGTGAACCTACCGAGGGCCTGCCTCAGCCTCTCTGCAATCTAGAAAAGTAAAGACATTATTAGCTTATGCAGAAGTATATTAGGTGCTAACAAGTCATGTATTTTACATACTTGGAGTGCTTTGTCACTTACACCTAGTTAGTCTCTAGCTTCATATGTGTGGACTTGACTGTAAACAAAATGTATAAATTGTTTAAAAGAACAAGCAAATTCATTTCAAAAATGGTTTGTCCAGTAATTACGGTTTAGAAGAGATTTTGTTGTTACCGACACTAGTCCCAGTCTTTTTTTAAAATAATGAAATTCAGGACAACCTGCTGATCTGCTGTACTGCTGCCATGTGCAACATCATTATTGTCCTAAAGGTAATCTACAGTGCTAATATAAGTGCCTACAGTGTTATGGTTTGTCTGAAAATCAGCTGCAATCTCACTGCCTCCTGAACAAATGATAGACAAGGGTGTTGCATAGCAGTAATACAACAACACAATAAAAATATTAAATAATATTACAAAACTAAACCTTTTAGTTTATAAAATCCGCGTGATACATTTAAGAAAAAATATGCCCATGGCATTCAACATTCAAAGAGACAAGACCTTGATTTCACATTAAACATGGATAATAGCCTCTCTTACAATTTTGTGCTCCTTGTAGATGCCTTTTGGTAACTTTTTGATCACTCTGGAGACAAGAATATTACCTACTGCAGCAATCACCTACACAGTCCAGTATAAGACAAATACTGTACTTTTGTTACAAAGCTTTAATAAATAAACCAGGAGATTAATTTAAGGGCCCTGTGACAGAGACAAAATGATTCTTGGTGATACATCTCCCTTCCGACCTGTGAGAGTGCTGTGTAAAGAGAACAGAATGCCCTGGACTGGATGGCCAGACAATTAATTCCCAGGGTTAGGCGGAAGTTGTCATCCAGAAAGGGGGCAGAGCTCCGGTAGACTAAATCATCGAACCCGGAAGGGAAACTATGTGGCAGCTGCGGATTGGAGGAGCTGTTGCACTCGTTAACCAAGGGGTCATGATAGACGGTGCAAAAGGGGACGGAGCGAGGTGATCTGTTCCTTTGCTATGGTTAATGCTAACCGAAAGGAAAAACGTCTTGTAATACCGTGAGTGTTTGTTTGTTTTTGTCATGTCTAATACTGTGCTTTTTTGTGATTTATTAGATGGCTAAACATGATCTAGGAGCTGTCGTTTAAGGCCAGCACGAACCTGGACAACACTGCACCTTTGTTCACAATAAACTGCAATTACACCACGAGCACTAAATCACTCACTGTGGACTTGTGTTTGTGTTTTGTGTGGGTGTTTAAAGAACGGGACTGTTTATTATTTCGAGACCAACCCGCGGATTACAGTGAAGCAATACATGCCGCTGTATTGCTTATCATTGCTATTATTTACTGTGTGTTTAGTGTCATCAGACACTTGGATTTAAAATTAAAACACCACTGCACCTGGGTTATTGTTGTCTGTCTGTTTACTGATCCCCGCTGCACACTGGTAATCACTTTGCCACAGGCCCCTACAAGCACTTTAGCTGCTTTGTGCAAGTTCTGAAACTTTAGCCATTTGTTTCCCTTTTACAAATGAGCACATGGCATGGGTGAATGATTCAAAAATGTATCCCTGTACATTTACAGATTGTCAAAGAGAACGAAAAAAAAGTGCTTATGCTAGCTCACGTGCTGCGGACATGTGACACATTCATTTTATCACCATTATACTCAGTTTGTTCAAGCATAACAGCTCCATCATTCTCCTTCTGATTTGATGGGTGCTGAACACTGCCTAAGCAGTGTTTTTAAGTGTGTCCTGTCATGTCTTTGATTGTAACATCAGTATCGTTTGACAACCTGGCCTTTTCAACTCAGTGCAATCTGCTCAACGCAAGACTTAATGGCCCAATGCATTTTATTCCAGTAAATTATACTTAATATGAATTCCTGTCACTGTTTAGGTCTTATATTTTAAGAAAGACAAACACATTATGGTAACCAAGTATATACAGCTATATGTGATCAAGAGGAAGATGGATGGTCACAAGCCATCAAACAAAGCCAAGCTGCTTGAATTCTTGCGCAGGAGTGGCATAAAGTCACCCAACATCAATGTGAAAGACTGGTGGAGAGCATGCTAAGATGCATGAAAGCTGTGCTTGAAAATCAGGGTTATTCCACCAAATACTGATTTCTGAACTCTTCCTAAGTTAAAACATTAGTATTGTGTTGTTTAAAAATGAATATGAACTTATTTTCTTTGCATTATTCGAGGTCTGACAAACACTGCATCTTTTTTGTTATTTTGACCAGTTGTCATTTTCTGCAAATAAATGCTCTAAATGACAATATTTTTATTTGGAATTTGGGAAAAATGTTGTCAGTAGTTTATAGAATAAAACAAAAATGTTCATTTTACCCAAACACATACCTATAAATAGTAAAACCAGAGAAACTGATAATTTTGCAGTGGTCTCTTAATTTTTTCCAGAGCTGTATATATTTTTTATTGTGGTTGCTATTGCATCCACATATTGTTTTCTTTTTTTTTCACCACTTCCTATCAAGCATAATTATAATCCAAGAAAAAAATCTGAAATTTACTTCCTTTACAAAGACTCTTAACAGAAGCTTTGATAATTTGGCTCACCCTTTAATTAGCACTCCCATTTTCCAATGACTAATGTGTTAAACATATTTATGAAAAGTAAACCTACTTTGGAGCCATGCACGATAGTTTTCTTAACTATTCTTAAGTATTTTTAATTGTACATTTTGTGTGTGTATATTGATTTACATGTATCATGTTTATTTATGCAGAGGTTTAATTATGTGGTAGGCTAGTTAATTCTGATTCTTGTTTTTATTAAACACAATATCAAAGGAACAGGGTGTGCACATGGTGTATCGAGCTTGAGGGTGTGTAGCACAGACCTGTGCACGTCCTTCATTAGCATACTTCATTTGTTCATGATTCCTGACTTCAATTCCATTCATCCAAACCTAAACACACATTTTAAACTGGAATACCAGGGGAAACAATGTGATGATTTTTAAAGAAATCACCCACAACATTTAAATTTTTTTGGTATTAGCAATTTACTGAGCGACGGCAGTCACAGGAACAGCAGCAAGTCATATATTTAGGAACTTGGCACACATGAAAGTTGATTCAGTCAGGGCAACTCTTGTTTTAAAAACAACATTTTTATAAAATAATATAAAGAGATACTGTTGACAGTATGTATACCAGCATTTTTGGCAAGGTTGAAAATTAGGTGAAGGTTGGGGATGAATATGTAAATATAAAAGCACGGCACGGACTTGAAAGAGAGGTAGATTTAAACTGACCCTGGCTTTTTCAGTTTTCTGAAGTTCCTAAACTTCACATGGCTTTACAGGATCATGTACCAATGACAACAACATCCACAAATAAATAGGATAGGAAAGGAGGTATTCTCTCACCGTTTCATACAATTTGACTTGCTGTTCCAGGTAGAGCTGCATCACTCTGTTATAGTCATAAATGCGATTACTGTGGAAGTGGTTCATTTCAGCTGAAATTAAAATAGCAGAAGAAACTGGTTACATCTTTGGAGCAGATTAATAAATACATAGTATGCTGATGAATCAATAATATATTAGGTCTTCTATTGACTAGAGAGTTATTTGAATAGTTTCCTGATTAGAATGAACAACTTAACTACTACAGTAGGTACCCATTTCACATGTTTTTTTTTTTAACTTTAAAATTCTCTAAACTTATTGACACCCTCAACATTTAAGTAGAATCAATGATCCAAAATGGACAAAGTTTTGCACAGATACTGTTAGGTTGATACTCATGCCAAACAATTAACCTAGCAATTGTGTCTTATTGCTAAAACATGCTGTTATGTTTGTTTGATGTTCTGTTTCCTGCTTTGTTTTGTTGTGTTTTGGAAGTCAGTCAATGCTGTGTGGTTGCTAGGTTACGTGTTGCCGGATGTTGTGAATGTGTGTCGTGCTTGCAGGGATGTGGTAAGTGAGAGTGGTTGGGAAAACGGATGTGACGGGCGACTGATGGTAGAGAGGATACTGTAAACAGCCAGAATAAACCAGCAACGTGTTTAAGACTACAAACACTGTTTTGCGTCCGTTATTGCAATATAACATTGGCGACGAAGATGGCGGAATTTTCGTTTACTCCACCGCCTCCTTTTTTGGCTCTGCCTGGCGAACCGCCGGTTCCGTGGGCTCGCTGGTTGGACTCGTTTAATACATACCTGCTTGCTATGGGCTTGGAAGACGTGGCCAACCCGCGTAAGCGTGCTATACTGATACACTGTCTGGGCACAGAGGGACAGCGCGTTTTCCTGACACTGGGTCCTGCCTCGACTTTTGATGAAGCAGTCGGGGTTCTCGCTGCACATTTCGGAGCCGCTCAGAGCGTCCTCATCCGCCGGTTTAAATTCCGACAACGGAGCCAACGGCCTGGTGAGTCCATACTTCAGTATATATCTGCATTAAGAGAATTAGCGCTGCCTTGTAAATTCGGTGCACTGCACGATGAGATGCTTAGAGACCAGCTTATTGAAAAGACTTCCAGTACACAAGTGAGAGAGAGGTTATTATTGGAGGCTGATGATTTAACATTAACTCAAGCACAAAAAATTGCCACCCAAGTAGAAGCAGCTTTTATCACTGCACAGAAACTGACAGAGACATCCTCACCTACTACAGCTACAGACTGTGCAGTTCAGAAAATGCTGCAGCCTCTTAACCCATTAGACACTTCAGCCCTCGCAGTTCAACAAGCGCAGCACCGCCCTGCACGTTCCAGGCCACGTTGTGGGAACTGTGGGTCCACCAGGCACGAGTCTAGAGCCACTGACTGCCCTGCCCGGGGCCAACGGTGCAGGAATTGCAGCAAATTGAATCACTTTGCCAGGTGGTGTCGCTCCACCTCAGTTTCAGCATCTGATCAGCCCCAGACCTCGTTCTCAGCTCCGGCTACCATTCATACTGTGCTCTTAACCCCATCATGTTTTAAAACATGTGATATATATCTCAATGACAAGTGCATTCCTCTGCTCTTGGACACTGGGGCTAAGGTTTCTCTCTTAAATGTTGACACATACAGGCAGTATTTTTCCAGCCTGCCCCGGCAACACTCCTCCACTGCCCTCAGCGGATACGGACATGCCAAAATTGATGTTCTGGGTACATTGGAGCTGTCGGTACGCTATGGCACCAGGCATGTGCCTACATTCACATTCTACATTACAAGAACTGGGGCCAACTTAATGGGCCTTGACTTGTTTACCAGCCTTGGATTTTCTCTGACAGATTACAGTGGCACAGAAATATTGCAAGTCTCCACTCCCTGGCAGCAACAATGGCCAGCACTTTTTGACGGTTTGGGCATTCTCTTTGCCTTCATCCACCAGCCGAAAGTGGACCCCACAGTGACACCGGTCATCCAGCCTCTGCGCCGCATCCCACTTGCCTTGCGGGACCAGGTCTCAACAGAACTGCAACTCCTGCTGGACGCTGGGATTATAGAGCCAATTAACGCATCCCCCTGGATCTCCAATCTTGTCATAGCGAAAAAAAAATCAGGGGGAATCAGAGTTTGTGTGGACTTGCGCGCTGTAAATAAAGCAATCATCCCTGACAAATATCCGCTACCTACAGCCGAAGAGCTCACTACCCAATTCTACGGTTCCACTGTCTTCAGTAAATTAGATTTACGCCAAGGCTACCTCCAGGTTCCCCTTTCTCCAACCAGCAGGGATCTCACAGCATTTGTCACACACACTGGGGTTTTCCGTTACACACGCATGCCGTTTGGACTGAGCTCTGCACCCAGCTGTTTCCAAAAAATTATGTCATCTATCTTTGCAGGCATTCCAGGTGTGTCCTTGTACTTAGATGACATTGTGGTGCATGGTCCCAACACTGCAGTTCACGATCAGCGCTTGCTCCAAGTGTTCCAAACACTCACCCAGAACAACCTAACGCTGAATGGTGACAAATGTCTTTTTGCTGTGCCCGAGATTGAGTTTGTGGGTTTTAGACTCTCAGCCCATGGGATTTGTCCCCTCCAGTCCAATGTGGAAGCCATTCACCGCGTTCCTGAGCCTAAATCTGCTTCTCAGCTTGCCTCATTCTTGGGAATGACAGCTTATTATTTACGGTTCTTGCCACAGTACTCTGCCACCACTTCCCCGCTACGGCAGCTTCTGAAGAAGGAGGCCCCCTGGGACTGGACCCCGGCCTGCCAAGCAGCTGTGCGCATGCTTAAAAACCAGCTCACCACAGCCCCTATTCTGGCTCATTTTGATCTCCTTAGCACCACTTTGGTCACATGTGACGCATCGGCCACGGCAGTGGGGGCTGTTTTATCCCAGATACAAGAGGGTGTGGAGAAGCCTATAGCTTTTGCTTCCCGTGCTTTGAACCCCACAGAACAAAAATACTCAGTGGGAGAGAGAGAAGCGCTAGCTTGCGTCTGGGCATGTGAACGCTGGCACATGTACCTGTATGGTCGGGCGTTTACTCTCAGAACAGATCACCAAGCACTCACAGCTCTGATGTCTACTTCGGGCACGGGACGCAGACCACTCAGATTGTACAGATGGTCAGATCGGCTACAGCAGTACAATTTTCAGCTCCAGTTCACCCCGGGGCGAGATAATGCAGTGGCTGACCTCTTATCCAGATCAGTTGTAGCGCTTGAGCAGGGATCCCAATCAGAAGACACTGAGCAAGATCTGATTCAGATGCTTCACGGACCCCTGCAGGACATGGTGTCCCTCCAAGAGCTCCAGCAGGCATCGCAGAAGGACCCTACCCTCCGCACTCTACGTTCCTATATTACAGACGGATGGCCACGGCAGGTATCTGGCGAACTGCAACAATTTTCCAGGATTAAAGACGAGCTGTCCTGCTGGAATGATTTCTGTGTGGCACGAGGCCACCGCACAGTGGTGCCAAGTGCTCTACGTGCACGGGTGCTGAATATGGCACATGAGGGTCACCTGGGCATCGTCAAGTTTAAACAACGCTGCCGGGACCTGGTGTGGTGGCCCGGCATTGACCATGATATCGAGATTCTGGTCAAAGACTGTATGGCCTGTGTGGTCAGTGGCAAGTCGGGACTCCCTGCCCCACCGCCATTGCAGCCAGTTACCTGGCCATCTCACCCCTGGGAACATCTGCAGCTGGACATTTGTGGTGAAATACATGGTGTTCCCCATCATCAGCGTTATTTAGTGGTTGTCTATGACCTGCATTCTAAATGGCCTGAGGTCGTCCCCACTGGGACGGTCACCTCCCAGACTATAGTCCACATACTGGACACACTGATTGCACGCTGGGGTTTGCCACGGGTCATCACTACAGATAATGGTCCACAGTTCATCTCGGATGAATTCTCTAGTTTCCTCAGCATCAACGGCATCAAACACATTCGTACAGCAGTCTACCACCCCCAATCTAATGGGGGGGTGGAACGATTTAATCAAACACTCAAAAATGGTATCCGGGCACATCTAGCTCAAGGCTGTGCCTTTCAAACAGCCTTACTGCAGACACTTATGCACTACAGGGCCACTCAGCACTCAACCACAGGGGCCTCACCAGCACGGTTGATGACAGGACGTGAATTGCAACTTCCATTGGACAGGCTACGACCCCCGGGGACTGTTCCTACTCCATCTACTGCACGCACTGTCGTCCAACGGAGCCAACAGCGAATGAAACAGAGGTTCGACAAAAGGCACAGGACAAAGCCACCTACAATACATCCTCGTGATTGGGTTCGAGTTAAGCGGCCTCACAGAGGTAACAAGTTGCAATCCTTCTGGTCTCCACCACTTTGTGTTAGCCGACAGCTGGGACCAGCAACCTATCTGCTCCAGGATGGCTCCCGGTGGCACGCCAGTAGGATGAGGAAAGTACTGTCACCTGAAACCCAGTCAGAGACCCAGTCATTCAGCCAGCTGGGAGCCTCCTTCTGTCCCGTCAGGGTCAGCGATGATACTGTCATAGCAGGTCCTGAACCAGCAGGACCAGTGCAACATCCTCCAAGAGTCCGCCAACGTCCTCTGCATTTACGGGACTTTGAGACTTCATTCCACACCTGAACTTGGTGGGAAAGGGGGGAAAATGTTATGTTTGTTTGATGTTCTGTTTCCTGCTTTGTTTTGTTGTGTTTTGGAAGTCAGTCAATGCTGTGTGGTTGCTAGGTTACGTGTTGCCGGATGTTGTGAATGTGTGTCGTGCTTGCAGGGATGTGGTAAGTGAGAGTGGTTGGGAAAACGGATGTGACGGGCGACTGATGGTAGAGAGGATATTGTAAACAGCCAGAATAAACCAGCAACGTGTTTAAGACTACAAACACTGTTTTGCGTCCGTTATTGCAATATAACACATGCTACAACGTATAGCAAGCCTGTATTGTTTAAAATGAGGTTAGTGTTTGGAGGGCCAGTTAAAACTTGATTAGATAATAAATATAACTCTTTAATTTACCTTGCAATGCATAGGACATAGTGCTTACACGCTTGGCCATGGTCACCTTGTCCTGCTGTGTTATTTTACTTGTTGCAACCAGTTTATCACCTTCCTTCACCTTTTCTATTGCTGCCTAGTAAAGGTAAAGCACAAGTTACAGAAACAATATGATCATGTTTAAAATGACACAAGTCAAGATCTAAATTGTACAAAGTGAAACTGAAATGAAAGATGAACAACATGAAGAACAACAATGGTATTCCGATGGCTTTTAACAGGTAGATGAGATGGTTTTACAATAATCTCTTTTTGCAATGTACATTTTGCATCACCTAGAATTTTCAGATTGAGACAGAATTAAAAAAAAACAAAACAAAACAAAAAAAAACCTATAGAACATTATTTAGATATTGTATTTGTCATGTGTGAAAGATTGTTCTTATTTTAAAGGTTCAATAGACTTTTTAAGCAGACCCAGAGACAAGAATGGTATTTTTAAGCACTTTCGTGCCTTATTTTATTAATTACAGAACAAATTATATAAAAAGAACAAAACAAAAACTAACTACACTTTTTTTCAGTCCTTAAACTCATCAACTGGGCAGCTAAGCTGTTTACCAGTATAGGCACAATTGCCTGGAACTAATAATTATTTTTGATTTAAGTACATATCTGAACTAATCTGTTGGATTCATTCTTGAACACGCAGGATGCAGTGCAGCTTGTGGACTTTTGGCTGGAGAAATTCCTGAAACATCCTACACAAAGGAGGAGGGGGATTAAATAAAATAATATTGATGAGGTCTTAATTAACATGAATGAATATTCAGATTATTTAACAGATAACTAATAGATTGTCTGTGTTTACTTGGTGATCTAATATGGTAATGGTCATATAGTATTCATTCAAGTTGATTAACGCATGTTAATTTGAACTGTATTAATTATACAAGTTAATTAAGTGTTAAAATTAATTATTAAACAAACTAACGTAATTAGCCCCACACCAGTTACAAAACAAACATGATATACCACAAACAAAAAGGTTTACATAGTTGTGTTTTTTTTTTTTTTTTAACCACACAGGTCTCTTCACCATGATAGCCCCTCTCTTCACACAGACTGGAGACTGCCCAGAACAAACATCTTTCCTCTGTTTAAATACCTGCTACAGGCAGGTGACAATTAGCATCTATCATGGATACCTACCGAGGACAAAAAAAACCTTACATTTGTACCCCAAAATGTATTCAATTAACATAGCTAGGAATTCCGTATATATATATGAAGGATGTGCTAAGAAGGAAGATAAACTTCATGGCATATGGTCCCAGTACAGTGAGAGGGCCCTCTGCTGCAAGGTTACACTGAGTAACCTTAGCATTTAAACAGTCTAATTAAGGTGTGTTGCTAACTACCCCAGGACAAAGTGAAACACAATGAAAAGTGCGTTAAAGGGCCGAAAGAGTAGCTGCCCTTAACAACTCTGGTCCCAAAACCAGGGTTCTGCTGATCTACGACATTCAGTCGGTAGAATCTGTTTAGACAGGGCTTGTCCGTGGAACTTAGACCCGCCAACTCTAGTTGCAGTCAACGTAATACGCCAGTGCCCTAATCAGGCAGAGCGTATGGAACTTTCTCTCCCTGTCAGACTGGAAAAGAGGTGGATGGAAGGCCTCCAGTTCCACTGACTGGTTGATATGGAAAGCAGAAATGCTTTTAGGGAGAAAAGCAGGATTAGTGCTGTTAAAAATGCTTGCATTTCACCTACTGGTTTAGCATAGGTAATAGCAAGCAGAAAAGCTCTGCTGAATGTAGAGGCTCAAATGGCGGTTTTGTAAGCACATCCAGCACTATATTAAGTCGCCAGTGAAGGACAAGGTCCTTTCTAAGGGGTCGTAACCTCCGAGCACCTTCAAAAAGTGTCCCACCAGGAAGTGTGCTCCTGGGGAGACGAGTCAATTTTAATATGCCAAGCTGAGATAGCTGCCAGGAAGACCTTAAGTGTGGAGGGAGATTTCCCTTTATCAAAAAGGTCCTGCAAAAACTGAGTATATCTGCCATGGGGCAAGTCGTAGGGTCCAGTTCACATGACTGACACCACATCAGGAATATACCCCGTTTATAGCCATACTGGGAGTGTATAGACGCTGCTCTGGCATTCTGAAGAGTTCAATGACTTTGTCAGATAACCCGAGACAGCTCAAATGTCTCCACTCAGGGGCCAGACCCAAAGCTGCAGAGCTGTTGGATCTGGATAGCAGAGTCCCCTGTGCCTGGCTCAGCAGGTTGTGATGGGCTGGCAGCTCCCAGGGCTCACTAAACCGGAGTTGTGCCAATAACGAGAATCATGTTCTCTCGGGCCAGTTTGGGACTATTAAGGGCACCGGGGCCCGATCTTGCCTGATTTTCTCCACACACAGTGGAAGCAGTGGCAATGGTCAGCGCGTCTTTGCCTAGCGGGTGACCTCTCTCCACTCAGGAATACCAGTGGGGACAATGGGTGGACTCCTGGGTCACAAAGAGATCTCTCTCTGCACACCGAACCTCTCCCAGATGAGGTTCACAACCTATGGGTGAAGACGCCATTCTGAACTGTGGGGACCACCTCTGGCGAGGAGGTCCGCTGCCCAGTTCGTCACAACTGGCAGGTGAACTTCTTTTATTGAAAGCAAGTGGTTGTGAGCCCATAGCAAAAGCTTCCGGGCAACATGATTGAGACTGAGAGACTGAGAGACTGGAGACCGCCCTGGTGGTTGATATAAGCCACCACTGTAGTGTTGTCTGTACGTATCAGCACATGTCTCCCTTGTATCTCTGGAAAAAATGACTGCAGGGCCAGGTGAACTGCCTGCAGCTCCAAAACATTTATGTGAAGACCCTCTCACTCCCTGTACTCTAAGCCATTCCTGACAGCACCCCAACCTAGGTTGGAAGCATCTGTAGTCAGCACCTCTCTCCTCGTGACACAGCCCAGAGCTGTGCCCAAGCACAGATGAGCTGGTTGTTTCCGTCACAAGAGAGACTCCATACAGTGATGAGACACTGAGTAAGCGGTGGCGTTCTAAGGGTGCTGGACCCTGTGGTTGAACCAGGCTTGGAGAGGACGCATGCGTAAGAGCCCTAAGGGGAGGATCTGGGATACTGCTGCCATCAGGCCCAGAAGTCTCTGGAAGGTCAGTACCCTCACTGCTGTGTTGAGCTGAAGCAGCTCCAAGCAGACAGTTAGCCTCTGGATATTGTCGTCCGACAGATTGGCGATCATATTTCTGGAATTGAGGCTTACGCCGAGATAGACATCACTTTGAGCAGGCGTTAACTGGCTTTTCAATTGGTTCACCGTGATACCCATGTGTAACTCTGCCTGTGCTGTTGACTCGGCACTTATCAGCCAGTCGTCCAGGTAATTGATCACTCTGGTGCCTTTTAATCTCAGAAGGGCCAATATTACATCCATGCACTTTGAAAAAGTGCGAGGAGCTAGACAGAGGCCAAATGGCAGTACACAGAACTTGTACGCGGTGCCTTGTGAGCACCCGAACCTCTCCCAGATGAGGTTCACAACCTCTGGGTGAAGTTGCCTTTCCAAACTGTGGGGGCCACCTCTGGCGAGGAGGAAAGGCGAACCGCAAGTACTTTCTGTGGCCGGGTCTTCTAGGGATGTGAAAGTAGGCGTCCTTGACTTGAGGTCCACTGTAGTGAACCAGTCGCCTGACCTTACTGAATGCAACAGCTGCCACGTTGTCAGCATCTTCAGACTCTCAAGCACAGATTCAGCTGTCTGAAGTCGAGGATTGGTCTGAGGCTGCCATCCCATTTCAGCACCAGGAAGTACCTGGAGTAAAACCCTTCTGTCTCGCCGAGAGGGTGGACAATTCAGATTGCCTGTTTGTGCAGTAGGCTGCCACCTCCTGAGACACTAATACAATATCTTGAGGGTTCATGACCCTAGTTGCAATCATGCCCTGAAAGGGAGGGGGGCCGAATCGAAACTGTAGAGGGTAACCGGCTCTGATGACGGTAATCACCCAGGTGTCTGTGGTGCATGATCGCCAGTAATCCAGGTGGGCCTGATAGAATGGGCCCTGGACCTGTGGCAGCAAATCACTAGGGTTGCTGGCTCTTAGAAGCTCGCGCCTGTGGCTTGTGAGCTGGGCGACAATAATTGCGCCAGCCTCTGTGTTGTGCACTGTGAAAACGGTTCTGAGCATTAGCTGTAGCAGGGGCTGCAGGACCCTGAATCTACTTTTGTGTCAGTGCACACCTGTTTTGCCAATACTCAGCTGGCTTACGGGCTGAGGCTTTGTGCTTGGGGAGAAGGCATACCAACTCCTTGAAAGACTTACGTGCTTGGTGAGAGCATTTTGGCATCTCATCCACTGCTGGCCCAAACGTATACCCTGCATCCAGTAACAACGCCTTGTCCTTGTCAGGTACTCGAGCCTGAGCAAGCAAGAGGTGCCTTTTGCTGCCACCAATGCAGCCATGCTCCTGCCCAACACCTGACCATTGCACTTAGACAACTGGAGCGGGTGCTTGTTGACCAGGCTCAGTTCGTCCAACTGGAGGGGTGAGGACCTATGGTCTGAGGACAACGATTGTAGCAGAATAGACTAGTAAGCCACCAGTATGCTACTGTAGCTACCACAACGTACAGGCCTTTTTCAGCATAATTTCAGTGACGCTGCATTGTTTGTTTGGAGATGAAACGTTCTTTTGTAGCAATGCTAGATTAGGCATCTGCACCAAAGAGGCGATGGAAGGATCAACAGGCAGAAACTGGGCCATGCCCAGCTTATCTGCATTGTGCACCTTATACAAACTGTCCATTGACCTGGAGACAGCTGGGGCAGTTGCTGGGGGCTACCAGGATGATTGCACCTTATGGAAAAAATCCAGGAGAACAGGGGGGGGGGGGGAGCACTGACGCACAGCAGCAGGCACCCTATCAAATATAGAGAGTGTTTAGGCTCATCTTCTGTGGCCCAAGGCACCTGCAGGGCCGTGGTAGCATGTCTGATCAGGGAGGCGAGCTCCTCTCACAGGGATGGGCTTATCATAGGACCCAAGACATCTGGTTCCGTGTGCTCAGGCGGGCAGGTTCCATGCCCTCAGATGCAGTAAGGGACATGGCATCCTTCTGCTCTGGTTGTGGGTCAGGTGATGGTGCCTGAACCCTGGGGACTGAGACAATGGGAGGGCCTCGCAGCAGCTCTGTCAAAAGGGACTGTTGCTGGTTCATAGCTTCAAAAAGCTTCTCCTTTTGCCACGCAACCCGATCAGTACCAGAATGCCTTCTACTGCGGCTCCTGTTCCTCTTCCTTTAATTGCTCCCTCTGCGTGCTCTTCCTTGGAAGAGGAGAGGGGGAGCTGTCTGAGCCAAATAATCTAGCGGCTCGTTTCCTAGCTCCCGGTGTACCTGGGAGTGGGAACTGTTGACCACACTGCAGGAGACGAAAGGGACGAGTCATGCTGTGCCAGCGTCAAAGATGTAGATCAGTCCCTGGATCAGCAGGCCAGCCTGCTTTCCAACATCCTTTTAGAGAAATTAGCACAAGATATACAATACCTGAAGTTAAGGAAAATAAACACAGAAAAATTCAAGCCATACTTATAAGAGTATGAAAACAATGTGTGTGGTAATCGAAAAAGATCTTATGCTGGCGTTGGTTTCAGGATACAATGAATCAACACGTACCTGAAAGGCATTGAAATTTACAAAGGATTTAAAACATTTTGTGTGACCTGAGACAGGCAAACATTCATTACTTTCACAAAATAATTTGTTTTGTAAATGCATTACTGAAATGAATGTTATTAAAAATGACATACATAATTACAGGAAAGCATGTCAGAGACAAATAGAAAATTCATAAGTTATGGGCCCTTGTGACAGAGAGCGAATGAATTTGAATCAACAATCTCCCTCTTGACCTGTGAGAGCACTGTACAGCAGGAATTGCGTGCCCCGTACTGAATGGTTGGGCAGTTCATTCCGGGGGCAGTCGGAAGCCGGCCATTCAGGAAAGGGACGGCGTCATGGTACCAGGAGTCACCGCCCTAGTACGGTAAGCAAAGTTTCATTCATGAATTGGAGGAGACGTGATTGAACTAGCTATCGGAGGGGACGGGCTGAGGGTACTTTAGGGGGACGTGACGCCGTAATCGGTTCCTTTGTTGTGGTTGATGGGAGGAAACGAGGACTGTTTGGAGCGAGAGTTGAGTGTTTTGGTTTGTTTTGCAACCGTGTGTGTTTTGTCATTGCCAGACTAATTAAGCAAGGATCTGGGAGCTGCAGCCTGGGGCCAGCAATTCACCTGGACTTCACTGCACCTGCACCTGCAACCGGCACCACTGTTTCCAGCACCACACCTGCACTGAGAGCACTCACTGTCCAGAGACGTGTCTGTGTTTGTTTTGTGTCTGTGTTTTGTGATTATTATTTGGGGACTGCAACCCCTTGTTTTGGCGCTGGCAATACCCATTGTTGGGTAAAGCCAGCTTTATTATTTCAACCCGGTCACGGGGGACTGCAACCCCTTGTTTTGGCGCTGGCAATACCCATTGTTGGGTAAAGCCAGCTTTATAATTTAAACCCGGTCAAGGAGACCATAAGGATATTAAAAAGAAAGAAACTGAACGGTGAACTCTGTGTTTGTCATTGTTTGGAGCACCTGCATCACCCTATCACTACCCATGGCAACCCACACGTTCACAGCCCTCTTTTAAGAGACCACCTGTGTTGAGGCCACTATTAGACTGTTCCTTGAGTGGTCTCTTAATGCAGGTTTGACTGTATTTACAAATGAAAAGGCAGTAGGAAGAAATAACATCGAAGAATTTAATCAGAACCTAGGCTAAAATAGAATTATACGTTTAATATTATTGCAAAATTATTTCAGAAACGAAGTGAAACATCAACTTATCTCCGTAGCTTTGACTGAAAAGGGTGCTGACTTAAGGGGGGCACCGATTGACTGACGAATAATAAGTAAAAATTATTTGTGCAATAACAATGCAAAACCAAAATAACATGATGAAACAAATGAAAGAGCAGAGGGTGCCGATTGGCTGACAAATAAGCACTGAAGGTAGAATAGAACTTTTTTCTCACAATCGTTATTGCAATAAAATGGGACCAAAGAAGAAACCATCAAGAGCTGAGTACAGAAAGTTGGAAAAGCAACGCAAAGAAAAGGAACACAAACTATCAAGCCAGTGGAAGAATTGGCTCTCCAAACCTGCAGAGTCACAGGATGCTACAATGTCTCAACAAGCAGCGCAGTGTAAGAACAATAACAAATATTTGTGGAGAGCTGTGACAGAGACAGAATGATTCTTGGTGATAAATCTCTCTCCTGACCTGTAAGGTCGCTGTGTAAAGGGAACAGAGTGGATGGCCAGACAATTAATTCCCAGGGTTAGACGGAAGTCGGTCACCTAGAAAGGGGGCGGAGCTATGGTACACTAAATCAACGACCCTGAAGGGAAACTATGTGGCATCCGTGGACTTGAGGAGCGGTTGCACTAGTTAACCAAGGAGTCATGATTGATGGTACTAAAAGGGTACATAGCGAAGTAATCTGTGACTTTGTTATGGTTAACACTAAACCAGAAGAAGACCTGTATTGTAATCATAAGTGTTTTGTTTGTGTTGTCTAAAAACTGTTTGTTTGTTGTTATCAGACGGCTAACACGATCCGAAGCTGTTGCTAAAGGCCAGCACTAAACCCGGACAACACTGCACCTTGGACACAAATAAATTGTAAATCACCACAAGCACATTAATAATCACTCTGGACGTTGTGTGTGTTCTACTGTGTTTATTATTTATGAAATGTGTCTTATTATTTTGGGACTGCAACCTGTTGTTTTGAAACAGTGCAATACATGTTACTGTGTATTGCCTGGGATTATTCTTTGTGGTCGCCAGACCAGGATTATAAACAATAAAACCTGTTTGGATTGTGAACTTTGTTGTCTGTCTTCTGTTTCACAATCACATCATCACTACACCTGCGCACTGTAACCCATGCTGACGACCTTGCCTCTGCCAGAACACATTTGAAAATGAAAATAAACAAAACATAGGGCTCCTCGCCTGATTACATACCCCTTCCCTTGTGCAAAGCACACATGGCTCTAACGGCCACCTCCCCCTTCAGTCTCAAAGTCCCGGAAGAGGGGGAAGCAAGGTGTCCATGGGGGCGACCCTTCTCCCACCCCAATAGCTGTAGCGGCCAGGCTGACCGCACACAGGCTGGCTCCTCTGGCAAAGGTAATTTTAGCAGCCGCCCGGCTGCCTGTGGGGGTGGTCTCCGGACCTCCTCCACCTTTTCCATGGGCGGCAGCTCCCCTTTTTGGGGCTCCGGTCACACAATCTCCTGCAGCGAAACTGCTGTGGGGGAAGTGGTCTCCTGACATTCTCCCCCTTCTTCATGGCCGTCAGCTCCCCTTTTTGGGGCTCAGGCCACACAATTTCCTGCTACCACGCAGAGCCGGCAGCGACCCCAGGCGCAGCAGAGCCTGCAGTGACCCCAGGCGAAGCAGAGCTGGCAGCGACCCCAGGCGCAGCAGAGCCGGCAGCGACCCCAGGCGAAGCAGAGCCAGAAGCAACCCCAGGCGAAGCAGAGCTGGCAGCGACCCCAGGCAAAGCGGGACCGTCAGCGACCCCAGGCGAAGCGAGACCGCCAGCAACCATAGGCGATGCGGAGCAGCCGGTAACCCCAGGCGATGCGGAGCAGCAGGCAACCCCAGGCGATGCGGAGCAGCAGGCAACCCCAGGCAATGCAGACGTGGCATCCCTGAGCGGAGCGGGTGTGGCATCCTTCAGCGGAGCAAGGCAGGCATCCCTGGGCGATGATGCTCCAGCGTCCGCGGGTAAGGCAGAGCTGCTGACCCCAGGCGATGGCGGACCATAAGGCGGCGACGGCGGGAGGGGAGCCCCTGGCCATGAAGGCGGCAGTGGGAGCTCCACTTCTCCCCTTAGTGAAGGTGGAGGGAGAGGCAGCTCCTGCTCCTCTCCTCCAGGTGGTGGTGGTAGAGGAGGCAGAGGCACCTCCACCTTCTGGCGGTGAAGGCGGCAGGGGCTCCTCCCCTTCTGGCAGCGAAGGTGGCAGGGCCTCCTCCCCTTCTGGCAGTGGTGGAGACAGAGGCAGCTCCTGCTGCTCTGCTCCTGCCACTGGAGGTGGTGGAGGCAGAGGCAGCAGGCATTCTCCCTCTGCTGGTCGTGATGGGAGCAGTTGAGTGGGGAATGCTCCAGCTCTCCGCAGACGGGGCACCAGCAGGTGATCATGACAGCACGGAGGATGGCATCCCAGCTGCTCTCCTCTGTTGGCTGTGGTGGGGCCAGCAGACACTCTTCCCCTGCTGGTGCAGGCTTGGGTGGTGGACATTCGGGCTCCTCCCTCTTGGGCATTGAGGACAACTGGGTCTGGTCTACTGCCCAGAACCATTCTGTGGCATCCCCAATCAGGCCCTGGTTCCAGGCCTCCTCATTTTGAGGATCATCATATGGACAGGCCTCCCTGTCATGCCTGAACTCGCCACAGGCGTCACACATGGAGGCCCCTTCAGCCCTCCATTGTTCCTGCTTAGTCGCCCAGTCCGGGGGTCCAAACTGAGTTGGCACCCGGGACCACCACCTCTCGCTCTGCTGTGGTTGCTGTTTCTGCTGCTGCTTTTTGCAGGTCTTCCTCCCCATCCTCTATCCTCACAAACAAAAAATAATAATTTAAAAAGAGAAAAAAAACACCTGCAGTACCTCCTCTCTGGCCTGAGTCCAGGAGGTGCTGGTGATCCCAACCTTACCACCACGTGTGACAGGGTAGCCGTGTGGTGACGTCAGGCCAGAATGCAGGAACAAAAACAAAGAAGCAAGTACTGCGGTGCAAAGGCGCTGCGGCACCGTTTATTTAAACAAAAAGAAAATAAAATATTTTAACAAAACACACTGCTCACAGAGTGAAAATAAAAGTTTAAACAAAACACAAATCTCGAGCACAAAACTTACTACAGGTCAGGCTGGGCAATCACCTTCACTGTTCCTATAGGTTTTGTGTTGATTTCTCTCTCTCTTGCTCTCGTTCACTCCTCCAAACACACACACTGAGTGCAGAGAGCTTTACTATGGTCGAGGGGTTAACTATCAATTATCTCATTACCCCTCAGCCACAATCTGCACGAGTTTTTTAAATACTACTGGCAGAGGACGAGCTGCTGACCTCGCCTCTGCCAAAACACATTTAAATGAAAATAAACAAAACATACGGCTTCACCACCACATTTATAAATAAATCATAATTGACATTTTTTTAAATATTATTTGCCATTTTTTCATAACATTACTGTGATCTCGGGCTGTACATTACTTTGGCAGCCGGGGGGCACAGTTCCACAGCGCGCAGTGCACTCTCACAAAGAATCACAAGTAGTTATCACAATTAATACTAACTCAACATTTATAAAATACTAACCATTACCCTAGAAAAAACACACACTATAAAATGATACTTTCCAATTAACAAAATGTTTGTATCATTTCCATTTTCATAAGTCTAAAACCATATCTTCTGCTGTAAATGCCTGGATGCCTTAACCCTTTCCGGTCCAATGTCGGACCCTGTCCGACATCATCAAAAAGACGTAAAACACAGGTCTCTAGTCATTTTTTCTCCAGAAAAAGCCGAGAAAACCATTCAATGGTCGAGAGAGACTGATAGAAGCCTAGAGAAGCCAAAAAAAAGGGGCGGATCTGAGCAATACACATAGCCCCGGCACCACAGAGATAACACAGACATAAAGAAACAAGATAGCTGCTTCTGCATCCAGCACTCAAAGAATATCACAGACATTTGCAAAGCTTTTTGAGATGTTATAGTAATAAAATTATGACTTGGATCGCATTATTGAGGAGTTTGGTGATAAAACAAGTGATCAGGAGATGATTTATCAGTATGCACAACTATGAAGAGGTATGTGAAAAATACAGCGAACAAGGGGTGGGGCGGGGCTGGAGATGCAGTACTGAGTGTCCTGTTGATATGCAATGCCTTTTAACCCATTGCAGTCCTATGTTGGACCTGGTCCGACATTACAATTTTCCCTTTCCGGTCCAACGTCGGACCCTGTCTGACATCATCAAAAAGACGTAAAAAACAGGTCTCTAGTCGTTTTTTCTCCGGAAAAAGCCAAGAAAACCATTCAATGGCCGAGAGAGACCGATGAGAGCTGAGAGAAGTCGAAAAAAAAAGGGGCGTATGATTTATTGGTATGCACTACTATCAAGAGGTATGTGAAAAATACAGCAAACAAGGGGTGGGGCGGGGCTGAAGATGCAGTCCTGTTGATATGCAGTGCCTTTTAAACAGCGCGTCTAAAATAAACTGCGCGTGTGAAAATAAATTGGACCTGACACGCCTGAGACACGCTGAATAAATGGACCGCAAAGGGTTAAAGTTGCCTGCAACTTCTAGTTAATATTATTTTTTTTTCCTTCCACCAAAATTACAAATGCCTATAACTTTTAAACTGCTGCACCAAAACGCACGACATTTGGCACGGATGTAGAGGACTATGGGATGTTGTGCCGTAGTCAATATGGTGGCCTTTGATCACATGGTGTGGCAGCCATCTTGGATTTTATGAATTTTTGACAATATTCAAAAGTCTTCTCATGCACGCAGTGCACTCTAACACAACTCATCACAAGTAGTTATCACAATTAATACTAAATCAGCATTTATAAAATACTAACTGTTATCCTACAAAAAGCACACAATATAAAATTCTGCTTTCCAATTAACACTAGAAGTACTGGAGATATACTCATACCTAGAAGCCCTGCAGCAGTCTTTCTGACGGGTGTATTCAAAACACTGTAAATAGTATAACGGACAAACAGTCGGATGTCACAATATATATATATATATATATATATATATATATATATATATATATATATATATATTGTGAAAGATTGGTAGTGTGGCGTTACTGGACACCGGTATTTTCTTCCCCAAAGACTGGAGCAAACTCATTATGTATTCAGGTAAGCACTTTTATTTACACAAGGTATTAACCAAAAGCGTTTATTTGCCCTGTACGGGCTACTAACTACCTCACTTCTTCTCCCCTCTCTATGCTACTTTGAGATGACCAGACTGTGACAGGCTTTGCCTGTAGAAAGTCCCGAATCTGCACCACAGGAAAGTTGAGGTTGGGCTCCCTCTGGTGGAGTGAGCCAGGAACACAGGTAGGTCAAGGCTGGGCTCCCTCTGGTGGAGTGAGCCAGAAACACAGGTAAGTTGACGTTGGGCTCCCTCTGGTGGAGTGAGCCAGGAACACAGGTAAGCCAAGGCTGGGCTCCCTCTGATGGAGTGAGCCAGGAACACAGGTGAGTATCAGTTGGGCTCCCTCTGGTGGAGTGTTTTAACCAGTCCCGGTCGTAGAAGTAACAGAGTTGGTAGAACAGTATCATTCGCCGTGACTGTGCCATGAAGGTATCCAGACTAGCCCCGCTGGTCACCTACTAGTGATGGCGCAGGCAGCAGTAAACACAGTGGTTTAATGAATCGCCACAGTGAAACAAAACCAAAACATACCAAAACAAAAGGCTGCCTCACCAAGAGGAAAAACGCGCTAAACTAAACCATTCCTTAAAGGCATCCCTGCTCTTTCTTCACAATATATATATATATATATATATATATATATATATATATATATATATATATATATATATATATACACATACACATACATATGAATATTTATTTTACAAATCAAAACAAGAAAATGTTAGTAAATAAACATCTGAACAGACATCAGTTTACAACATACATATTTATAAAACTGAAACGAAAGCAATAAATTTAACTTTTCAACAACAATCGGTTTATTATCAGATGAGCAAAAGCAACTGAACAACGTAGATAAATAAACTTAGAAGAAAACAATTTACAGAAGTGCACAGCACAAGTTATAAAAAAAAGTCGACAAAATGGTATTCCTTTACCTTGAGTCGAAGTCCGCCCACAATCAACACAGATAAGACACTTCTCCACGCCGCCTTTCTGCACAGGGCACAGCTGTTCGAAGTTTTATTTTCATTGCACTTGCCAAACTGGCATTGGCGTCTCTTGCGGCTCTCAGCAGGATTGCCAGCTTCAGTTGTGGGTACATGCTTGCACGTTTCTCTCTGTTCCAAATGCTTCTTGCGAAGTTCCTGTGCTAACTGTAAAATATATTCTCTCCTTGGTAAATTCTGCTCCGTGCATTCTTTGTAAAGTACCCAATACATTGTAAAACACCAGAACAGGCGACCGTCGGGAGCCAGCTTTCACGGACTACTTCCATGCCATCTGATCCAAACATCAATTTCATATTTTGTTGCGTTGTAAAACTCCACGGTATCTGGTATTTATTTTCACTAGTCCCGATGCTAACTGACTGACCAAGGCAGCGCAGCTGGCAATCAGGCACCAGCCTTTCAAAAGGCTGATTGAAAAACAATAGATATCAGTCATTCACTCAAGCAGAGAGTAGAGACTAATCGAATTACAGCTAAACACATTGCGGACTAGTAAATAAAAATAATAAAGTAGAATACCGTTCTGTGTAATCAAAATACAATTGTTTTATGTGTGGCCGTCAATGTGACTGCTCCCGGGGCTTTTAGGTATAATGTAATATATCTCCTTTATTTCTGCACTCCCACGTTTCATGCTTTGTGAGAATATTTAATACATATGGACAGAAAGGTACACGAACGCACAGCCCCATATGTGTTACACGACTGGAGAAAATTACATTTTAAAACCAAAAACCGCCAAAATGACTGCCGTGGGGCTTCTAGTGTTAACAAAATGTTCGTACGATTTCCATTTTCACAAGTCTGAAACCATATCTTGTTCCGCTGTAAAGGTCTGGAAGCCTTAAAGTTGCCTGCAACTTCTAATTATTATTTTATTTTATTCAAATGTAAAACTGGCGTATAACTCCTAAGAGTGTGCAGATAGGGTACACATATAGTAACCCATGTATGCATTCTGCACTATTTGCTAAAGTGTTGGTACTGGTACTGGCATTCTGCACTGTATGCTAAAGTGTTTGGTACTGGTACTGTTACTGGAAGACATAAAGTTGCTGGCAACTCTAGTTTGTAACTTACAAAACTGGCTAATAACTCCTTGTAGAGTGCAGATAAGGCCATGGTTACTATGGGCCTAAGTGCAATGCACACAGGACGGCGAAAGAATAAAACAAGGGCATTCTACAGAAGGAAGATACGTAGTTTGCGTCGCTTGCGTTGTAAAGTAGTTAATTTTTTTTTTCTCTCCGTACTTGTCCGGTATTCATTGGCCCCTAAAAGAGGTGAATTTCGCAGTGACCCCTCAATTTCACGATTTCCGCAAAATCATGATTTAGGTAGACCCCTACTTATAACTACTTAGAAAGTTTATGTAGCACAGAGACAGCCCTAATTCTCAAAGGGGTGGGTGCCTGTTTGCTAATCAAAGGTTTTACTTAAATGAATAAGTGGGACAAACAGCATTGCGTAAGACTAAACAAAATCAAAGATTTTATTTAAACAAAGTCACATGAGGAAACTCAGAGTGATAAGAATAGACTGGAAATTGCTTTCATTTTTCTTTAGACTATATATATATATATATAAAACAAGAGCAGCAGCACACTAGAAATATATAAAAAGAATAAATCAAAACAGTATAAAAATATAAACAAAACGGTGACAATCTTCCCAATACAGAAACGGAAAGGTCAGGATAGTATTGTCAGCAGCATGACCCAATCGCTAAACAAACAGTCTGTGGCTTCAAAGTTTTAAAGTGCAAGAGCTATTTCTTGTAGTACCCCCAAGCAGTTGATTTTGCTGTTTGTACACAGGCTGCCTGCTTTTAAACGGTTATGCCGATTGAAGTGAAACTTTGCATACACAGCCTTGGCAATGTTGTCTATTAAGTTTGTTAAAAGCAAGTCACTACATTAAAAAACATGGCTGCCGTAAGCCAATCAAAAGATCTGGTCAATTTGCATATATAGCAGTTTCTCTATGGTAGAATGCGGTAGAGTGATGAAACTTCCTACAGTAGTAGAAGCCTATGGGGAATTAATGCCAACCAAAGAATGAAGTTCATTGATCACATGGTTTGGCAGCCATATTGGATTTTTCAAGCCAAATTTTCAAAAAGTCATGAAACTTGGTAGGATGGTAGAAACCTATGGTAAGTTGTGTCAGAGTGAAAACGAAGGTCATAGGTCACATGGTTTGTCAGCCATATTGGATTTTTCACAAATTTTGTCCAAGTTTTCATTATTATTATTATTTCGCAAAATTTAGAAAAATGTCTGTAAAACAAGACAAGTTGATTGGTCACATAGTTCGACAGCCATATTGGATTTGTCAAAAATATTCAAAATGTCTTCTTCTCTGAAACCGAAACTTTGCATACATAGCCTTGGCAAGGTTGTCTATCAAGTTTGGTCAAAGCAAGCCGCTACATAAAAAAAAATAAAAAACATGGCTGCCGTGAGCCAATCAAAGAGAGTGGCGGTAGAGGCCTTTGGGAAGTTGTGTCAAAGGTCATAGATCACATGGTTTGGCAGCCATATTGAATTTTTCAAGAATTTTGGCCTTTGACCTCTCCTTAAGGTTTAATGTAAAACTAGCTTATAACTCCTTACAGTGTGTAGATAGGGTCATGGTTACTATGGTGTTTAAAGTTATAAAGTATTGTGAGATAATGAACTAATGCAGTATTTTGAATTGAAACTGCTCCATAAAACTGATCTGTTGCTGACACTTGTGCTGCAATGCTACAGCTTGCCAAAATGTCCAACTGGTACTGAGCTTAGAAGCCATAAAACTGCCTGGCAGTTTTAGTTATTATTATTATTATTATTATTATTATTATTATTATTATTATTATTATTATTATTAGGCTTCCAAGCCTGTTTTTCAAATGGCTCTAAACAACACAGTTTCACCAGACTTGTAGTCGAGTCCTCAAATCTCGAGTCCGAGTCTGTGTCCGAGTCTGGAGTGTCGAGTCTGAGTCCAAGTGCGAGTCATCAGGGTCCGAGTCACTTGTATTTGAGTACAAGTCCAAATATGAGTCATTGACTTCGAGTCTCGAGTCCTTGAAACAAACTCAAATCAATTGTCATTCAACTAGTGGTATATGTTGGGAGAACAGTTTCCCTAATGGACGTTGTCTGATATCCCTTAGGAAAAAATGCACAAATAAAAATAAATTTTAAAAAAAAAATATATATTTGATTTATTTTTTCTAGCTAGATTATTCTATTTGCAAGCCTTTTTCAACTTGTCTGCCACTATCTTCTTTTCTTTTAGAATTGGAATACTGTTTGAATGTACCTGAAGTTGATGGATAAGCTTCAAGTTCAAGTTTGTAGACATTGTTTTTCACTTTGATAGAAGCAAGTGGTTTTGTTACACGTGCAATCAATTGCTATCTGATGGGTGTTTTCCTATTGTCAGAAAGAGGTACATTTACCATTAATTATACATTATTTTTTTGCAAACTTAAACTTTTTTTTTTTTAAACAGACAATTGTGTTGGAGTGAAAATGAAGGTCATGGGTCACATGGTTTGGTGGCCATATTGGATTTTTCAAGTATTTTGGACAATTTAAAATAAATCTTCTCTGAAACCGCTTATGGTAGAGATGTGAAACTTGGGGCACAGACTACTCTTATGCCCTAGATTTTGATTTGTTCAAGAGAAGTCGATTGGTCACATGGTTTGGCAGCCATATTGGATTTGTCAAAAATATTCTAATGTCTTCTTCTCTGAAACCGTTATGCCGATTGAAGTGAAACTTTCATACATATCCTTGGCAAGGTGTGTCAAGTCTGTTCAAGGCACGTCGCTATATAAAAAAAAAACATGGCTACCACGAGCCAATCAAATTTCATCTATGGTCAGTTTGCATATATTGCAGTGTTTATCTATGGTAGAATGTGGTAGAGTCTTGAAACTTCATAAAAGAGTAGTAGTTGATTGGTCACATGGTTTGGCAGCCATATTGGATTTTTCGAGCAAAATTTTCGAATGTCCGTAAATGCAAATTATAACTCCTTACATAGTGCAGATAGAGTTGTGTTTACTATGGAACACATATAGGAACCCACATATGCGCTATCAAAAAATGTCATTGCCCATGACCTCTGATCGCTGCTAAAGGTGAAATCCAAAACTTGCTTATAACTCCTTATAGAATGCAGATAGGGTCATGGTTACTATGGAACACATATATGAACCCATATATAGTACAGACTAGTAGAGGCCAATGGGCTACTGTGCCACATGTGAAATACGGTCATAGGTCACATGGTCTGACGCTTGAACCCAAGTCATTGCTGCTTGCAGCTATATTTAGGGGTCCAAGCAACAAAGTTGCTGGAACCCTATTGCAATTATTAGGATTATTATTTTATTTTTATTTTTCATTATTCCTCCAAAAATTTCAAATGTCTGTAAAATCAACAATGTTGCACGAAAAGTGACGTAACTTGGTAGGGTAGACTGCCATTATGTAGAACTACCTTTTAACTCCTTACAGAGTGCAGATAGGGTCATGGTTACTATGGAACACAGATAGGAACATATATATATATATATATATATATATATATATATATATATATATATATATATATATATGTGCTCTATTCAGAAATGACCTTGCTTGTAACCTTTGACCTTTGTTCAAGGTCAAATGTAAAACTAGCTTATAACTCCTGTGTGGTCCAGTGGTTAAAGAAAAGGGCTTGTAACCATGAGGTCCCCGGTTCAAATCCCACCTTAGCCACTGACTCATTGTGTGACCCTGAGCAAGTCACTTAACCTCCTTGTGCTCCGTCTTTCGGGTGAGACGTAGTTGTAAGTGACAATGCAGCTGATGCATAGTTCACACACCCTAGTCTCTGTAATTCGCCTTGGATAAAGGCGTCTGCTAAATAAACAAATAATACAACAGTCATGGTTACTATGGAACACAGTTAGGAACACATACATGTTCTATCCAAAAATGACCTTTCCTCTGTCCTTTGACTTCTCAAGTTCAAAAGCAAAACTGTCTTAGAACTGCTTAGAGAGTGCAGATAGGGTCATGGTGACTATGGAATACATATATATTATTATTATTATTTATTTCTTAGCAGACGCCCTTATCCAGGGCGACTTACAATTGTACAAGATATCACATTATACATTATTTCACATTATACAGATATCACATTATTTTACATACAATTACCCATTTATACAGTTGGGTTTTTACTGGAGCAATCTAGGTAAAGTACCTTGCTCAAGGGTACAGCAGCAGTGTCCCCCACTGGGGATTGAACCCACAACCCTCCGGTCAAGAGTCCAGAACCCTAACCACTACTCCACACTGCTGCAGGAAACCATATGGGCTCTATCCAAAAATTACCTTAACATTTACCTTTGACCTATGAAGTCTGTTAAAAGTTGCTGCATCAAAAAACATGCAGGCCATGACCAATTTTCAGGATATATTGTACTATTAATCTATGGTAGAATATAGTACAGTCTTCAAAGTTCAAAGACTAGTAGAGGCCAATGGGGTGCTATGCCAAAGGGGAAATACAGTTATAGGTCACATGGTCTGACACTTGGCCCCCGGTCATTGCTGCTTGCAGCTATATTTATTATTATTATTATTATTATTATTATTATTATTATTATTATTATTATTATTATTATTATTGTTATTATTATTTCGATGTTTCCAGTACTTCCAAGAACGCTTGTCCAATCTAGCCATTCGAATGTCCGTAAATGCAAATTATAACTCCTTACATAGTGCAGATAGAGTTGTGTTTACTATGGAACACATATAGGAACCCACATATGCGCTATCAAAAAATGTCATTGTCAGGGCAGCAGTGTGGAGTAGTGGTTAGGGCTCTGGACTCTTGACCGGAGGGTCGTGGGTTCAATCCCCGGTGGGGACACTGCTGCTGTACCCTTGAGCAAGGTACTTCACCTAGATTGCTCCAGTAAAAACCCAACTGTATAAATGGGTAATTGTATGTAAAAATAATGTGATATCTTGTAACAATTGTAAGTCGCCCTGGATAAGGGCGTCTGCTAAGAAATAAATAATAATAATTATATCCACTGAATTTGTATTGGCCAACTCTCTGAACTATGACCATGGCATCAATGACTTTGCATCACTGAAGGCAAGAAAAGTACATTTGTAGGCTCTGGGTTTTGTTTCTATTGGTGCATTCCATTGGATATTTACAAAGATTTTGAACCCCTTTTTTTTTGCTGACTGCAAGTTCTGGTGGGGGGGGGGCTGGATTTATATCTCGCATAGTGCGCCATCAAGGATCGGTACGGCTCTGCCTGACGCAGACGGTACTAGGTTACATTTTGTACATGAAAGGGAACTAAATGGACATATGACCAAAATAGTGTGAGACTTATTTATTTTTAAAAGGAAACCTGGCCATTGATGTACACTCTAGAAAGTTGTTGGCAATCCATTTTATTTACAATTCCTCACTGAACCTGGTTCACAATTTTGTTTCCACAATTCCTAAATGTCCCCTTGAAATTTATTTGCCACAATGTCATTTTGTGGGCCAAAGAGGTATGCCCCTGTCACTACTAGAAACAGGAATGTTTAGCACTTAACTATGATATTACCTAAACTCATCTAAAAGTGTATGCATACAGTAGGTTATTATATATAGTCTAATTATGGCAAGCCAACCAGACTACAGTTCCTCCTTAAATTGAATGGATTGTATTACAATATGGTGTCAAAGTTCCACTGAATCACCAATCACTATCAGTTCTAAAATCCGTAATATGTGTGACAACTTTTGGCTTAAAACAAAATACTTTTAGCCCATACCTTGTGGACTCCGATCGTATCAGGGAAGCAGCCCAAAAGTCCTTTGTATTCATTATTGATTTCCATCAGAAAATGCAGGTCTTTCCTTGGCTTTGGAAAAATTAAAGCAAAGACTTATTTTGTATCCAGTAAACCAAATAACAACTGAATCTATATAACTAACATTTATTATTTTGAAAGCTTAATTATCAAATGCTGGTAGCCTGTTTTAGTACTCATTAGTACTACCAGTATTTTTCTAGCATGTGTCCTTTGATCCCATGGTCAAGCCAATTGTCTCTTACACCTAGGCACTCTACAGAGGATGTCTGCGAGGTACCGGGCCATGGAGCACAGGGCCAGCCCTGTAACTATTACCAATAGTTTAAGGGTTTATACAGATCACCCAAAAGATCAAATACAGACTTGCTCAAATTTGTTGGTACCCCTCCACAAAAAACGAAGAATGCACAATTTTCTCTGAAATAACTTGAAACTGACAAATGTAATTGGCATCCACCATTGTTTATTCCATATTTAATAGAAATCAGACTTTGCTTTTGATTTTTTATTCAACATAATATTGTAAATAAGAAAACAAATGAAAATGGCATGGACAAAAATTATGGGACCGCTAACCTAATATTTTGTTGCACAACCTTTAGAGGCAATCACTGCAATCAAACGTTTTCTGTAGCTCTCAGTGAGACTTCTGCACCTGTTAACAGGTAGTTTGGCCCACTCTTCCTGAGCAAACTGCTCCAGCTGTCTCAGGTTTGATGGGTGCCTTCTCCAGACTGCAAGTTTCAGCTCTTTCCATAGATGTGCCATAGGATTCAGATCAGGACTCATAGAAGGCCACTTCAGAATAGTCCAATGTTTTGTTCTTATCCATTCTTGGGTGCTTTTAGCTGTGTGTTTTGGGTCATTATCCTGTTGGAGGACCCATGACCTGCGACTGAGACAGAGCTTTCTGACACTGGGCAGTACGTTTCGCTCCAGAATGCCTTGATAGTCTTGATATTTCATTGTGCCCTGCACAGATTCAAGGCACCCTGTGCCAGGCGCAGCATAGCAGCCCCAAAACATAACCGAGCCTCCTCCATGTTTCACTGTAGGTATGGTGTTCTTTTCTTTGAAAGCTTCATTTTTTCGTTTGTGAACATACAGCTGATGTGACTTGCCAAAAAGCTCCAGTTTTGACTCATATGTCCAAAGGACATTCTCCCAGAAGGATTGTGGCTTGTCAATATGCATATTAGCAAATTCCAGTCTGGCTTTTTTTATGTTTTTCTTTCAAAAGTGGAGTCCTCCTGGGTCTTCTTCCATGGAGCCCACTTTCGCTCAAAAAGCAACGGATGGTGCGATCAGAAACTGACGTACCTTCACCTTGGAGTTCAGCTTGTATCTCTTTGGCAGTTATCCTTGGTTCTTTTTCTACCATTCGCACTATCCTTCTGTTCACTCTGGGGTCGATTTTCCTCTTGCGGCCGCGCCCAGGGAGGTTGGCTACAGTTCCATGGACCTTAAACTTCTTCATAATATTTGCAACTGTTGTCACAGGAACATCAAGCTGCTTGGAGATGGTCTGTAGCCTTTACCTTTACCATGCTTGTCTATTATTTTCTTTCTGATCTCCTCAGACAACTCTCTCCTTTGCTTTCTCTGGTCCATGTTCAGTGTGGTGCACACAATGATACCAAACAGCACAGTGACTACTTTTTTCCATTTAAATAGGCTGAATGACTGATTACAAGATTAGAGACATGTGTGATACTAATTAAAGAAACTAATTAGTTTGAGATATCACTATAATCCAATTATTTATTATCTTTTCTAAGGGGTACCAACAAATGTGTCCAGGCCATTTTAGAATATCTTTGTAGAATAAGCAATAATTCATCTCTTTTCACAGCTTCTTTGCTTTATTCTATGACATACCAAAGGCATGCAAGTATACATGATAAAATAGCTTTTAATTTCATCACTTTTCAGGAGGAATGAAGCATTATTTCAATGAGCTGTAAGGGTACCAACAAATTTGAGCACGTCTGTATTTACTATACCGAGATAATGGAAAATTACTTTATAAACTCACATTAAATTTAGGAAACCTCCCTAACAACACACAGAAAGAACTTTAGGCTGCTATCTCACCATCATGCAGTGGGTAATGAGATGGTGCTTCTAGTTGTGCATTCCTATCAAAACTGATTTTCTGCACTAGAAAAACAAAAACATACTAGGTAGCTATAACTCAGAATAGTCAGAATTTTTAAATCAATTTCATCCCTGTTTTTATTTTTTTCCGCAATTTGAAATGCCCAATTCAAATGCGCGCAACAGCCAATGCAGCATTCCATATGGGTAACTAGCAAAGACGGGAAACTCGACGTATGCAGACTCTAAACACATTCGCATGACTCACCCTGCTCAATAAAAACAAGTATTTTCTTTGTGGTTGGGACTGGAGCCATACAAAATATTAAAAGGGATAACATAGCAATAGCAATTGGTAACAAAACACTAATGTTTAAAGAATAAAAAAAAACAATGATGTTTACCTGTTCTGCCACCAATGTGGCAATTTCTTCATATGTTTTGCCTGTTTCTGTTAAGGCATCTGTGAGAGTGGCTTCACCTTGATACAAATGGAAAATATAAACCATGAAAAATATTTAATCAAGTCACATAATAATGTGATATACTAAAATGTAAAGATTAAATATGAACAACATGCATTACAAATATTCCAGGACATAAAACATTCTACATTAAAAAGGGAAGTATTTATGTGATGATTCACCCATGTGGATTTCAAGTCATTTACAACCTCCTACTGCTGCACGCTGCTGCAGGAGATTGCCTGACTGCCCTACATACTCATTTAGTCACAAACATTTAGTCCACAAATTGGAAGGATCGTTTGTCCCTACAGGTAAAACCAGCTTTAAGAAATATTAAGAAGTCTGGTTTTCTGATGAACTACAGCACTTAGAAAGCTCAACTAGGGAAGATGTAAACAGACACCAATAAACAAAGGGTGTAAGTCTGGCACCATAGGCATAATTGTTAATATTCATTGTCTCTCTGTTTCTTCCAAATGTGAAATTGAAAAAATCTAACTCAGATCATTTTGGTGTGAGGTGCAGATAGTCAACAGGGTGTGGCACCCTAATTTAACAAAGAGCATTCTGATCGGCAGAATATTTGAAATAGTCTATAACGCCTGACTTATGGGACACCCTTATATTCCCTGTATATGCTATTGTAAATTTGAACATTACTGCAGAAGCTAAAAAGTAGAGCAAGTCATAAAGAATACCTTCATAGCCACTGCTGCTGAAAACTGCTGAGAGATTCTGTAGTGCTTTTCCAATCTTCTGATATTCTTTTGGCAAAGCTTGAAATGAAACAGAGAGAAAAACAGTAAAGCCTACGACACAGATATACAAATCTGAATACCTACAAAAAAGACAAGAAACATGATACCCTTTCAGGCTCCTAGTGTATTTTTCTAATAGTAACCCAAAGCCTGTTTTGCCTTAATTCTTAAAATGTTTATTCTCTCCTCTTTTAGCAAAGGTTAGGACCAACAAAACCACCGCTTAGCAAAAACTGTTTTTTTCCCCCACAAACATTTATATAATTTAATAATTAAGATTTTGTTTATTACTACTACTGGAAGAAATAACTACACTTTGGGGGAAAAAAACGACATTGTTGAAGTTGTTTTTGTTATTATTATTTACTTAACTAGTTTGTAGGCTTAGGGGGAAATTGTAATTTGTGGGTCAAAATTATTGCACACCAATGACCTAACCACAGGTATGAGCCAGTTATATTGGTTTAATTTGGATCACTATCATTAATCTTACAAAACAATTGCAACAAAATGCTTTATGCTATATATTTTACAAAAACTGAGCATTTCATTCTCAGAAATGAAACAATTAGACTGTGACCAAGACCGTCCATACAACAACATTACAAAGCATCAGGTCAGTTTCAGCTTACGTCCAGTACACCTCTTCCAGTGCTCTTGCCCCACATTGAGCAGGTCTTTAACTCCGTCATCCATGGATTTTGTAAATCTACTGAACGATTCACACTTCTGCTCTCTGGAGAAAAACAAAACAAAACAGGTTTCACAGATTATCCCAGGGACTAGTTATAGGTTTCTACAGCTTAGTACGACACGCTTATGTGCTGCCAGACAATATACAAGCACTTAGGTAAGAGAAACAGAGTTTGTATACAAATAACATAGCAACCGAGGGATGCAACTTTCTATACAGGACACAGGATAACATGAGGAATGTAGCTACCTGTCCTCCCCAGTGACTTATATCTAGATGTGTTAGTGTATCATGACACAATTCCTCGTGTTGCTATTGCTGGCAATGCTGTGATCTGCCAGTGGTTTCATCAGTGGGATTTTAATGATATCCCAATGGAGTTTGTCAGCAGTGTTAGTTATCTATTGATGTTTAGGAATGAACACCATGCAAAGCAGGCAGAAATCGGCAAAAATACAGACCTAAATCCCAAAAAAGTGCTCCCGAGCTTAAAGCTGCTTAAACAATTTAAACTATCATTAAAAAATACAGAATATATTTATTAACTTTTCACTGGCTGGAACATTAATATTCATAAAGCAAGGAAGGAGTGTATACTCTTATGAAATATAGCTGTTTAATACAGGTTAAAAGAAGCAGAGAATTGGTCAGTGCTTTTGGAGAAGTGGGGTTGGGCTGGGGGTTCGCCACTAGGCAAACACAGACAATCTTCCTTACATAAAAAGCTATGTGGTAACACAAGTCCCTATTATTACTGATAATTAAAATCTTACAGTACATGTAATTGTAATTGGTGTTACCTCTTTATAGAAAGAACGGACAATCAAGTAAAAGATTAGACCAAGGCACACAGAAAGCTGAAATTTGATAGATGGATGGGTCTTTAAAATAAGGAACAATTTGCTGTTCTAATTAGTACATAAAGAACTGTATGACTACTAAAATGTACCCCCAACAACAAATATGAAAAGGTGTCTCTGTTGTATATATTTATAAAACCACAAACAAAACAACCAACATACTATATATATATAGAAAGGAAGGGGGGAGAAAACAAAAAAACAGAAGGGAGACCACATCAAAACAAGGGCAACAACTCAGGTAAGACCACTATTAAATGTATTTATCTAAATGCTAGAAGTCTCAGAAACAAAATGTTAGAACTTGAAGCTACTGCACTAACAAGTAACTACGATGTGATAGGTGTTACAGAAACTTGGTTGTCAGAGAGTGATGGAGATGAATATAATATTAGTGGGAACACACTGTATAGGAAAGACAGGCAGGACAGAAGAGGCGGAGGGGTAGCGCTATACATAAGAAATAGCCTTGAAGCCCAGGTGTTAAATCAGGACAAAGAAAACAATGCAGAATCAATACGAGTCAGAATAATGGACATAAATTCAAAGGGCATAATAATAGACGCTGAGCAAAATAATCTGTTATACAATGACATTCGAAATGCGTGTAGAAAAGGAGAAGCCATACTAATGGGGGATTTCAACTTCCCCTGTATAAAATGGGAAAACCCGGTGGGGAGCACGACGGACGAAATTGAAATGGTGGAAATGACAAATGACTGCTCCCTAACACAATTTGTCAAGGCACCGACTAGAGGGGAGGCATGCCTTGATTTAGTCTTTTCAAATAATGAAGACAGAATAACTAAAACAGAGGTCAGAGAGCCATTGGCAAACTCAGACCACAACATGGTCTCATTTGAAATATTTTTTAAAACCCCAAAAGTAATGACTAAAGCTAAGGTTTACAATTTTAGAAAAGCAAACTATGAAGGCATGAAACAGAGACTAACAGAAGTAGATTGGAGTAAAACAGAGAGAACATCCACAGAAAAAGGATGGTTGTTTTTTAAAAAATGTAGTACTAGATGCGCAAAACAATTACATCCCAAAAGTAGACAAATCTAAATCTAAACAAAATGGCCAAAATGGTTTAATAGATCAATTAAAAAAATATTCAGCGAAAAAAGGCACTTTACAGAGCGTTTAAAAGGGACCAAAAACAAAGTACACAGAAAGAGCACTTGGAACTGCAAACACAAGTCAAAAAGGAAGTTAGAAAGGCCAAGAGAGAGATAGAAATCAATATTGCTAAGGGGGCTAAAAACAATTCCAAAATGTTTTTCCAATATTATAACAGCAAGAGAACATTTAAAGAGAAGGTTAAATATCTAAGAGACACAAATGGCAAAATCATAGATGAAGAAAAAAAATAGCAAATATATTAAATGATTACTTTTCACAGGTTTTTACAAAAGGAGGACACGGACAACATGCCCCACATGTCAACCTGTTCCTATCCAATTTTAAATAACTTTAGCATAACAGAGGCAGAAGTGTTACAGGGACTAGGAGCTCTTAAAATAAACAAATCCCCTGGGCCGGATGAGATCCTCCCAATAGTACTCAAAGAAATGAAATAAGTTATTTACAAACCTCTAACCAAGATCATGCAACAGTCTCTTGACACAGGGGTTGTACCGACAGACTGGAAAATAGCAAACGTAATACCGATTGGGGCAGCAGTGTGAAGTAATGGTTAGGGCTCTGGACTCTTGACCGGAGGGTCGTGGGTTCAATCCCCGGTGGGGACACTGCTGCTATACCCATGAGCAAGGTACTTTACCTAGATTGCTCCAGTAAAAACCCAACTGTATAAATGGGTAATTGTATGTAAAAATAATGTGATATCTTGTAACCATTGTAAGTCGCCCTGGATAATGGCGTCTGCTAAGAAATTAATAATAACCGACCCACAAAAAGGGAGACAAAACTGAACCAGGTAACTACAGACCAATAAGCCTGACTTCTATTATATGTAATCTTATGGAAACTATAATAAGATCCAAAATGCAAAATTACCTATATGGTAACAATATCCTGGGAGACAGTCAACATGGTTTTAGGAAAGGGAGATAGTGTCTAACTAACCTACTTTACTTTTTTGAGGATGCAACATTGAAAATGGATAATTGCAAAGCATACAACATGGTTTATTTATATTTCCAGAAAGCTTTTGACAAAGTCCTGCATAAAAGATTAATTCTCAAACTGAACGCAGTAGGGAATCAAGGAAATGCATGCACATGGATTAGGGAGTGGTTAACATGTAGAAAACAGAAAGTACTGATTAGAGGAGAAACCTCAAAATGGAGCGAGGTAACCAGTGGTGTACCACAGGGATCAGTATTAGGTCCTCTGCTATTCCTGATCAGCATTAATGACTTAGATTCTGGTATAATAAGCAAACCTGTTAAATTTGCAGACGACACAAAAAGAGGAGGAGCGGCAAACACTGTTGCAGCAGCAAAGGTCATTCAGAATTATCTAGATAGCATTCAGAACTGGGCAGACACATGGCAAATGACATTTAATAGAGAAATGTACTTCACACAGGCAATAAAAATGTGCATTATAAATATCATATGGGAGATACTGAAATTGAAGAAGGGAACTATGAAAAAGACCTAGGAGTTTATGTTGACTCAGAAATGTCTTCATCTAGACGATGTGGGGAAGCTATAAAAAAGGCCAACAAGATGCTTGGATATATTGTGAAAAGTGTTGAATTTAAATCAAGGGAAGTAATGTTAAAACTCTACAATGCATTAGTAAGACCTCACCTAGAATATTGTGTTCAGTTCTGGTCACCTCGTTACAAAAAGGATATTGCTGCTCTAGAAAGAGTGCAAAGAAGAGCAACTAGAATTATCCCGGGTTTAAAAGGCATATCGTATGCAGACAGGCTAAAAGAACTGAATCTATTCAGTCTTGAACAAAGAAGACTACACGGCGATCTGATTCAAACATTCAAAATCCTAAAAGGTATAGACAATGTCGACCCAGGGGATGTCTTTGACCTGAAAAAAGAAATAAGGACCAGGGGTCACAAATGGAGATTAGATAAAGGGTCATTCAGAACAGAAATTAGGAGGCACTTTTTTACACAGAGAATTGTGAGGAACCAACTCCCCAGTAATGTTGTTGAAGCTGACACCCTGGGATCCTTCAAGAAGCTGCTTGATGAGATTCTGGGATCAATAAGCTACTAACAACCAAACGAGCAAGATGGGCTGAATGACCTCCTCTCGTTTGTAAACTTTCTTATATATATATATATATATATATATATATATATATATATATATATATATATATATATATATATATATATATATACTACCGGTCAAAAGTTTTAGAACACCTCCATTATTCCAGTTTTTATTGAAATTTACGCAGTTTAATGTCTCAATGTACTCTGAAATTAAAGCATAGAACAAATAAACAATTGGAGATAAAAAAGAAATCATGCTATCGTTTTGTTTAACAAAATTTAATCTAAATTTTTGACTCATCAAAGTAGCCACCTTTTGCAGATATAACAGCCGAACACACTCGTGGCATTCTTTCTACAATGGAAATCAAATATTGTTCGGAAAGTTCTTCCCAACACTGTTGCAGAAGTTCCCACAAATGTGTTGCACTTGTAGGTTGCTTTGCTTTCACCCTTCTGTCCAGTTCATCCCAAACCAGCTCGATGGGGTTTAAGTCTGGAGACTGTGCTGGCCATTCCATGATTTGAAGCCTACCGTCTTGTTCTTTTCTTCTAAGGTAGTTCTGACATAGCCTGGAGGTATGTTTTGGGTCATTATCTTGCTGTAGGATGAACCCCTGACCAACTAGGCATATACCAGAGGGTATTGCATGGCACTGCAAAATGCTCTGGTAGCAGTTTTGGTTCAGGGTGCCACTCACTCTGTGCAAGTCGCCGACTCTGGATCCAGCAAAAGAGCCCCAGACCATCACGCTTCCTCCACCATGTTTGACAGTTGGTGTCACACACCGAGGAACCATCCTTTCGCCTACTCGACTGCCTACAAAAACCCTGCGTGATGAACCGAAGATTTCAAATTTTGATTCATCGGTCCATAAGACCTTCTTCCAGTCTTCAGTAGTCCACTGGCGGTGCTTCATGGCCCAGGCAAGCCTCTTTTTCTTATTTTGCCATCTTAGCAATGGCTTTCTTACTGCCACTCGACCTGTCAAACCTGCAGTTCGAAGTCTTCTCTTCACGGTTGAAACTGAGACTTGCATACTTCGACCAGTGTTAAGCTGTGCTTGAAGCTGTTGTCCTGTGAGCCGCCTATCACGCAAGCTGTTGACTCTCAGAAACTTGTCTTCTGATTCTGTTGTGGCTTTGGGTCTGCCAGACCTCATCCTGTCAGAGTTTCCTCCAGTTTCCAAGTGCCTTTTGATGGCGTAGGAAACTGTACTCACTGACACCTTGGCTTTTTTTTACAATTTCTCTAAAGGAAAGACCTACACTTTTAAGGGTTATAATGGTCTGTCTGTCTTCCTTTGTTAACTGCCTTTTTCTCGCCATTATGAGAGCAATATACTACTTCCTGCAGTACAATACTGTCCAAATAATGCTTAAGAGGGTGTAGTAACACAGTCTGTTCCAACACTGCTTTTATACAGGCAGATGGTTTGTAAGTAATCAACAAAAGTTGGGACACCTGTAGGAATTGTTAGCATCAACTTTCAAGGCTTAATTTACTTCCATTGCTGCAGAACAGCTGTAAGTTGTTAACCCATTACTTGTTCCCTGAAAAAGGCCTTTTTGTATAACTCTGAAATGTACATTATTTTTCAGTTTTTGTAACCTAAACTTTTTTTTTTAACCTCTGGCAGTTTACCGCTTACCTTTGTACCATTTCAGGTTATTCACTGGACTTGAACTGCTTAAATTTCAATAAAAACTGGAAAAATGGGGGTGTTCTAAAACTTTTGACCAGTAGTATATATTATATATATATATATATATATATATATATATATATATATATATATATTGTGAGATAGCAGGTTGTGTGAGACAGCAGGGAGGGGGTTAAAACCTCCCTGCGAGAGAAACATGTGTGGAATGCACTTTTTTGTTTGATTGTATTGCTTTATTGTTTCATTTAAATTTGCTAATTGATTTGTTTAATTGTTTTGTTTAGTTTTATTTGTTTTATTGCTTAATGATTCCCTGCACCTGGAGATCATTATTAAAGTAGAACCAGGTGCAGGGTATAAGAGAGGAGCAGTCAGAATGCTCATGGCTGCTGAGTAGAAGGAGGCAGAAGAGGTGCTCTGTCTCCGGGTAGCCAGAGTTTAAAAAAACAAGTAAGTGCTGTATCAAACCTGTGTTTTTGTAAGGACGGGAAAACAGCTTAGCTGTCCCGTGTTAGACAGTGTGTTCCTGAAAGTTGAGTTAGTGCTCCAAGAGGAGTTAGGTGTTTATTTTGATTTTGTATTTGTTGATTTTGTGTTTATTAAAAATTAGCGCAAACACGCTTTAAAAATCCACTTCTGTTGTGCTGGGTCGTGTTTTTAAAGGGGCAACGAACCCGAGTGAGTGCCGCTCGTTTACAATATATATATATATATATATATATATATATATACACACACATACAGGATATATGTATATATACAGTGCCTATAGTAAGTATTCATCCCCCTTGGACGTTTTCACAGTTTGTTGTGTTACAACCTAAAATCTTGATGCAATGAAATGGGATTTTTTTTCCTTGGATTTACACAACCTACTCAACACATTCAACGTGTGAAAAAAATGTGTGTGGGGGGGGGGGGGGTGAAAAAACAAATCAATTAAAAATAAAAACCTGAAAAGTCTTCATTAGATAAGTATTCACCCCCTTTGCTATGACACTCTTAAATAAGCTCAGGTGCAACCAATTGCCTTCAGAATTCACACAATAATTCACACAATAAGAGTCCATCTGTGTGCAATAAAAGTGGTTCTCATGATTTCAGATTAAATACACCTGTCTCTGTAAGGTCCCACAGTTGGATAGTGCATTCAAAGCAAAGATACTACCATGAAGACCAAGGAGCTTTCAAAACAACTCTGGGATAAAGTTGTGGAAAGGCACAGATCAGGGGAGGGGTATAAAAAGATTTCAAAGGCATTGAATATCCCTTGGAGCACAGTCAAGTCGATCATTAAGAAGCGGAAGGTATACGGCACCACCCAGAATCTGCTTAGAGCAGGCTGTCCTCCCAAACTGAGCAGCCGGGCAAGAAGGGCATTGGTCAGGGAAGCCAGCAAGAACCCAATGACAACTCTGAAAGACCTACAGCGTTCCATGGCTGAGATGGAAGAAACTGTCCATGTGTCAACAATAGCTCAGGTACTCCACAAATCTGGCCTGTATGGAAGAGTGGCAACAAGGAAGCCATTTCTGAAAAAACCCATGTAAAATCCTGCTTGGAATTTGCAAAAACAATGTGGGAGACTCTGAAAAGATGTGGCAAAAGATTCTGTGGTCCAATGAAACAAAAATTGAACTATTTGGCCTAAATGCAAAGCGTTATGTCTGGCGCAAAACCGACACAGCACATCACCCAGGTAACACCATCCCTACTGTGAAGCATGGTGGTGGCAGCATCATGCTATGGGGATGCTTTTCATTGGCAGGGACTGGGAAGCTTGTCAGGGTAGAGGGCAAAATGGATGGAGCTAAATACAGGCAAATCCTTGAGGAAAACCTGCTTCAGTCTGCAAAAGACCTAAGACTGGGACGGAGATTCACCTTTCAGCAGGACAATGACTCCAAGCACAGAGCCAAAGCGACACTGGAGTGGCTTAAAAACAAGAAAGCGAATGTCCTAGAGTGGCCCAGTCAAAGCCCGAACTTGAATCCGATTGAGAATCTGTGGCAAGACTTGAAGATTGCTGTCCACCAACGATCCCCATCCAACATGACAGCTCGAACAATTTTGCCAAGAGAATGGGCAAATATTGCACGATCCAGATGTGCAAACCTGGTTGAGACTTACCCCAAAAGATTCACAGCTGTAATTGCTGCCAAAGGTGGTTCTACCAAGTATTGACTCAGGGGGATGAATACTTATCTAACCAAGACATTTTTATTTTTATTTAACTGTTGTTTCACAATAAAAATTATCTTGCCTCTTCAAAGTATTGAGTAGGTTATGTAAATCAAAGGAAAACAAATCCCATTTAAATGTATCAAGATTTCAGGTTGTAACACAACAAACTGTAAAAATGTCCAAGGGGGGTGAATACTTACTATAGGCACTGTATATATTAGCTCAAAGAGCCAGCTGCCCAATGTTTCTATATGTTGTACATATCTTTCTCAAGGTGTGTTTGAATCAAAACATTGGAAGTATTTATAAATACGGCATGACAACTACTTGTTATTGTTTATATTCAAATCCATGACTTATTCTTACATGATGTAATGGTGTTTTATCTATTGTGACATCATTTTTACTTCTATCTTTAAATCTGTACTAATTTTAATTAACATTATTTTCTATAAACTTATATTTATATTATCATGCAATACTGGCTCTGAGGATCAGCCTTGATTTGTCCTCCCTAGTACATCAGCATGTACAACTTTTGAATGAATTTTGTTTATTTATTTATTTAAATGTGATATATTTATTGGAGTTAATTAATTCATTCTTTTCTGTTGAGTCCCGCTGGCATAATCGTGTTCAGTCTATTTATCCATTTGCTTTCTTTTATCCTTCTACATGTCGCATTGTCTAATTTTAGCTGTTCTAATACTACAAACTTTACATCATTTATCTCATGTCCTTGACTGGTGAAGTGCTGTACTATTGGTTCATTCATTTTTTTATTTTATTTCTAATTTATGAAAGTTGGTTCTGAATTCTTTTATATAAAGTTCTTCCAGTCTCTCCAACATATTTTATTTCATCACATTCTTCACAGGCTATTCCATAAACAACACTGCTATTTTTACAGTAGGTATTAGTATTTAGTGGATATGTGGTGTTCTTATGTTTACTTATATTTTTACTTTTGTCCATGTATTTACACACTTTACATGTACTAGTGCAAGTATTTGTAGAACCTATTTTGTCAATTAGTCTTTTTAGTCTCGCTTGTTTGTTGTCTCATTCTGCTGAATGGTTCATCTATTCATGAACTCTGCATATTTATATTTTTTATATTTTGCAGGTGTTGTGTATGGAATTGGTGACTGCACCTTTAATTGTGTAGAGTTGTACAGTAATATGGAGAAGCATGCTGCAGCTGCCATACTCAGTGTTAGTGACAACCTGATCTGAGAGCATGTAACCAACTCCCCAGTAATGTTGTTGAAGCTGACACCCTGGGATCCTTCAAGAAGCTGCTTGATGAGATTCTGGGATCAATAAACTACTAACAACCAAACGAGCAAGATGGGCTGAATGGCCTCCTCTCGTTTGTAAACTTTCTTATGTTCTTCTTATGTTCTTATGTAACACAGACAGCTGTTATGATTTTCACACCGTTTATTCTTCAGTAAAAACAAGTTTAAATTGCAGTGAGTTCGTTGTTCTATATTTATGATACTAAATACACCACAGCAAGCACATTGTCATAGATTTTTATTAGCACAATCTATGAGCTAAATTTAGTAATTGGCTTTTTATTTGTTTTGTTTACCCAATCAAGTAAGCTGCAGTACATAGTACACTTCCTAATTACAGTCCCAAGTATTTCTGTGTGTTCTGCTGTTACGTTTTTTAAATGGACAGTTTGAGAAATAAACTGGTTTTCCCTGCAACAGCTGACCCTCCTTTAGTACAAAACTCACGCTACATACTGTTTTACATAATGGTAACGGTGCTCAAATTACTGTGCCTGCTTCTTTGGCTGAAGAGATATTATCAGCTCATCTGGAATCTTGTGCAATTAAATCATACTGAAGGGTCATTCCACACCAACTCAACCAGAAAAGGGGCATTTCATTGCCCGTCCGTCTCAGATTTTCCTAGAAAAATTCACCTGGGGTTTTTCTGACATGCTGAGTTCAGAAATGATAGCCATTATTTTTTTAAAACTTTCCCCTTTGACCTGTGACCTTGCAAAGGTCAACCTAAAGTGAGAAAGGGACCTTGACCAGAAAAATCACCCTGGGTTCAATTTAGATGCTACCATCATGTGTAGCACCTTGTTCTACTCGTACTGAATAGGGCTTTTCAGATAAATACTAGGAGCACTTCTAGCAAATTGAAAGACGAGGGTTAACTGATGAGTTTTATTCAAACTTCAGCCTAACCCTTTGCCCTGTTCTTCTGGCTTTTGTGGTTATATGGGTGAGTGTTTTAGTTTTTTGTAAGCCTAATGTAATTTAAATAATCGTTTTAGGCCTATTTGAAATGTTTCACCATTATTTATAGCTGCTCCGGCACACAATCCCTCAGCCTAAGTGTACATGTAGGTTTAAAATACTTTTTATGATTTATTTGCTTACTCTGTACATTACAATATGATGCTTTGTTACGCTTGTGAAAAGCTTGAAATGTTAGCTAAGATGAGCTGTTCTGGGAGCTGTATTTCAAACTGGAGAGCGTTCCTAAGTGATTGTATTGTTACAGGTCCAGTCAGAAATACACAAAAAAAGATTACCAAATTGTACAACTGCGCATGCGTAGCATGCGTTTTTAAAAGTACATTTTTATATTAAAATACACATTTTTAAACCTCTCCACCCACAAAAGGCACTAAAGACTACTTAAATGCAGTAACTTGCCAAATGGGAGTAGTAACTGTCCAGTAGTTTTTTACCTACAGGTGAATAATAAAAAATGCTCTCCCGGCACCAAACTTTCACAAAAAACCACCCATTTTTTTAAAAGTGCTATAGGTCAAAAACTACGGAACAGAATAACACAAAACTTGTAGAAAAAATTCAGCCTACCAATCAGACCTGAAATCCAAAACGACAGGCAGATTGATTGAACTTAACCCCACTTTTACAACCTTAACTATGGCTTTTGTGAATAAGGAAAAAGTTACAAGAAATAGATGTCTACAATGATTTATTTCAGCAATTTTTTTGCAAAGCTCCAAAAATGCTAATTCAAAAGTATTTATATCCTTTGATGCTATGATACAATTGTCTACAAGGTGCTAGAAATGTCAATATGATAATGCAGAACCTAATTCTAGAAAAGTCTAGAAAATGCTGGATTGTAGGTAAACATTCTTAGAGAGTATAAAAAGGGTTAGGCATAGGATGATTGCTGTCATTACCAATAAGTCAACATGGGAAAAAGTAAAGAGCTATCTGAAGACCTTAGGCAGAAAATTATTTATTATCATAAAGCTGGAGAAGGATACAAGAAGATTTCCAAGCATTTGAGTATCCCAATTTCAATTATTGTTTATTATTATTATTATTATTATTATCTATTTCTTAGCAGACGCCCTTATCCAGGGCGACTTACAGTTGTTACAAGATATCACATTATTTTTACATACAGTTACCCATTTAAACAGTTGGGTTTTTACTGGAGCAATCTAGGTAAAGTACCTTGCTCAAGGGTACAGCAGCAGTGTCCCCTACCAGGGATTGAACCCACAACCCTCCGGTCAAGAGTCCAGAGCCCTAACCACTACTCCACACTGCTGCCCATGTTTATATTATCAAGAAGTACAAGACTCATGGTACAATGATTCTTGGTTGTAAATCTCCCTCCCGACCTGTGAGGGCGCTAAGCAGTGAGAACAGAGTTCTTTGGACGGGCTGGTCTGACAGTTCTTTCCCAGCGTCGGGAAGTCGGCCAGTCTGGATGAAGGCAAGACTCTGTTGCAAGAACACATTGACCCGGAAGAGAAACAATGTGGCAGCCACAGATTGGAGAGCCGGTTGCACTCGTTTACCAAGGGTCATGTGTGATGGCATAAAAGGGGGCGGAGAATCGCAATCTGTTCCTTCTTGTGTGTTTTGTTTTTTAACCTAGAAGGACTGTGAGAGAACGTAGCAGTTTCATGAGTGTTTTGTTTGTTTTGTTCTGTCTGTTAGTAATTGTCTTGTTTGTGAATCACTAGACAGCTAATACGTTTCCAGAACGGTTGCCTTGGGCCAGCACAAAGCCGGAACAACACTACACCACTGTCATGAAATAAACTTGTATCACCCACCACGAGCACTACTGCACGCAGCCAGGACTGGTGACAGTGCTTGTATTATTGTGCGGTGGATATTATTGTTTATTATTTGGGACTGCAATCCTAGTTGTTATTTACCCCGTGCAGTGTGTGTGTATTGCCGGGGGATTATTGTTTCGTCGCCAGACCTGGAAAACAAAATAAAACTCCTTTCCAAACCGGATTATAATCTCTGCCTGTTTCATTCATGCACTGCATCACTCCTGCACCTGTACCCAATCAACCACTTTGCCACACACTGTCACAACGCTTCCTTGGTCTGGAAGAAAGAAGGTTCTTTCACCAAGAACAAGTAGACGAATTGTGAGAAAGGTTAATAACAATCCGAGATTGACTGCCAAAGATATGCAAAGTGAATTGGCTGCAAGTGGGACTGGGGTTTCCATTTCAACCATAGGTCGAGTATTGCATGGTGAAGGTCTCAATGGTCGCAGGCCAAGGAAAAAGCCACTCTTAGGAAAACGTCACAAGGACAATCGCTTAAGGTTTGCAGAACAGCATCTGAATGATGTATATGAGTTCTGGTCAAACATTTTGTGGAGTGATGAAACAAAAATCGAGCTATTTGGTCACGCTGATACGCTTGGAGAAAGTCTGGTGAGGCGTACAAAGAAAAGAACACCATACCTACTGTCAAGCATGGAGGTGGTAATATCCTTCTATGGGGCTGTTCCTTCCTCTAATGGCACAGGAAATTTAGTTCCAATACATGGTAAAATGGATTCCATAGCATACCAAAAGATATTGGCCAATCATCTGAAACCCTCTGTTACAAAACTTGATTTAAAGAGAAACTGGACATTCCAACACAACAACGATCCTAAGCACACATCAAAATCTACTTCAGAATGGTTAAAAAAGAATAAAATGGTTCTGGAATGGCATAGCCAGTCCTGATCTAAATTCGATTTAGAATCTTTGGTATGAGTTTAAGAAGGCTGTGCACAAGAGAAGTCCTTGGAATTTGAATGAACTGGAACAATTTTGTTTTGAAGAATGGTCAAAAATCACTAAAGAATCATGCCAAAAGCTCATTGACAAATATTCTAATCGTTTAAAATAGGTTATTATTGCTAAAGGTGCATCAGCTAGCTATTAATTTAATTTTCCTTGTCAGGGTATGAATACTTTCGAATTAGCATTTTTGGAGTTTTGCAAAAAAAAATTGCTGAAATAAATAATTGTAGACATCTATTTCTTGTAACTTAATATATACACATAAGAACATAAGAAAGTTTATAAACGAGAGGAGGCCATTCAGCTCATCTTGCTCGTTTGGTTGTTAGTAGCTTATTGATCCCAGAATCTCATCAATCAGCTTCTTGAAGGATCCCAGGGTGTCAGCTTCAACAATATTACTAGGGAGTTGGTTCCAGACCTTCACAATTCTCTGTGTAAAAAAGTGCCTCCTATTTTCTGTTCTGAATGCCCCTTTATCTAATCTCCATTTGTGACCCCTGGTCCTTGTTTCTTTTTTTAGGTCAAAAAAGTCCTCTGGGTCAACATTGTCTATACCTTTTAGGATTTTGAATGTTTGAATCAGATCGCCGCATATTCATCTTTGTTCAAAACTGAATAGATTTGATTCTTTTAGCATGTCTGCATACGACATGCCTTTTAAACCCAGGATAATTCTGGCTGCTCTTCTTTGCACTCTTTCTAGAGCAGCAGTATCCTTTTTGTAACGAGGTGACCAGAACTGAACACAATATTCTAGGTGAGGTCTTACTAACGCATTGTAAAGTTTTAACATTACTTCCCTTGATTTAAATTCAACACTTCTCACAATATATCCGAGCATCTTGTTGGCCTTTTTTACAGCTTCCCCATATTGTCTAGATGAAGACATTTCTGAGTCAACATAAACGCCTAGGTCTTTTTCATAGTTCCCTTCTTCAATTTCAGTATCTCCCATATGATATTTATAATGCACATTTTTATTGCCTGCATGCAATACTATACACTTCCCTCTATTAACTCATTACACACACACAGGGGTAAAATTCATCCAATACGGATGCATTCCATCCACTCACGCAGTCCACTAGGAAACATAATACTAGTGCAACGTTTCTCAAATGCGCTTTCATTCAGCACAGTTTGTACTGCTTGCATTATGTTTCCTCATACTGCTTCTGTTTCTGTTAATTGCTATTGGCCACCGTGAACGTCAGTATAATCACACATGTTGATTGGCCGAGCTTTCATTCTGATCAGATTTCATTTTGGCATGAGTCACAAATCTCAGCCCATTTCGCTTTGTGTCAGTGCTCATTCGTTGATCAACGACAGAAGACAGTACAACGTGAAAACAGCGGTATGGAGTAATTATCATTATTATGAAGTAATAATTATTTTCTTTAGTGTGTCAGAGAAACTATCTGAAATATTCTAAACAAACGTTGCTGCACATGAATTTGAAGGCAAAAATTCACGTCGGTGTTCGTCATAAATTACATGGTTGATAAATATTAGAAATAATTATCATAGCGTGTTTTGTCTTGCACCAATTTACCACATTTTGCCAGAATTTGCAGAACATTTTCTAAAATGGCAAGTGATGTGTGGGACAGTAGGGGTTAACAATAACATAAAAAAGCACGATGAAAGTGCAGCTTCAGATTTGGTAAGCGAGTCAGAATCGGGAGATGGAGGTGTGCTTCATGCTTTTCAAACACTGGCCCAACTTGCAATGTACATGTTAAGCATAGCGATCATCGTTTTGTTTTGTTGTGATCCTAGTATTTTCTGTTATGAGGACTGTAATAAACAAAAAACATTTTGAAGAGTTAAGTTAAATGTGAGTTTTCACTTGCGTGCATATCTAAAAAAAAAAAAAAAGGCAGAAGTAAACCACAGTAATCATATTACTTTATGAAAATGTGCCTTTTGCCACTTTGTTTCTTGTGCAGAAACCACAATACTAGGGATAAAATACAAATAAAAAAAGTGCTTTTATACTGTTTCTGCCTGAAAAATATTTTTCTGGAATAGATCATGGTAATTCATTTACATAGAAACACAACAGAGAAGCACACAGAACATATTATTGTAAGATAAGTGATAAGTACAAAATAAATAAAAGAAACAGGGATATACAGTGGCTCCCAAAAGTATTCACCCCCCCTTGGACTTTTCGACATTTTATTGTGTTACAAAATGGAATCAAAATGGATTTAATTAGGAGTTTTTGCCACTGATCAACAGAAAAAAAGTCCATAATGTCAAAGTGAAAAATAAAATCTACAAATTGTTCTAAATTAATTACAAATATAAAACAGAAAATAATTGATTGCATAAGTATTCACCCCCTTTTGTTATGACACACCTAAATAAGCTCTGGTGCAACCAATTGTCTTTAGAAGTCACATAATTAGTTGAATGGAGTCCACCTGTCTCTGGGAGGTCCCACAGTTGGTTAGTACATTTCCTAACAAAAACTACATCATAAAGACGAAGGAACATTCAAAGCAAATCTGGAATAAGGTTCTTCAAAAGCACCAATCAGGGGTAGGATATAAGAACATTTCCAAGGCACTGAATATCCCCCGGAGCACAGTGAAGTCCATTATTAAGAAATTGAGAGAATATGGCACAACTGTGAATCTGTCTAGAACAGGCCGTCCTCAAAAACTGAGTATCCGGGCGAGAAGGGCACTAGTCAGGGAGGCCACCAAGAGGCCTATGGCAACTCTAAAGGAGTTACAGTCTTCCACGGCCCGGGTGCTTCACAAAACTGGCCTTTATGGGAGAGTGGCAAAAAGAAAGCCATTGTTGAAAAAAACTCACATCAAATCTCGGCTAGAGTTTGCCAGAAGGCATGTGGGAGACTCTGAGACCAAGTGGAAGAAGATTCTATGGTCTGATGAGACCAAAATAGAGCTTTTTGGCCTCAACGCTAAGCGCTATGTTTGGCGCAAGCCTAACACCGCACATCATCCTGAGAACACCATCCCTACCGTGAAGCATGGTGGTGGCAGCATCATGCTATGGGGATGCTTCTCTGCGTCAGGGCCTGGAAAGCTCGTGAAGATAGAGGGCAAAATGGATGCAGCAAAGTACAGAGAAATCCTGGAGGAAAACCTGCTGAAGTCTGCAAGAGACCTGGGACTTGGGAGAAGATTCATCTTCCAGCATTACAATGACCCCAAACATACAGCCAAAGCCACACTGGAGTGGTTTAAAAACAAAAAGTTCAATGTTCTGGAGTGGCCCAGTCAAAGCCCAGACCTCAATCCAATTGAGAATATGTGGAAAGAGTTGAAAATTGCTGTTCACCCATCCCCATCCAACTTGACGGAGCTTGAGCAATTTTGCAAAGAAGAATGGGCAAAAATTGCAGTGTCCAGATGTGCAAAGCTGGTAGAGACCTATCCAAATAGACTCATGGCTGTAATTGCTGCCAAAGGTGCCTCTACCAAATATTGACTCAAGAGGGTGAATAATGCAATCAATTCTTTTCTGTTTTGTAATTTAGAACAATTTGTAATTTTATTTTTCACTTTGACATTATGGACTTTTTTGTGTTGATCAGTGGCAAAAACTCCAAGGGGGGTGAATACTTTTGAGAGCCACTGTATGTTCTAATCCAAGGCTATTATTGTAGCATGGCCAGGTCCTGTTGTAGGTGAGTACCCAAGGTCTGGAAAGTATGGGGATGATTTCAGAGAATACTATGGAGATTAAAATGACCAAGTACATCATTAGTCATAGCAGTGCCTGTTACATTATAAATTTGAGGGGTATTTTATTATCCCCTATTGTGCATTGTTTGACTTAGACCTTTTTGTATAATTTTATAGTTGTTTTTTGTACCATTTTTTATAACACCATCCCTTTTTTAGGATATCTTGAAATAAAACTCCCTCTACAGCAGTTAATGCACAGTGTAATATTTCTTAATGCGTGTCATTTAAGGTTTAACTTAAGTGTCATATTACAGTACATGACTGAGTTATACATGCAGAGGGTACAAAGCTTTCAGCATTTTCAGCTTCTTTGTTTATGGTGAATTGGTTATAATTTGTAAGTTATTTTCTAAGGCTTATTTTGTATTTATAAATGTATCGTGTACCAATATGTATACATTTTAAAAGTATTTATTCATTGGCACTCAAATTGTCTCCATTTTTAAACTGTTTACATCCGGCTGTGCATAGGAGTACCTGCACTTTTCTGTTGATAATTTCACCCCTATATATATATATACACACACACACACACACACACACACACTTACACTTCAATGAGGTCCATGTCAGATGCTTCAGGTTCAATTGTAGAAAAAATCATCACCCCAACCATTTCATCTTTTTCTGCTTTTCTCTTCCCCATCTTCCAATCCTATAAAAAGTATAAATTGTTGACTGTCATGTACACTGTCAGAGCTGTACATTCGTTCTGCAATTGTAACTAGCAAGACAAGATTAATATGGTCATACTACCTTCGTAGTAATTGGAAAATATTTGGGGTACCATTGTACATGTTTGCTTACTTGCTTTTAAAGCTGTCTGCACAACTTTGATAAACAAGGTATCTGAGTGAGGAACATTTGCAATGTCAAAAGAATGGTGTTGGCAGCCATCTGAAATCTAATTGTAATACAAAAATGTATTAAATTAGATTTGACATGTAAGGTGCATTCCGGTTAAAATAAATGCATCAGTTGCAAAGGGATATTACTCCTACTACGACGACTACTGAAAATAATAATAATAATAATAATAATAATAATAATAATAATAATAATAATATTATAGCACTTATATATGCACTGGTTGCTTGTTACATCTTTCATAATTAAATTATAGGTTCCCTACAATCATTAAAGCTATTTTTTTCCAAGTTTTCCACTTTTGTATACATTATGCCAAACCTAACTGACTTCCATTACACGAGAGTAGATGTTAAAACTGCATGCTGATTTGAACTCGGCTCTCGCCAAGATAAGCACCAACTAAGACGTAGCTTTACAGTAAACTAATGTGATCCATATATGTCTGGATCACATTAGCAATTGTTTCCTGGTGTTGATGGCTGAAGTGTAATGCTGGCTCCAGGGATCAGCTTATTGCCTCCCTAGCGCATCAGCACACACAACGGCTGCGATGCTGGCTCCGGGGATCAACCACAGTGCGGTCTCCCCAGCGCATCAGTATGACAACTTAGATTGAGCTAAGTAGGGTACATCTCTGGGGTCTTCAAGTGGGCACCTTCCATCCTCTGTGTTTCGTCGACTAGCCCACGACACCTCAAGAGGGCTCGACGGTGATTCTGGCATCCCAGCATCACCCCCCTCCGTCCCCCACTCAACTCAATATTACCCACTGTACTTAAATAACAAGCAGTTGACTCTTCTCATTTCATTATCATTTTTAATCATGATGCAATAAATATAAAACTAACTTTGGTCTAACAGTCTAACCTTTGAGTCTCATATCCGCAATGTCACTAAGGTGTCCTTTTTTCATCTCCGGAACATAGCCCGTCTGCGCCCTGTCTTGTCCATGCCCAATGCAGAGAGGCTAGTGCATGTCTTCTTTTCCTCCCAGCTCGATTACTGTAATGTTTTGCTTCCAAGGCTGCTATTGGCAGGCTGCAATACATATAGAACTCTGCCGCTCCCATTTTTAACTGGCTACAGATTGGGTGCTCATATTACACCAGTTCTTGCCTCTTTGCATTGGTTGCCGGTCAAGAGTAGGATTGATTTTAAAATTTTACTGCTAACTGATAAGGCTCTAAAGGGCTTGACCCCAAATTACATCTCTGATTTGTTAACGAGGTACATTCCCACACGTAACCTTTGCTCTGCGAATTCGGGTCTGTTAAGGATTCCAATGGCTAAGCTTTTTTTTTTTTTTAATAATCTGTTCTATTTTTAATTATATGCTTGTGTATTTGTTGTTGTATTTAGTGTTATTGTTCTAAATTGTTCATCGCTTTGAGATGCTTGCATTTAGGCACTATACAAAATACAGATGATTATTATTATTATTATAAAGAAATAACATGTTGTAACAAAGTGCTTTGCTCTGAGATTAACAGTATGCCAGTCTGCTTGGAAGCAAACAATCTGCTTTTCATTTGTTTCTTCAATTAAATTACATTACTCCTAAGAAAATAACCATATGAAAAAGCACCTAAACTCCTCCGCAGTGTGTCTTGGCTGCCTACCTTATCATCCTGGAAACTGAGGAACAGCTGGAAGACCTCACTGTTGGAAATAACAGGATGTCGGCACATTCTGGTCATCCACCCCTGGAGCCTTTCCATTCGCATCTTAATGAAATCCTCCTCAAAGCGTCCTGGAAGACAGTCATTCATTACAAATTAGTAAAATTTTCTCCAGGATTGCCAAATAAGTGTCAATGGATGGCCTAGGGCTGTTTGTAAAATATATTTTATGGAAAACCAAAAAGACCAAGACTAGTGCTAATTGGGGTCTGTGAAACCATCCAATAAATGCCAACTGACAGATGACAATTTACCCCTACATAAAACTGGAAGAATTTTAGTAAGCAACCAGATAGACTGTACCCAAGAGTAGTGTTGTTGGTTTACATACATTTACATGCTGTAGGTAAAAAGTTTCAATCAGGGTTGGGGTCAATTTATTTTTTTCAATTCCATTTCCATTTCCAAATCCTCTTTTTTTTTTTTTTTAATAATTTAGTAGTCGACGATTGATTTTTACCCCATTTTTCGTCCTAATTTGAAATGGCCAATTGCATTATTTTTAGGCTTAGCTCACCGCTACCACACCTGCGCTTGGAGCGGCGAAGATGAATACAGGCTGTCCTCCGAAACGTGTGCCATCAGCCGACTGCTTTTTTTCACTGTGCAGGCCAGCCATGCAGCTACCTCAGACCTACAGTGTCAGAGGACAACGCAGCTCTGGGCAGCTTACAGGCAAGCCCGCAGGCACCCGGACAGTCTACAGGGGTCACTGGTGCGCGGTGAGCCAAGGACTCTATAGCCGACCTAAGCCCTCCCCACCCAGGTGACGCTCGGCCAATTGTGCACTGCCCCTTGGCAGCTCTCGTCCACGGTCAGCTGTGGAATAGCCTGGACTCAAACCGGTGACCTCCAGGCTCACGTGGAGTGCCTTTACCGGATGTGCCACTCGGGAGCCCCCGCAATTCCTTTTTAAAATCAATTCCTAATTCCAATTCCATTTTATTCAATTCCAATTCCAAGTCCTTTTACGACACAAGCTTTGGAATTGATTAAAAGGGAATAGCAAATGGAATTGGGAAGTGATTTTAAAAAGGAATTGGAAATTAATTGGAACTGGTTTGATTGCATTCTAAAGATATCCCTAAGTACAGATGTGAGAACTGACAGGATTTTGTGGCTGAAGTGTGGCCACTATAAGATTGCAAAATCATTTGAACATTTCTACATTTTATGAATTTACTATTGTTGAAATTTAAAGCTGAGCACATCAAAACATCCACATTTTTCCATGTTTCAATTTCTGGGAAAATAACAACTACCAGTCCTGCCTGGAGAAATTAGTGAATGATGTTATTGTCATGCTCCGCTGTCCTTAAAGGCATTCAACCATGTCAGATTTACCTGTGACCTGTTTATCTGGCAACGAAGGGATTGGAATGGCTGATCCAAACTTGTCCAGGAGCCGTTCATACAACCAATCAAAGTGTTTGTATCGGTGATTGACAGGTCTGTTAGTGGTCTAAAAAAAAAAAAAAAAGACTGCAATACAGACTGATGTATTTGTCACATTAAAATGGCTAAAAATGGTCTGTACATTATGACAGAGTACACTACACATGTGATCTGAATAAGCTGTTAATGCAACATTTCTGTTAAAAGCTAAATTGTTTTCAACTGGTTTCTGTCCAACAGGACTCCTCAAAGCTGTACACTGTTGCAGGGATGCGGGGAAAAAACAAAAACAAAAAACATATAAATGTCTGATTGGCTTTGGGAATGGAAATAAGTGTGATGTTAAGAAACCAATGGTCCCTGATATAGTTTCAAATGTTTGTACAATTAGTACAGTTTGTACAGAAGAGCAGGCTTAACATGTTGAACGGCAATGCTGCTATCAACATCAAGCAAGCAAAGTCAGAAAAAGGGAGCTTTTCAACATTTTAAACATGAACGACTAAGTCAGAGAAAAGGCAGATTGCTTTTAATAACTAGATTGCAAGCTCAGAATGACATCTAGAAAACACCTAATAATTAATAAACTTGATGACTCAAAAATTGTTTAAAGGACATTAACATACAAATAACTTCACTACCTGAGATCGTCATTAAAGAAGAGGACAACTAATGATTTAAAGACTCAATTAATGGACTGAATTGACCTACTGGGAATGGTCAATTTTACTGGAATTTATGTTTTGTTAAAGAAAGACTGAAAGGGGACACTGCTCTACAAGACGTTGTGCATGCTCAACACTGCATCAACTCTCCGAGTATTCCCAATTAAACTGAAGAATAGAAACGGTTACTGAAACTATACTTGGGGAATTAAATAAATGTATATTTGCAGAAAAGTTGATAGTGGTTTAATGTAAAAAGGGTTGTGTTATATTTTGTTTTCTTACGAAAAGAATGGCTGGTTTAATCTTCCATGAAAATGAATTATAGCCAACAGCTAGAATAATTACAAGACAATCTAGGAACTTGAATAATTTTCCATAAAGAACAGATGATTGGGTGTTAAAATGTTTTTGTGCTTTGATTCTAATTAAAGGATAATTATATTTTTAACTGACTGATAAAGAATAAAGAATGATTTCGTAACATCCTATTAATTGGAGTTATATTCATTTCTTTACTGACTCAAACAATTACCCTGCTTGCATATTATTATAGTTATTGGCTTAAGAATATAATTAGTCTTACAGAATAGACAAAATTAAAGGCAATTAATTAATGTGTTGCTTTCACTTGTAATTCACATTGACACTGAGATGTTGCCTAACCATAATTGCTTACTGAGATTAATGTGGTGATTTATAATATTTTGATATAAACTTTCTTTCCTAATTTTGTACTGCATTTTGTTCACACACTTGATAAAAGTTATAAAAGATATAACATGTTTGATTGTGCAATTGTTTCCTCGTGATCTTGAGCTCATTTGGGCGAAATGTGTAACTAAGAGTGCTAACTGAATTAAACGTTAGGTTATTATCATAACCCTGTGTGGCAGTGTGACCCCGCCTTGTGTGTATTGTTTGTTTATATGTTGCATGTAGTGTGTTAAATGTTGGTGTATAGTCATTGGTACACGGGATATAAATGGGTCTGTGTAACACGAGTGATTTCAAATGTAGATTTGTATTTAGGCACGAGGATTGCACATCACTTCACGTGCAGATAAAATGTGTATACTGTGTGTCACGGGATTGCACTTAATTAATTCATGTGCAGTTGTACCGAGATTCCAATTGAATGATTGATTAGCAATCGAGTCTCGGTACAACTGCATAAAAGCTGCATGTTTTCACCCACTCGGGGTTGGGTGTGTTCGAGAGTGGAGAACAGGTGAGAGAGAAAGGAGCGTGTACTAAATAACAATTGCTACTACGTGCTGGAGAACCAGCACGGTACTTGTTTGTCCGTTTCATCCCGTTTGTGTTTGTTTACTGTTTTGTTTGGCCCTTGTGCCTGTTTGTTTTGTGTGTGTTTTGTTCAACTCTTTTATTTGAATTATTATTTTATAAAGAAACCGAGCATGTTCGCGTCTCGGTTTTTCCCACAGCTGTTTGTTTGTGTCTTCTTCTGGGTCTGACGTCACCACTGCAGCCATCCTGTCACACCCTGGTTCCCTGAAACCATTACAAAATGGGTGTTTCCCCTTTAAGACACTCGAACCTGAAAACTTTATACCAAAGACTTCTCGTCAGAGCTGTGTGACGTGGCTGCCAAGAGCAATATAGGAGCTACGCACAACGACAATGATATTCCTATTTCAGGGAACCAGGGTTATGATAATAACCTAATGTTCCCTTTCAAGTATGGAATATTAACCATTACAGAATGGGTCAGTATACCCAAGCTGTCGCAAGGACATGGTTGTATACCACTGTGCTACAAAGCTAAGCCGAAATCGCCTTGTGCTTGTTAATCAGTATCCCAGCAATAGCTGGAAAAAACATTAAAATTAACTCACCTAATGTTCAGCACTCAGGGTTCTGCGGATCTACGACATTCAGTCGGTATAAACTGGTACTTTGTATGTAAAAATAATGTGAAATAATGTATAATGTGATATCTTGTAACAATTGTAAGTCGCCCTGGATAAGGGCGTCTGCTAAGAAATAAATAATAATAATGGTAAAAGTATGGGGGAAGCCCACACTGCTGCACTGCACATGTCCTGGACAGATGCACCCTGGAACAAAGCCCATGAAGTCGCCTGACCCCTGGTGGAATGGCCGGTGAGCTTCTCTGGTGGAGGCACATTGGTCAGTTCATAAGCAGTCTTAACTGTGCCTGTCAACCATATAGACAGATGCTGCTTAGACAGAGCCTGTCCTTGGGACTTAGCCCCGTAACAGACAAAGAATTGTTCTGACTGCCTCCAGCTTTTAGTCCTGTCAACATAATACACTAATGCCCGCACTGGGTAAAGTGTATGGAGCTGGCGCTCCCTGTCAGATTTGGAAAGGAGGGGGATGGAAAGCCTCCAATTCCACCGACTGGATAACATGAAAAGCGGTCTTCGGCAAAAAAGCAGGGTTAGTATGAAGGGGATTTCGATATCTAGAATGCTTGCATTTCACTCACCCGCTTAGCGGAGGTGATTGCAAGCAAGAAAGCTGCCTTGAAAGACAAAAATGGAGGTTTCCTCAGTACATTAAGCACTACATTCAACCTCCAAACAAGGACCTATATCCTTCACCAGTGCCCTAAGCCATCGAGTGCCTTTCAAAAATTACCCCTCCAGGAAATTAGCTCCTGGTAAAACTGAATCGATTTTTACATGGCACACCAAGATGGCTGCCAAATACACCTTTAAAAGTAGAGGGAGATTTCCCCTCATCAAAAAGGTCCCATAAAAACTGCAGTATAACTGCCATAGGGCATGCCATGGGTTTGAAACCACGAGACAAGCACCACGCCTGGAACACACCCCACTTGTACCCGTACTGGGAACAGGTAGAGGCTGCCCTGGCATTTTGTAGGGTGTCAATCACCCTGTTCGATAAGCCCAGCTGGCTCAAATGCAGCCGTTCAGGGGCCAGACCTAGAGCTGAGGCTCAATAGGTTGGGGGGCCACAGAGTGCCCTGCGCCTGGCTGAGCAGGTCACAGCGCATCGGCAGTTCCCACAGTTGGCCGCTCAGAAGCTGCATCAGGGAGGAGAACCAGACTCCTGGGCCACAATGTGGCTACTAGTGGTACCCTGGCCCAGTCATGCCTGACCTTCTTCAGGCATAGCGGGAGCAGCGCAAGTGGTGGAAATCCATAGAGTAGACGGGCTGGCCACAGGTGTGCCAGTGCGTCTATCCATAGAGGTCCTCCTTCTTCTTTTATGGAGAACCACAGGGGACAGTGTGCAGACTCCTTAAAGGCAAAAAGGTCTACCTCTGCTCCCCCGAATCTCTCCCAAATGAGGCTCAAGACCTCAGGATGCAGTCTCCAGCCTGCACTGCTAGGGACTCCCCCTCGAGAGGAGGTACACAGCCCAATTGATCACTCCAGGCAGGTTGACTGCCCGGAGTGAGAGGAGGTTCTCTTGTGCCCACAGCATAAGCTTGTGGGCCACACAGTGGACCACCCTGGTGGTTGATGTTGTCCGTACAGACGTTGTCCGTACAGACCAGCACATGTCTCCCCTGAACCTGCTCAAAAAATGTTTGCAAGGACAGGTACACTGCCTGCAGTTCTAAAACACTGATGTGGCGACCCTTCCACAGGGGCTGCCACACCCTGTACACCTCGGCCATCCCACATTCCACCCCAACCCGGGGCTTCTCTCCTGGTGATGTCGAGACACTGTCAACAGGAGGTTGCGATTCAAAATGGGCTGACAAGCTGTGCAGTTGAACCAAGCCTGCAGGGGGTGCATATGTAGAAGACCCAGTGGAAGGGTATGGGATGCTGCTGCCATCAGGCCCAGAAGCCTCTAAAAAACCACTACTGTAAGTGCCCTACTGAGCTGAAACAGCTCTAGGCAGGAGGTTACTCTCCTCACTTTGTTGTCTGAGCCCTGAGTCCAGGTGCACCCCTAGATAGGTAACCAGGTGCACCTCTAGGTAGGTAACTAGGCACAGTTCACCTTCAGGCCCAACCAGTGTAGATGGTTGGTGACAAATTCTTTGTGTTTGTGTGCCTGTGCTGGAGACTCGGTGCAATTAAGCCAATTGTCCAGGTAGTTGAGGACTCTGATACCTCTGAATCTCAACGGGGCCAGTATGCATTTTGTAAAAATGTGTGGAGCTAGAGAGAGACCGAACGGCAAAACACAGAACTGGAATACTGTTCTGTGAAAAGCGAACCTCAGGTACTTCCTGTGCATTGGTTTTATGCGGATGTGAAAACAGACGTCCTTTAGGTCCACCGTTGTGAACCAGTCACCTGGCCTTATGGACTGCAACAGCTGTTGCAAAGTTAGCATCTTGAACCATCTCCGACTCAGATACAAGTTTACCTGTCTGAGATCGAGGATCGGTCTGAGGCCGCCATGCCATTTTGGCACCAGAAAATACCTGGAAAAAAACCTGAAACCCGCTCTTGTTGTGGGGTGTCTACTATGCAACTGGCTGCTTTTGCAGTAGAGCTGCTACTTCCTGAGTGTCCCGGAAAGGAGGAGGGCTGTGTTGGAACTGAAGTGAGTAACAAGTCTGTACAGTATTGAGCACCCAGGGGCCTGTGGTGCACAGGTTCCAGTAGTGTGTTTCTGTGGCTCCAGAAGAAGGGGCCCTGGACCTGTGGTAGCAATATCCTAGGACTGCTGCTTCACCTGAGGCTCAGCCTGCACCTGTTGCCTAAACACAAGGCGCTTTAAAGTACGCCTGCCTCCGCAAAAAGTGGTTGTGGGCTGTTTCCAGGTGGGTCCTTGTGGCAAAGTGCCCCGCCCCTGTGTGCATGTGTGTGTTCTGTGTATGTATGTATGCGTGCGTATGTTAATGTTGGTGTATAGATTGGTACACGGGATATAAACGGGTCTGTGTTTCACGTGTGTTTAAAGTGTATAATTATATTTAGGCACGGGATTGCACATCACGCACGTGCATTTAAAATATAATATGTGAACACTGGGTTTCACGTAATGAATTCACGTGCTGGGATTCAAGTGAATAATTAATTAGTAATTGAATCCCAGCACAATAGTATATATAGACGCACATTTCATTCAGTCGGGGTTGGGTGTTCGGAAGAGGAGCACGGGTGAGAGAGAAAGGAGTTAAAATAAGTGATAATAATAATTATAAGTGTTTTGTTTGTACTCACCGTGTTTGTTTGTCTCTCCGTGCACCGTTTGTTTAGTGTTAGTCCGTTTTGTCTGTCTGTTTATTTTGGCGTGTAGTGCCGTGTCCAGTGTTTTTGTTGTTACAACCTTTTTATTTTCTGTTCTGTTTATTAAATGCTGAGCGCGATCACGCGCTCAGCTATACCAAAACCCCAAGGCTCTCTGTGTTACTTCCTTTCTGGTCTGACGCCACCCACTCTGGCCGTCTTTGTGACACGTGGTGTCTTCGTGGGATAGCCGCGCCTCCAAGCGTCAGACCAGGAGGGGTCTGGATTAAAAAAAAAAAAAAAAAAAAGGATTACAAATATTGTTTTGGGGAAAAAAAAATCAATGGCAGAAGACGCCATCAAACTGCGGGGCTGGTTCCTGGAGAATGCTGGGCTGGAGGCCCAGTCTTTGCCCATAGTCGTCCGGGCCCTGTGGATGATGGACAGTGAGAGATGGGAGGCATATCAGCAGGAACACACCCCAAACACCTTGGAGGAAGGTGTGGAGTTTGTCCTCAGCTACCTGGAGGCAACCATAAACGGAACCGCAGCCCAGGTAGCAGGACCACCAGCAGAGGAGTACCTGCTGTCCCCATCTCCACCAGCAGAGGGTGAATGCCTGCTGGTTGAGCGTCCACAGCCCAAGCGGAAGGAGCCTGAACGTCCTACGCCTGAGTGGGAGGAGCCCGAACGTCCTACGCCTGAGTGGGAGGAGCCCGAACGTCCTACGCCTGAGTGGGAGGAGCCCGAACGTCCTACGCCTGAGTGGGAGGAGCCCGAACGTCCTACGCCTGAGTGGGGGGAGCCCGAACGTCCACAGCCCAAGAGGGGGGAGTCGGTGCGTCCACAGCCCAAAAGGGAGGAGTCGGTGCGTCCACAGCCCAAAAGGGAGGAGTTGGTGCGTCCACAGCCCAAAAGGGAGGAGTCGGTGTGTCCACAGCCCAAAGGGAGGCAAGTCGGGGTTTCCACAGCTCTGGGACCCAAGCCACCAGCAGAGGGAAAATGCCTGCTGGTTCAGCCCCAAGAGCCGGAAGGGGAGGAGTTACAGGCCCAACCCCCTGAAAATTTTTTGGGGGGAGAGGGGCAGGAGGCTGGTGTCCCCCAGCAGCCTCTATTCATGCTGCTGAAGGCAGCACGGCGCGCACCAGCCCAGCCGCCACAGCGGAGGGAGCCAGCGCCGCCAGGAGCAGAGGAGCTGCCTCTGCCTCCGCCACCTCCACCGCTTCCTCCACTAGGAGCAGAGGAGCAGGAGCTGCCTCTGCCTCCACCACCGCCAGGAGCAGAGCAGCAGGAGCTGCCTCTGCCTCCACCATCTTCACCGGCAGGAGTAAAGCAGCAGGAGCTGCCTCTGCCTCCGCCACCACCACTGCCAGGAGCAGAGGAGCAGGAGCTGCCTCTGCCACTTCCAGGAGCAGAGGAGCTGGAGCTGCCTCTGCCTCCACCACCGCCAGGAGCAGAGGAGCTGGAGCTGCCTCTGCCTCCACCACCACCAGGAGCAGAGGAGCTGGAGCTGCCTCTGCCTCCACCACCGCCAGGAGCAGAGGAGCTGGAGCTGCCTCTGCCTCCACCACCGCCAGGAGCAGAGGAGCTGGAGCTGCCTCTGCCTCCACCACCGCCAGGAGCAGAGGAGCTGGAGCTGCCTCTGCCTCCACCACCACCAGGAGCAGAGGGGCTGGAGCTGCCTCTGCTTCCGCCACCGCCCGGAGCAGAGGAGCAGGAGCTGCCTCTGCTGCCCGTACCTCCACAGGGAGTACGGTGGCCGGAGCCCCAGAAAGGGGAGCTGCCGGCCACGAAGAAGGGGGACGAGGTCTGGAGACCACTTTCCCCAGCAGCAGTTTCGCTGCAGGAGTTCTTGTGGCCGGAGCCCCACAGGAGGGAGCTGCCGGCTACGAAGAAGGGGGAGGTCGGGGGACCACCTGCCCCCGCAGCTTTTTCGCTGCAGGACGGGACCAGCATGCTGTCAGCTGTGCCACTACCGGCAGGGGAGCTGACAGCATTTCCAGACATGGGCCCACTGAAGCCTCCCTTCCCAGCCCGAGACTTTGGCCTGGACTGCTGGGTATTTAAGGGGGGAGGTGGCCGTTGAGGCCATGTGTGCTGCGCACAAGGGGGGGTATATGTGGCAAAGTGCCCCGCCCCTGTGTGCATTTGTGTGTTCTGTGTATGTATGTATGCGTGCGTATGTTAATGTTGGTGTATAGATTGGTACACGGGATATAAACGGGCCTGTGTTTCACGTGTGTTTAAAGTGTATAATTATATTTAGGCACGGGATTGCACATCACGCACGTGCATTTAAAATATAATATGTGAACACAGGGTTTCACGTAATGAATTCACGTGCTGGGATTCAAGTGAATAATTAATTAGTAATTGAATCCCAGCACAATAGTATATATAGACGCACATTTCATTCAGTCGGGGTTGGGTGTTCGGAAGAGGAGAACGGGTGAGAGAGAAAGGAGTTAAAATAAGTGATAATAATAATTAAGTGTTTTGTTTGTACTCACCGTGTTTGTTTGTCTCTCCGTGCACCGTTTGTTTAGTGTTAGTCCGTTTTGTCTGTCTGTTTATTTTGGCGTGTAGTGCCGTGTCCAGTGTTTTTGTTGTTACAACCTTTTTATTTTCTGTTCTGTTTATTAAATGCTGAGCGCGATCACGCGCTCAGCTATACCAAAACCCCAAGTCTCTCTGTGTTACTTCCTTTCTGGTCTGACGCCACCCACTCTGGCCGTCTTTGTGACAGTCCTCCAGAAGTGGAAGCAACCTGATGTGCCAGTTTCTCGTGAAACTGGGGCTTAGGGTGCCACTGTGCTGCCAGCTTACGTGGTGGAGTTGGCGCTTAGGGAGAGGAAGCATCAGTTCTTTCTCATGCGCAATGGCATTGCTGCGACATCGGGTCCACCGCCGGTCCAAACGTGTGACCTGAGGTGACCAGATTACCCAGCAGTGCCGTCTTGTCCCTGTCAAGAACACGTGCCTGGGAGAGCCAAAGTTGCCTGCGAGGAGCCACCAGTGTTGTCAGATTTCTGCCTATCGTCTTTCCAGTAAGCTAGCACAGCCAGAGCAAGTTCCTGGAGATCTAGTGCAGCTCATCCAGCTGTTGAGACGAGGGCTTGTGAGTCTTGGCAATGGACCCAAGAAGGTGTCCCTGGTAAGCCACAAGGATGCTATTCATTCATGCTTCCCAGGTATGAGGTAAATGCACTAGCTGCAAAAGCCTTTTTGAGGATGACCTCTGTCACCCTGCACTGCTTGTTCGGGCACGCCACATCCTTGGACAGCAAGGACAGATTGGTAATCTGAACCAGTGCTGCAATAGGTGCTTTTACTGGCATTAAATGGGTCAGACCCAGTTTGTCAGTTTCAAATACATTGTATAAGGAGTATACGGCTACAGCTGGATGTTCCCAGGTGGACTGCAGCTCAAATAGGAAGTCGGGGTGGACTGGAGGGGCAGCAGCAGGAATAGTAGCCTGTCCTCCTTCACCACAGGCCAGGGCACCTACAAGACTGCAGTAGCCTTCTGCATCAGGGGCATAAGCTCTGCTGATAAGGAGAGCTGTGTCACTGGGGTGCTGTCAGAGTTTGCATCAGCAGATGGGAACGCTATATCCTGTTCATCAGCCTTCTCAGAGGCGATGATAGATAGTGTTGTCCTCTAGATCACATGCCATTACCTGCACAGGAGCATATGGGGCAAGTGGGGGAGAAACTGGTGGTACTGGTGGTGCTGAGTGCTCTTGCAGTAGTTCATTAAGAATAAGTTGCTGGCCTCCCAGATCTTATCCATCTGCCCCATATCTGCCGAATATGAGCAGCGAGGCTTCTTCCTCCTCCATTTTGGAGGGGGAGAAGGTGAGGGATAATTGGGGGAGGAGGATGAGGAAGGTGAGGATCATGGCTTCTCGACCGGACTCCTTCAAATGCGACGCCTACCCTTTCTTGACACACAACCCTGGGAGGTGGGTCCAGTGTCACTGACAGAGCGTGGCGATGCTGAGCACTGAGCGGGAGTCAGGGAGCGTTCTCTGGAATGATAGGCCACCCGACTCTCAAGCGTACACTTAGTGAAGGGGGCACACAAATGGCCTTGCAAGAAACACATGCATGAAACCCAGGCATGGCACAGCAGGGCAGGGCTCACACAGTAGACAATAGAGACAGTGTCAGTGCAGACAGCAGACAGTGTCAATGCGCCCAGTATTATATATATATATATATATATATATATATATATATATATATATATATATATATATATATATATATACATACATACATACAGTGCCGTGAAAAAGTATTTGCCCCCTGTCTGATTTTATGCATTTTTGCATATTTTTTATACTGAATGTTATCAGTTCTTCAACCAAAACCTAATATTAGATAAAAGGCATCCTGAGTGAACAAATAACACAAAAATGTTATACATATTTCATTTACTTATTAAAGAAAGTTATGCAACACCCAAGGTCCCTGTGTGAAAAAGTAATCGCCCCCTTAGACTCAATAACTGGTTACGCCATCTTTAGCAGCAATAACTGCAACCAAACGCTTCCTGTAGTTATTGATTAGTCTCTCACAGCGCTGTGGAGGAATTTTGGTCCACTCCTCCATGCAGAACTGCTTCAACTCAGTGACATTTGTAAGTTTGAGCATGAACTGCTCGTTTCAGGTCCTGCCACAACATCTCAATGGGGAAAAGGTCTGGACTTTGACTAGGCCATTCCAAAACTCCAAATTTCTTGTTCTTCAACCATTCTGATGTAGACTTGCTTGTGTGTTTCGGATCATTGTCTTGCTGCATGACCCAGCTGTGCTTCAGCTTCAGCTCACGGACGGATGGCCTGACATTCTCCTGTAGAATTCTCTGATACAGAGTAGAATTCATGGTTCCTTCAATGATGGCAAGGCGTCCAGGTCCTGATGCAGCAAAGCATCCCCAAACCATGACACTACCACCACCATGCTTGACAGTTGGTATGAGGTTCTTACTGTGGAATGCAGTGTTTGGTTTTCGCCAGACATAACGGGACCCATGTCAGCCAAAAAGTTCCACTTTTGACTCATCTGTCCATAGAACATTGTTCCAGAACTCTTGAGGATCATCCAGGTGCTTTTTGGTAAACTTAAGACGAGCATTTGTGTTCTTCTTAGTGACCAATGGTTTCCGCCTTGCTTCTCTGCCATGAATCCCATTTTTGCCCAGTGTCTTTCTGATGGTGGAGTCATGAACACTGACCTTAGCCGAGGCAAGAGAGGCCTGCAGATCCCTGGATGTTGTTCTAGGGTTCTTTGTGACTTCCTGGACGATTTTACGTGTTGCACTTGGAGAGATTTTGGCAGGACGGCCACTCCTGGGAAGATTCACTACTGTCCCTGATAGGCAGCAACAACTTTTTTTCCGGAGGTCCCAAATCAGGCCTGGTTGTTAACCAAAGTACTCAAACAGCTAACCCTAATTATCCCTTTAATTGGGTTGAGTTACCTGGGGGGGGGGGCAATAACTTTTTCACACCTGAAGATTGCATGTTTGATTACCTTGCATACCAAACAAATGAAAGAAGCACCAAACTTTGGTGTCATTTTTTCTCTCAGACTCCCTCTATATACTACTACAACCCACAAAAAAATCTGACCAAATACAATGTGAAAAATGTGCAAAAATGTAGAAAATCAGACAGGGGGCTGTGGCAGGATAGCAGCAGAGGGAAGACTCACAGATAGAAAGTGCAGTGAAACCAAAATATTTTAATTAACAAAACACAAATAAAAAGGCACGGTGGCCAACCAAAAAAGACGAACACAAAAACAGGCTTTAAACATCAACTATACAGAAAGAATCACTCACTCTCTCACACACGTCTTTTCACTGTTCCAAACACTCACCTCCTAACAAACACTCTAACAATACAAAAAACACAGAACCACCACAAAATAGGCTGCACCCCATCACACACCTCCCCTCCTTGTGTGCAGCACAACATGGCCTAAATGGCCACCTCCCCCCTCAGTCTCAAAGTCCCGGAAGAGGGGGAAGCACAGTGTCCATGGGGGTGGCCATGGTGGGAGGTCCGGCACCCCCCAACTCTTCGTGGCCGGCAGCTCCCTCTTCCGGGGCTCCCGCCACACACTATCCTGCCGCAAACGTGCGGCTGGGGGAGCTGGTCTCCTGACCTCCCCCCCTTTCTTCATGGCCGGCAGCTCCCCTCCGTGGGGCTCCGGCCACAGTGTAGCGACCCCAGGCGAAGCAGGACCCTCAACGACCCCAGGCGAAGCAGGATCCCTGGCGACCCCAGGCGACGGCAGCAGCAGCGGACCCTCGGGAGGCGACGGCAGCAGCAGCGGACCCTCGGGAGGCGACGGCAGCAGCAGCGGACCCTCGGGAGGCGACGGCAGCAGCAGCGGACCCTCGGGAGGTGGAGGCAGAGGCAGCTCCTGCTCCTCTCCCTCGGGTGGTGGTGGAGGCAGAGGCAGCTCCTGCTCCTCTCCCTCGGGTGGTGGAGGCAGAGGCAGCTCCTGCTCCTCTCCCCCGGGTGGTGGTGGTGGAGGCAGAAGCAGCTCCTGCTCCTCTCCCTCGGGTGGTGGTGGTGGTGGAGGCAGAGGCAGCTCCTGCTCCTCTCCCTCAGGTGGTGGAGGCAGAGGCAGCTCCTGCTCCTCTCCCTCGGGTGGTGGTGGTGGTGGAGGCAGAGGCAGCTCCTGCTCCTCTCCCTCAGGTGGTGGAGGCAGAGGCAGCTCCTGCTCCTCTCCCTCGGGTGGTGGTGGTGGAGGCAGAGGCAGCTCCTGCTCCTCTCCCTCGGGTGGTGGTGGTGGAGGCAGAGGCAGCTCCTGCTCCTCTCCCTCGGGTGGTGGTGGTGGAGGCAGAGGCAGCTCCTGCTCCTCTCCCTCGGGTGGTGGTGGTGGAGGCAGAGGCAGCTCCTGCTCCTCTCCCTCGGGTGGTGGCGGCGGGAACAGCAGCTCGTCTCCCTCCGGTGGCGCTGCTGGCTCCTCCGACAGCGGGGTTAGAGCTGTTGGCGCTGCCGGCTCCTCCGACAGCGGGGGTAGGGCTGGTGGCGCTGCCGGCTCCTCCGACAGCGGGGGTAGGGCTGGTGGTGGGCGTCTCCGCTGGGCTCCCTTCAGCAGCAAAAACAGCGGCTGCTGTGGAGCCTGAGCTTCACGCCCTTGTCCCTCCCAAAAAAAAATAGGGGTTTGGGCCTTCAGCTCCTCCCCTCCGGACACAGGACGCACTGGCTCCTCCCCTCCGGACCGAGGACGCACAGGCTCCTTCCCTCTGGGCCGTAGACGCACCGACTCCTCCCTCTCGGGCCGTGGACGCACCGACTCCTCCCTCTCGGGCTGTGGACGTACCGACTCCTCCCTCTCGGGCTGTGGACGCACCGACTCCTCCCTCTCGGGCTGTGGACGCACCGACTCCTCCCTCTCGGGCTGTGGACGTTCGGGCTCCTCCCACTCGGGCTGTGGACGTTCGGGCTCCTCCCACTTAGGCTGTGGACGTTCGGGCTCCTCCCACTCGGGCTGTGGACGTTCGGGCTCCTCCCACTCGGGCTGTGGACGTTCGGGCGCCTCCCACTCGGGCTGTGGACGTTCGGGCGCCTCCCACTCGGGCTGTTGCAGCGGCAGCTCCTCCTCCTCATACTGGGTGGGGCAGATGGCCACTGTGTGTCCATATGCCCCACAGCCGGGGCACAACTCTGCCGCAAGCCCTTTTAAAAATAGCTCCCAGCTGTCATCTGCCTCCTCCTGGGCCAGCTCCATTTTCCTCCACCTCATCCTCTCTTCCCTTTTTTTTTTTTTTAAACAAAACAAAAAAAACTGCACTTCCGCTCTGAGTCTCCAGGGGGCGCTATCCCACTTCTGACACCAACCTGTGGCAGGATAGCAGCAGAGGGAAGACTCAGAGACAGAAAGTGCAGTGAAACCAAAATATTTTAATTAACAAAACACAAATAAAAAGGCACGGTGGCCAACCAAAAAAGACGAACACAAAAACAGGCTTTAAACATCAACTATACAGAAAGAATCACTCACTCTCTCACACACGTCTTTTCACTGTTCCAAACACTCACCTCCTAACAAACACTCTAACAATACAAAAAACACAGAACCACCACAAAATAGGCTGCACCCCATCACAGGGGCAAATACTTTTTCACAGCACTGTATATAGTGTCGGTGTTGGTGCATACAGCAGACAGTGTCAGTGCATACAATAGTGTCAGTCCACACAACAGACAGTGTCAGAGCCCACAGTATACATTATCAGTGCACACAGTAGACACTGTCAGTACATACAGTAGACAGTGTCAGTACATACAGTAGACAGTGTCAATGGACACAATAGACAGTGTCAGTGCCACTCGGTACCGGTACTCGGGGCACTCAGTACTGGGGTATGGTGCACTCAGCACCGACACTTGGTACCAGGACTCAGTGCATTTGGTACCGACACAGTAACCTCGATCCCAGTATTGGTACCGGGAGCGGGAGCAACAGTGTCACAGTTACCATTAGTGGTGTGTTAACAGGGATGCCCACCTGTAAAAACAGCCACTGGCTACCATTCCAGTCAGTATAGACACGAGACTGGAAGCAGCCTGCTTGTAAAAATGTACCGATAGCTACACTAATACAGCAACGAGCTGCTAAAGTAGGCACGCCCACAGTAGCTGCTCGGTTTTATTTCAATCCTTACTATAAGAAAAAAGAAACACAACATTAATATATTACAATAATATACAATCATATTCAATAATTACACACAAACAGGGAACGCAAAGTGAGCACAGCTGAACAAAAACATTTTAACTCCGAGGAGTAGAAAAACAGAGACCACAAACCGACTTGCTGAGGTCTCGGGAAGGACGGCACTTGGGCCGCAGGCTTCCCACGGAGCAATAGGCCGTGGTGGGACTTTACTAGCACTCGGCTGCAATACAAGAAAAGCTAGAAATAAAAATGTTTTACTTCAGTGGTTCAATATATTAATTTAGCATTTCAAAACAAAGCTAAAAAATGCAGTAAAGGTGATTAGTTTTTATCAACGTGCTCTGATGTATTCAGGTTCAGGTGAAAAGGAAAATGGCATCGTTGTCAGTGTGCGTAGATCCTTTATGCTCTCGGGGGCGGAGTAGCAGCTGCATCACACTGCTCTGATTATAGTCTTTGGTATAAAGCTTTCAGGTTCTGAGACACAGGGGAGGGGCGGAGCCAGCAGCATAACAGATACAGACAAAAGCCAGGCAGTCTTCCCAGCGACAGCGTGTGGAAGTGACAGCGTGGGAGAAGTACAGTCTTGTAAAAGTGCAGAGCAGTTAGAAGCAGTTTGAAAACAGGTTGACAGCTGCAGAAGCTAAACTAAAAAATAAGAAAAAAAATAACATGGTCTTCAAGCCAGTAATCTGTGACACCTGCATGATGTGGGAAATTCAAGAAAACCCAGCAGAGCTAAACCAAGTGTGTGTAAAATGCCGCACGATCCAGGACTTGCTTAAACTAGTAAGTATGCTAGAAATGGAGCTGCAAGAAATGAGACAGCAACAGGAGTTTGAGGAGCTGGCACACCCACAATTCATGCAATTCATGGAAGTCAGCACCCCTAGCAGACTGAAAGCCACCAGGGAGATAGAATAGGGTCAAAACAGCAGGGTTCAGGTAGGCAGAAGCAGGGAAAAAAAATACTTTGTCAAACACAACTACCAGAAATCAAAACATCCAACAAATTTGAGCCATTTCAAAATTTAGATGATTAAACCAACATCAAGAGAACGAAAGGAACAACATCCAGGACCCTATAAAAACACTGCTGGCCAGGCAGCAAAAAGAAGGGAGGTCATGATTGTTGGGGACTCTATATTGAGAAACACAGCAAGTTCAGTTCGCAGTTTGGACCCCCTTACTACAACAGTGTGCTGCCTTCCAGGAGCCTCTGTCACGCACATCACTGAGAACGTGGACAGGCTCCTAGAACGAACAGGAGACGACCTGGTAGTAGTCGTCCACATCGGTACAAACAACATTGGAAGAGACAGGCCAAGATCCATGCAAAACAAATTCAGAGAGCTAGGAAGGAAATTAATAGAAAATACCAAACTGTGTTTTTTTCTGGGACACTGCCGGCACCTTGCAAAGAAGCATGCGGACAGCTGGAAATACATAATCAAAATGCATGGCTGAAATCGTGGTGCACACAGGAAGGCTTCATCTTTCTTGAACATTGGAGCACATTCTACAACAAGGACTATCTATATAGACGGGACGGACTGCACTTAAACAAAAAGGGAACCAATCTACTCGGAGAAAGGATCCTTGAGGAGGTTCAGAAGCATTTAACCCTTTGCGGTCCTATGTCGTACCTGGTCCGACATTGCAATTATTCCTATCCGGTCCATTGTCGGACCCTGTCCGACATCATCAAAAAACGCAAAAAACGGGTTTCTAGTCGTTTTTTCTCCAGAAAAAGCCGAGAAAACCATTCAATGGCCGAGTCGGAGCGACAGGAACCGAGACAAACCGCTAAAAAAAAAAAAAATGTATAAAAAGGTGTATCTCATGAATAGTCATTATTATTATTATTTATTTCTTAGCAGACGCCCTTATCCAGGGCGACTTACAATCGTAAGCAAATACATTTCAAGTGTTACAATACAAGTAATACAATAAGAGCAAGTCATACTTGCCATTGGCATCCCATATGGGCGGTAATAAGGAAACAAGATGAATGTTACTGTATCAGCGCACAGAGACTATCATGGACATTTGCAGAGCTTTTTTGAGATGTTATAGTAATAAAATAATGACTTGGATCGCATTATTGAGGAGTTTGGTGATAAAACGAGTGATCAGGAGATGATTGATTGGTATGTACGACTATTATTATTATTATTATTTATTTCTTAGCATATGTGAAAGCGATAGTGAACGAAAGGGTGGGGCAGGGCTGGAGATGCCTAGTGAGTGCTTTGTTGATATGCAGGGCCTTTTAAACCCGTTTGACTGTGAAAAAAAAATACTTTTAAACAGCGCGTCTAATATTAACGGCGTGTGTGAAAATAAACTGGACCTGACGCGCCTGACGCGCACTTAATAAATGGAATGCAAAGGGTTAAAGTAGAAAGGAAGGGGGGAGAAGACAAAAAAACAAAAGGGAGACCACATCAAAACAAGGGCATCAACTCAGGTAAGACAGCCATTAACTAAATGCTAGACGTCTCAGAAACAAAATGTTAGAACTTGTTCTAGTTACTGCACTAACAAGTAACTACGATGTGATAGGTGTTACAGAAACTTGGTTGTCTGAGAGTGATGGAGACAAATATAATATTAGTGGGTATGCACTGCATAGGAAAGACAGGCAGGACAGAAGAAGCGGAGGGGTAGCGCTATACATAAGACCATGCTATAGACCGCCAAATTCAGATGCCGAGCAAAATAATATGTTATACAATGACATTAGAAATGCGTGTAGCAAAGGATAAGCCATACTAAAGGGGGATTTCAACTTCCCCCATATAAAATGGGAGAACCCAGTGCGGAGCACGACGGACGAAAGAGAGGTCAGAGACCCATTGGCAAACTCAGACCACAACATGGTCTCATTTGAAGTGATTTTTAAAAACTAAAAAGTAATGATTAAACCTAAGGTTTACAATTTTAGAAAAGCAAACTATGAAGGTATGAAACAGAGACTAACAGAAGTAGATTGGAGTAAAATAGAGAAAACATCCACAGAAAAAGGATGGCTGTTTTTTAAAAATGTAGTACTAGAGGCGCAAAACAATTACATACCAAAAGTAGACAAATCTAAATCTAAAACAAAATGGCCAAAATATTCAGCGAAAAAAGGCACTTTAAAGAGCGTTTAAAAGGGACCAAAAACAAAGTACACAGAAAGAGTGCTTGGAACTGCAAACACAAGTCAAAAAGGAAGTTAGAAAGGCCAAGAGAGAGATAGAAATGAACATTGCTAAGGGGGCAAAAACCAATTCCAAAATGTTTTTCCAATATTATAACAGCAAGAGAACACTCAGAGAGGAGGTTAAATGTCTAAGAGATACAAATGGCAAAATCATAGACGAAGAAAAAAAATAGCAAATATATTAAATGATTACTTTTCACAAGTTTTTACAAAGGAGGATATGGAAACATGCCCCACATGTCAACCTGTTCCTATCCAGTTTAAAATAACTTTAACATAACAGAGGCAGAAGTGTTAAAGGGACTAGGCGCTCTTAAAATCCCTTGGGCCGGATGACACCCTTCCAGTAGTACACAAAGAAATGAAAGAAGTTATTTACAAACCACTAACCAAGATCATGCAACAGTCTCTTGACACAGGGGTTGTACTGACAGACTGGAGAATTGCAAACGTAATACAGATCAACAAAAAGGGAGACAAAACCGAACCAGGTAACTATAGACCAATAAACCTGACTTCTATTATATGTAAACTTATGGAAACTATAATAAGATCCAAAATGGAAAATTACCTATATGGTAACAGTATCCTGGGAGACAGTCAACATGGTTTTAGGAAAGGGAGAACGTGTCTAACTAACCTGCTCAATTTTTTTGAGGATGCAACATCGACAATGGATAATTGCAAAGCATATGACATGGTTTATTTAGATTTCCAGAAAGCTTTTGACAAAGTTCCGTATAAAAGATTAATTCTAAAACTTAACACAGTGGGGATTCAAGTAAATGCATCCACATGGATTAGGGAGTGGTTAACATATAGAAAACAGAAAGTACTGATTAGAGGAGAACCCTCAAAATAGAGCGAGGTAACCAGTGGTGTACCACATAGATCAGTATTAGGTCCTCTGCTATTCCTAATCTACATTAATGATTTAGATTCTGGTATAGTAAGCAAACTTGTTAAATTTACAGACGACACAAAAATAGGAGGAGTGGCAAACACTGTTGCAGCAGCAAAGGTCATTCAAAATGATCTAGATAGCATTCAGAACTGGGCAGACACATGACAAATGACATTTAATAGAGAAAAGTAGAAGGTACTGCACACAGGCAATAAAAATGTGCCTTATAAATATCATATGGGAGATACTGAAATTGAAGAAGGAATCTATGAAAAAGACATAGGAGTTTATGCTGACTCAGAAATGTCTTCATCTAGACAATGTGGGGAAGCTATAAAAAAGGCCAACAAGATGCTCGGATATATTGTGAAAAGTGTTGAATTTAAATCAAGGGAAGTAATGTTAAAATTTTACAATGCATTTGTAAGACCTCATCTAGAATTTTGTGTTCAGTTCTGGTCACCTCATTACAAAAAGAATATTATTGCTCTAGAAAGAGTGCAAAGAACAGCAACCAGAATTATCCCAGGTTTCAAAGGCATGTCGTATGCAGACAGTCTAAAAGAATTGAATCTATTCTGTCTTGAACAAAGAAGACTACGTGGCGATCTGATTCAAGCATTCAAAATCCTAAAAGGTATAGACAATGTTGACCCAGGGGACTTTTTTGACCCGAAAAAAGAAACAAGGACCAGGGGTCACAAATGGAGATTAGATAAAGGGGCATTCAGAACAGAAAATAGGAGGCACTTTTTTACACAGAGAATTGTGAGGGTCTGGAACCAATTCCCCAGTAATATTGTTGAAGCTGACACCCTGGGATCTTCAAGAAGCTGTTTGATGAGATTCTGGGATCAATAAGCTACTAACAACCAAACGAGCAAGATGGGCCGAATGGCCTCCTCTCGTCTGTAAACTTTCTTATGTTCTTATGTTCTTTCTTATGTTCTTTCTTATGTTCAGGTGTCAAAGTCTAACAACTATATTTCACATGCTTTTTTAAAATAATTTAACTGTTAAGTAGAATTTAAACGTTTAACCCTTAATCTGTAAACTATAAGCCAACACCCTACACGCAACTACTGTAGATGTGTTTTGTGTGCTTTAAGAAGAATCTATACTCCATCGTGGTAAATAAATAAATACCCCCTTTATTACCCTGTTCTGGTGACATCTGATTAAATTAAATTGAATAGGATGATTGCCTTTTGAGATACAGTATATGAATACATGTTAACTTAATTTAATGTCCTTGAACTAAATTAATTACAGATATTGACAAAACTGAATTAGCTAAAACTTACCAACTTACCACTGTAAAATGCATACTTACATTTGGAGCCACCTGATATTCAATGTAGCTCTTTAAGCCATACATTTTAGATCCCTTTTTGGGATCTGCTACAACACAGTCCAACTGAGTTTCAGGATAGGACCACACTGGACCAACTTCGCCAACCTGAAATTATAAAATCACATTTAATGCACATAACTAAAACAAGTATTTAGTGAATAAATGTCCTGTCAAAGTGTCAATCAATAATATTTTGGGCACTTGTGGATCTGATTGCTCATTAAAATCTATGTACTGTGAGTGAGAATGACAGAAATAGAGAATGCAAGTACAATTAGGGAAATCTAAATGTGTGAGAGTTGTGTGCAACTATTCAGCAACAATCATGGTAAAAGTAGACATATCTGAGTGTCTCCCGGATGTTCCTGGATTGGCAACATCTGCAGAAAACCACCACCAGAAAGCACCACTCTTGTCATGAAGGAGCGAGCCTGCAAACGTGTCCAACATATTGTGTCAAGCAACAGACAAGCTACAATGGCCCAAATCACAGAAACACAGCCAGAGCTACAGTATGTGTTTCCCGCCCACTATTAAGTTAATTCTGTAATGTATTGGCCAGTCAGTGCATATTCAGTAAGCCATGATATCGGGAGAGAGGTAAAAGGGGTAATAAAATGCCCCACTGCAGTCGTTCGAAATTGATTGTTGCACAGTATACCTACATACATTATACACTTTCTCATGCTTTTCCCATGGTTACCCTAGGCATTTACCATAGTTTATCATGGCTTCCATGTTTTTAAATGTCCTTTACCATAGTTCTCTGGTCTTAACCATGTTTACCTATCCTTTACCATGCTTTCTTTCACTGTGCTTTTTTACACTTTGATATGCTCTGGTAAACTTTTATAAGGACTTTTAAGGCCAACTAACAACTAACTGCAGGTCAACCATGTGGTTCACGTCCTTTGCATAGTACTTTATGATTTGAGAACTGTATAATAAAGCATCCACACCCATTAACCTACCTGCTTGCAGTTTTTCAACATTATCACATTGCAATTGGACCATTTGCTGTTTAAATCCCAGTAAGCGCTTGGGAATGTACATGTCAGATTGTGTCTGAGGAGATATCAGATGCAGACTGGGCAGGTTTCAGCACACATCCACAGGGAATCATACCACTAATCATTAGGTTATATATAGAAATGTTACCCATTACCAATTGGGATATATCTCTGTGTAGCCTGATTTACCTGAGTACGTATATCCCAGCTGCTCGAAGAGTCCCCGCCCTTGAGGGGATTAAGTGGTGCGAGCAGAAGGGGTCAGCACCAATTTCTATTCAGGCCCGCTGTGTTGGAGTGAACGCAGTGACCTTGAAAAGTAATGGATAACATTTATATTTCAGGGAACCGGGGTTATGATATATAACCAAATGCTCCCTTTCAAGTCGGAAATGTTATTCCATTACCGATTGGGAAGGAAGTACTTGCGGCACTGGTAGATGTGCTAAAAAGGGTAGACCATGTGTGTCAAAGAGTATACTGAGTGGCTTCCCTTAGCACTCTGGTCCCCAAACCAGGGTTTTAAGGAATCTAAGACATTCAGTCTATAGAACCTAGTAAAAGTATGGGGGGGGGGGGGGGTTGGGGGCGGCAGCACTGCATATGTCTGAGACAGATGCACCCTGAAATAATACCCAAGAGGTTGAGAGGCCTTCTCTGGTGGGGGCAATTCACTTTGACAGCTGCTGTTAGGACAGGGCTTGTCCATGGAACTTAGACCCATAGCAGATAAAGAGCTGCTCTGCTTGACACCAGCCCTGAGTCCAGTCAACAAAGTACGCTAATGCCCTAACTTAGAATGTGGAGCATGTGGAGATTCCTCTACCTGTCAGTTTGGAAAGGTTGTGGTTGAAAAGACTCTAACTCCACAGACTAATGGACATAAAAAGCAGAGACGCTTTTAGGGAGGAAAGCAGGGTAAGTACAGAGTGTGAACTTAGTCCTGGCCTCCGTGAAAAATAGGTAGGCTTTAGCAATGGAAAATGCTTGCATTTCAACAGCTCCCTTTGCAGATGTGATTGGTAGCATTTATCAAAGACAAGTATTTCAGCTCTGCAGAATGCAGGGGCTCGAATGGTGGTTTCCTTAGCACGTTAAGCACCACATTCAACCGCTAGCAAGGGACAAGGTCCCTAGGATGACGCAACCTCAGAGCTCTCTTTAAAAAATCCAGCCAGGTAGTGAGCTCCTGGGAAGACAGAGTCTATTTTAATTTGATGGTAAACAAAAATAGCTTCTAGGTAGCCCTTAAGAGTAGAGGGAGACTTTCCATTTTAAACAGGTCCTGCAAAAACTGCAGTATGGCTGTCATGGGGCAAGGGATGGGGTCCAGCCCACGAGATAGACACCAAGTCAGATAAAATTTTTGCGTACCCGAATCTCTCCCAGACAAGGTTCACAACCTTCTGGTGAAGCCGCCACTCCGAACTATGAGGCCCACCTCTCGAGAGGAGGTCCGCTGCCCACATTGTCGCCCCCTACAGATGAACTGCCTTTAAGGACAGGAGGTTTTCTTGGGCCCAGAGCAGAAGCTTGTGGGCGACACGATGGAGGTTGGGGGACCAGAGACGGCCTTGCTGGTTTATATAGGCCATGACTAACATGTTGTCCATACAAACTAGCACTCCTTTGTAGCTCCCCAGAAAAATTCTGGACACTCCCTGCACTCCCATATATCGCCCGAGCCCAGGTTGGATGTGTCTGTAGTAATGACCTCTCTCCTCGTGGTGTTGCCCAGCGCTGCAACCAAGCGCAGATGAGCTGGGTGTTTCCACCTGTGACAGGGAGGACCTTGTCGCTGGTTCAGTTGCGCTGCTGCTTTGTTAAACAGGAAGGCTTGCTCAGAGCTGAGCTGATTAGGTCCTGATTGGCTGGGGGGGCGTACCCGGGGAGCTTACACCTCTTTAAGAAGGCAGCAGCGCCAACATTCAAGGCTACTGTTTGGCCACAGCCATACAGACAGACGCTGAGTGAAAGCTTGCTGTGTTTACATCGAGGAGGAGAGCGTCCGCTCCATGGAGAGAACTGCAACATGAGACCCTTCCACTCCAAGACTGTAGTCGTGAAGGCATTGCCCAGATCGTCATTAACCTGACGCAACGAGGGCCTATGGTCCACTGACAATGACTGCAGCAGCGTAGACTGGTAAGCTTTCAGTATGCTACTGTAGTTGACCAGGTGTGTGTCAAACGCAGTAGCCGTGTAGTCATTCTTCAGTGACACGACACTGCTTGTTAGGGAAGAAACATCTTTAGAAAGCAACAACAGGTTGAGCATTGGGACCAGCGAGACAATGGAAGCCTCAACAGGTGGGAAGTGGGAAGATGGCAGTGGCACAGATCTTGCTATGTAATTAGGGTGTGGAAAATCAAAGTCACATTGAATATATTATGCACATTCATCATAATGTATGTATAATGAAAATACAGTGGGTTAGTGTTATTTTTTTTTTATATATATATTTTTTAATTCTGGCTTTAGACAGCACTTTACAAAATAGCATTCCAAAAAGCACTCTGACAGGTTTTTTGCAACATGAATGTTAACCCGAGAAAGCACACACACAAATGGGGTAGGCAAAAAAGTTAAAGGTACGGTAATTTTATGAATCCCTTGCTTTCTTGTTTTCTTTTATTCAACATGTTTAAACTGGGTAGTTACGTGAAGTGACAGCATGTAAAAAGTGAAAGTGAATTCCCAAACGCATCATCTTTTTAATCTGCAGCTGAATCCATTCTGTCCTGCTAAGAGCTGAATTTACTATTTTAAACCCATAATAAAATAAGCATTGATCAGTTTCCATCAGTAGCACAGTTCAGTTGGTAACAGCATGTACTCATTTTATTACATGCCCCACCTACAGAAACTGCCCCCCCACACACTTTTGAAACAAAAAAGTTACGCCACTGAGCCTAATTAAACCAATGAAGACCTAAAATTTAAAAAAGAATGTTGCCAGCATTTTATCTAAAATTGATTTTCACATAAGAAAGCGTTTTATTTTAATAATAAAGAATGATCACATTTCAGTATCCTACAATATCATGCAGATATGAATGGGGTAAACAAGATAATAAAAAGCCTAGATTTGCTAGTAACACAGTTTTACAAACAACGGGAGCAGCACTTCCCACTTTGGCGGGCAGGGTATGGTGTTTGAGTCAGACTGCAGGGTGAGCGAGTTTAGCCTCTGAGATAAATTCTCCAGCTACAGACCTGTACACATTTGCCTGGGCTGCCAGATTTTTTTTACAATGCCAAATTTTGGAAGTAACCAGACAAAAAGTAGCCAAATTGTGTTTTTTAACCCTGACGCGCCGGACCGCTCTAATTTCGGTGCCTAAGCCCAGATAATGCAATCTCTCTTCCGGGATGTCTCACGGCAATAATGAGCCATATCAGTCTTTCTGAGCCTTGTCATTAAATACGGCTAGGCACTAGGAACAAATAGAGTGTATCCAAACATGCCAATTATGATGATACAATTCAAAACTGTCACACAGGAGACGTGTCTACCAGTGCGCATTTTGTAATTTTGCTCAGAAAGCACCAGTAGATTAATCCGTATTTTGTAGTTTTATTCAGAAATTACCAGAAGATTCATCCACAAGGAAGTAACATAGACAGCTGTTTTATATTTTTTGCAGGATAATCAGACACTTGAAGAGGACAAGATCAAGAGGAGAGTACTTACACCACACTATGTCACTTTAATTTATTCATTCATGTGTTTGTGAATGAAATGAGTGCCCTTATTCTGCTTGTTGAATTGTTTTGTGTGTATTAGTGGTTGGGGGGTTTGCAGGATCGAAGGAGAAGGATGGCTGCAGATCACAGTCCCTGAAGACCAGAATGCCCCTTGATGAGCTCGAGGATATCAACATCCTTTTCATAGAAGACCACGAGGGGACAGATCCACTGGAGGAGGACCAGCTGGATGAGGAGCTGATGATGGAGGAGGGTAGAGAGGAAGAGAAAGATGCAGTTCCAGACAGGCCCCAGTCCAGCACTTCCAGTATCAAGTAAGTGCATTGTTTACAGTATTCATTGTTTTATATGTTTTTTCCCCTATTCAAAATGGCTTTTTATGTATTCCCAATTTTTTGTCTTTCTTTTGTAGTACGGCTTCCACGGCTCATGTCTCCATACCTGCAGTCTACACGCACTCATTGCCCACCAAGTGCCACGTCGTCGCAACGCACCAGATCGCTAGTCACTAGGTCGCTCTGCGCCTGCTCAACTACTTCTACTGCCTCCACAAGTGATGCTTCTACACATGATGCTTCTGCACCTGCTGCTGCGGAACCCACTCCAGTCGACTTTGTGGATGAAGAGAGTGACGCAGACCCATGGCACCAAGACCGTTCCCATTCAGACCAAGTCGTCCTGTAGGAGTAGACATCACGTACCCGTACTCTTTGATCCACCACAGCTAAGTTCACCTGCAAAATTATTGCCAACATCTGCAAACTTACAAATTCCCAGGGCTAGCTATGGAAATAATCAAGGCTGTTGGGACAAAGTGGCCCCAGATGAATTAATATGCTTCACTGGCCTCATAATTTACATGGGAATTGTACCTGACGTTCATCGGCATTGGAGCACGGCTTCATTGCATCATGGCTAATGGGCTAGGACGATCAGGACACGTGTTCGATTCAAGGCAATAATGGCTGCACTACATGTCGTCGTTCCTCCCACCAAGAATAATAATGATCGGATACACAAACTGCACTACCTCCTCGATCACGTCAAAGCTACATGTTTTAAACTTTACCAGCCAAACCAAAAGGTAGCAGTCAATGAGCGCATGGTTAGGTCTAAGTTGTGATCAGGTTTTAGACAGTTCATGAAAGATAAACCAACTAGGTAGGGGTTCAAGTTGTGGGTTCTGGCAGCGTCAAACAATAGTTACGCAATTGTTTTTGATAGTTACAGCAGCAGCCGTGACGGAAGGGTAATTGGTTTAGCGAAAAAGGTTGTCTTAGAATTGGGCCAGCCACTTGCCCATCAAGGCTATATTGTATGGGTTGATAAGTTTATACATCAGAAAATTTGCTGATGGAAATAAAAAGGCTTGGTTGTTGTGGCACGTGCAACTCAAATCACGTAAACTTTCTCTTTATTCTGAGGGATTAGAATGGGAATGTCGGAGCAAGCATGGGGATATGAGATGGTGTCGTATTGAGGAAGGGAACATTCTAGCTGTTCAGTGGAGGGAACCTTGAGCCGTTACATGTTTGTTGTCATTTCATAGTGTCAATGAATCGAGTACAGTAGAAAGAATGTAAAAAAAAAAAAAAGGAGGAGCGTTGGACTGGAATGGCTAAAAAGGAACACAAAATATTTGTTGCGGGCTTCGCCCATGAATGCAATGGGAAACTTTTTTGTATGCTTCACAAACAGCCTTGCTTCCAAATTTGGCACTCTCCGGATGCTGATCAACATTGTGTCGTTAATAAATAGCAGGAAAAAGCTACTAGCAGATGGATTTTGTTGAAGAGGAATGAAAAGGAATGGATAGCCAAGGTAAGTTAGCTGGGCTGGATTGATTGGGGGGATGGTGCTGGGACGCCGGCATCACCGTCGAGCCTACCCGAGGTATCATGGACTAATCGACGAAACACCGGAGATGGTTGTTTTATATAATTCATGTTTTTCATCTTTGTCTTAACTTGTTTTCTTTGTAAGTATTGTAGGACTATAAGAGTAGTTAAAAGGTTAAATTTTGCTTAAATTCAAAATGGTCGCAAAGAGAAACTTGATCGCCATCAAAGAAAGAGGAAAGGCAACGAACATTGAACCAATAAATTAATTAAATGATTTGGTCTGCTGACGCTGGTCAAATTTATAGCAAGAGATTTCCAATGGGCTACTGAGCAAGATTGGGTTGCCTAACCAAGAGCACAGACAATTTTACAGCAAGTCGGCCTCTGACAAAACTGGAATCACAGACGACAACTGACAACAATGGAGTATTGCCAGTTCAACTAAAGAGATTTGACATGTGGGAATGTAATAAATGTATAAGCAGAAAGAGTGAGAGTTATAAAGTATAACAGGGTGTTGCCATAAGTCGCTGCACTGCACTTGGGCAGCAGTGTGGAGTAGTGGTTAGGGCTCTGGACTCCTGACCGGAGGGTTGTGGGTTCAGTCCCCAGTGGGGGACACTGCTGTTGTACCCTTGAGCAAGGTACTTTACCTAGATTGCTCCAGTAAAAACCCAACTGTATAAATGGGTAATTGTATGTAAAAATAATGTGATATCTGTATAATGTGAAATAATGTATAATGTGATATCTTGTAACAATTGTAAGTCGCCCTGGATAAGGGCGTCTGCTAAGAAATAAATAATAATAAAAATAATAATAAACCAGGGGCCAGTGTCAGATCATAAGTCGCTGCACTGTATAACCAGGGGCCAGTGTCATATTTGATGGAAACAATTTACTTAATTGAGTAATTGGTGCTAGAGTAAATATAGAATGAATAAAAACAAATATAATGGGTGTTAAATTTAGATGCCATGGATTATAATCAAGGGATATATAATTAAAACAGATTGATAAAGAACTGATTACGATTTTGTAATATCCTATTAACTAGAAGTTACTGAGTTTGTATTTTGATATTTTTCCTGACTCATATATTCAAACAGTTACCCTACATACACACTAGATTCATGATAGTGAAGACAAACATAGATGATTGATGAATGCTTGCTTCTACTTATGATTGACAGGTTACATTTAAGCTGAAATGTTAATTGAATGTTTTCTAATGCTAAACTTAATGTACTGACTACTTTGACAAATTATTTCTTACTTTTGTACTGTATTACTTCACTCGCTTTGATAAAATGCATAGACTATGTAACAGTGCTGCATCAGTATTGTTCAACTGTGTTTCATTTTCTGGATCTTAAGCTTGGTTGGAAGTAATAATTACATATCAGCGAGTTACTCTTGATTGAGTATTGCAAATGTACTTAATACTTCCTACAGTATGGTAAGGTGCTATATAAAATAGTTGTTGCTATAAATTCACAAATGTTTAGTTACACTGTTAATTAGCTTCACAGTTCATTTTTGACAGGTAGTAAATTGTCAAATGTAAGTTTTTTTTGCATTTATTAATGTTGTGCTGTTTTATTGTTGTTTATTTTATAATGTACATAAAATAAATAATTTCTCTGAGAATTAAACTTTGTGGAAAATGTGTTTTTTGATGCACTTGTAATTTGTATATTCTTTTTAATAAAAACAACTTACATGCATTTTTTTCACTTGTATTTATTCACACATTTCAAGGTTACACGGTTTTACATAACATTTGGCAATGTACTTTGTAATATTTTGCTTAGTCTGGACTACTTTGATAAGATAGCTCACAGCGCTGAAAACACCGTCGTTTTCAGGCATTTTGACCATGGCCCGGACAAAATCTCGTAGCTCCTCAAAGCTAGAAATGTTATTTTTTTTTTTTCATTTGAAATCCTCATAACATTTCGCAACTGTAACGTCCCAATTTTTTTAATTTGGTCATGTGGCACAGCTTACACAAAAAAATTAAATACATTCCACAACAAAAAAGACATGGTATCATTGGAAACAGCTTCTTAACCCTTTCAGGACCAAACATTTTTCAGTGGGATGGTCCCCCAGGACCAGGCATTTTTTGGCTGCATTTGACTCTCGTCCTATAAAAGTTTGATTGAGTGATTGCAATGACATAATACACGTTTATTCACAGGGTCTTTGTAAGCAATAATGGACACTGCTCTTGATTTATTTCCTTAAAATAAATATTTATAAAAAAATAAGTTATTCATTCCATTATTATCAGCAATTATCACAAAAAAACATACCTGATACATTTAGTTCATGAAACAGTATTTGCTTATATCCACTTGTTTCTTGATATTTATAAATGTTGTAAAAACATATGACACAGAATAAATGTTCCAATATAATTATAAGCAAAATAAATCAGAATTACAGTGTTTCCCTTTTTTTATTCGCTCTAAACAGGTTCCTGTGATGTTCTGTTTCTGTCTCTGCCGGTCTGCTGTAAACTATCTCTGCCCTTAGACACTAAATTCCCCTCTCAGTGAACATGAAAACGGTGGCCCTGTAAGTCATCAAAACTAAGTGCTTTTTTTTTTTTTTACACGATTTTCGGTCCTAGAAGCCCACTTCAGTATGATCGTGTTAACACGATCGCGGTCCTTAAAGGGTTAAGGCCTTTCTGTAGATATATGTGGAAATAATTTCTGATTTAAGGTTGCCAAACTACAAGCCCTAAAACACAAAGTGGTCATATTCATGCCTGTATATGGTCATTTTATTTATGCAGGAAAGGGTAAAACAGCCACAAAGCAGTACCCACATTTAAAACTTAAATATATATTTAAAAAGCATAAATAAGTGCTACATGTTTATTTAAAATAAGATTTCTATTACACGAGAGAAGATGTTAAAACTTCATGCTGATTTGAACTCGGCTCTCGCCAAGATAAGCACCAACTAAGACGTAGCTTTACAGTAAACTAATGTGATCCATAGGTGTCTCCATCCATTTACGTTTCCTTCCATATGATGATGTAGATATCCTTCTGTCTGGTGTTAATGGCTGAAGTGTAATGCTGGCTCCAGGGATCAGCTTATTTTGCCTCCCTGGCGCATCAGCACACACAACGGCTGCGATGCTGGCTCCGGGGATCAACCACAGTGCGGCCTCCCCAGCGCATCAGCATGACAACCGTCTGGATTGAGCTAAGTAGGGTACATCTCTGGGGTTTTCAAGTGGGCACCTTCCATCCTCAGTGTTTCGTCGACTAGCCCACGACACCTCAAGAGGGCTCGCCGGTGATTCTGGCGTCCCAGCATCACCCTCCTCCGTCCCCCACTCAACTCAGCCCAGCTTACTTACCTGTACATCAGTGTTTCTTTCTTACTATTGTGCTTGAGATCCCCAGCCAGAATCTTTCCGTCTCAACCACAGCCAGTTGCTGCTCCTCTCTGCTGCTTCAGATAAGTTCTTCACTGTGCGACGCAACTCTTGGCCACTGAATCCGACGTCTCTGAGAAACCGGGTTTTAGAGTGTGCCACAAATCCTCGACAACCCACTTCCACTGGGTAAACCCGAACTCTCCATCCTAGCTGTTCTGCTTCAGTGGCTAGTTGAGCATACCGCAGTTTCTTCCTCTCATACGCCTCATCTACAGCATCTTCCCATGGCACTGTTAACTCTACCAGGTGAACAAGACAATATCTGGTCGAAGGTTAGTGGTGGCAATCTCAGGTGGAAAAATAAGCCGTTGACCAACATCTGCCAGCATTTTCCAGTCTCTAGCAGCTTCCAGTTGTCCTGGGCGAGGATTGGTTTTAACACCTTTTCTGCCGGTTGCTCTCCTGGGCGGAGGAATGTTGTCTTTTGTGTGTAATGTTTTGATGGAACAGGTGACAACTTATTGGTCATGTTACGCTTGTCTTCCAATGCTAAGGCCAAACATCGCAGCACCTGGTCATGGCGCCAAGTAAACCGTCCTTGGCTAAGAGCCACCTTACATCCTGTCAAAATGTGCCTTAATGTTGCAGGTGATGAACACAAAGGACATGAGGGATCCTCTCCTACCCAGAGGTTTAGGTTCTGTGGCGATGGGAGAACATCATATGTTGACCTGATGAGGAAACTGATCCTGCTCTGTTCCATTGACCATAGGTCTTGCCAGCCAATCTTGCGTTGTAACACAGGTTCTTACATGTTTATTTAAAATAAGAAAATAACTAATGTTATAAACAATTTATTTATCTGCTTTGCTTGTTTTTTTCTCACAATTTACAGTACAAGCACCACTGTCTTTTTCTTATCTGATAAGATCAAATGCGGTAGGTCTACGAATTGTTTTTTTATTCAGAACGTAGTGTAAAATGTAATTGTCCTGATCTGAATCTCAGTCGTTAAATGCAGATCTTTATTGACATAACTTTGTAAAAATATTACCAGTAACCTGACAATGTGGTCATTTTTGTCATCTGATTTTGAAGAAGTTTAACAATAGATGTAAGTTAATATGGTACTTGTAAATTGTCCAGTGTATTCAGTTTGTTGAAGGACATACGCTTTTAAATACTAGATTTAATATTTCGTATGAACTTTGAGTATCGTGGTTGGTAAGAATTTGTTTATTAGTTTCCCCAGTGTTTAGCGAAGTTTAATAAATAACAAAATGTTTGTTGACAACAAGACAAATGATAACATGTTCCTGTTTACAGTTTTTAAAAGAATATTCTGATTTTGTAAAGACATGAATGCGTTTTATATGTTTATTCCTACCAAAAATTACTTATTTGGAATTCCACTTGTGCTGAGTTAGAAAATAAACATACTGCTCCGTATCACCAGATTTATATATCGCCATTTTAAAATTCAAACACGGAATTCATTATTCCCCATATTGTTTATTAGCTTATTAAAATGATATGATATTGCAATTAATACAGCACTTGCCAATTTCCTAACTCAATTTGAACAGCTAAGCCTTTTACCGATTAAAACAATTCTTCAAACACACACACGCACGCACGCACGCACACACACACACACACACACAAATGTTTCCATCCACACTACCTTTACAAAACCACACAGGTTTCTTTACCGTGACAGCCTCTCTCCTCACACAGACTGCAAGCTGCCCCGATCAAACATTTCACCCTGTTTAAATGCCAGCTTGCTAAATTACAGGCAGGTGATACTAATTCAAACTAATTACATTTATCTGGCAGGGACAGAAATTAACCCTATCCCTGCCAACTACCAACACATTTTCTTCAGGCAGGGATATGCCTTGCCAAAATATATATAATCATAATTAAACCATAGATGTGTGTGTGTGTGTATGTTTACGTATTTACACGTAACCCAGTTATTATTTGTAATATTATATTGAAAAACCCGAACCTAAGTTGAATACATTTTAACTGTAAGACACACCGATAATGCTGGTTGTGTTGTGTTGTTTTGACGCGTATTAATAAAGTTTGTTCATATACTTGTATAGGGGGACAAACTTTGGCAGGGGGGCACATTTTTGTATTTATTTGCTCTGCTTACTGTTGGTGTGCACACTCATTTGAACAGCATATTTTTACTGCAGAGAGTACCGCACCATATTTAAAAATGTGTACAGGTTATAGGACCCATCGTCACACCGAAAGGATATAAACAAATATTGAATAGACTCAAAACTTCAAGTGCGCGGCGATCAGAATCAACAAACCGAGCATGTACTAACACCTCATCATTTAAAGGGAGCCATGTTTTCAGGTATTCAACTACTGTTTGGTAAAAAGCAATGACAGCTGAGTAAAATTTGTTTACTTCCTCTTCACTTATGTTGCCGCTGTGCAATAGATTTCTCGCTTTGCATTATGTCGTAAACCCAACAAAAACCTGACTCGCTGGCTTCACCTTGCTGCAGTCTACATCCAGTATAGCGTGATTATTCTACAATTACAATGGCTTAATAAACTTCTGCATATGTTTTCTCAGCATTGTTGTCAACTGAGTGTGCATGACATGGATGCAGGGATCTTCGCGTTGCAAAAATATATGAGTTCAGTAAAGAACAGCAAGACAAGGAATTTCCTAGACATTCATTCGAAACGAGGGTTCGGGGTTTCTTACACAGATGCAAAACAGCTTCTTAATGCAACTGTTTAAGGATGCGTTCAATTGCTGTCTTAACCACAGGGATGAAATGTGCTTCAGCATAGCCCTATATTCTATGTTGCAGAACTCACAGTGACTGGCCAGCTCATTTTTTCTTTTGCAGGACTTGACTTGTAAGGTTCTGCTTTTTACAAAATTGTGTTTCCCCATAATTACCAATGTCTTGTCCATTGCAAAAGAAATACAATTACTCCAGGGTACAGCGTGGTCTCTCAATAAATCACTGAGTTTAGATAGAAGCGTATTTGCATCTCCTGCGCTGGTGGTGCACATGTTTAAAAACTCAACTGATACCTTGTTGTTCCGTTCTGTATCAAAAAGAGTTATTGGATTTTTTTTTTTTACCCAAGTCATTAGTTCTATCCATCCCAAGGGAAAATGGACCACAAATCACAGATTCTACCTTAGGTGAAAGAGTGTATTTTTTTCCATGTGTTCGTTGCTGTCAACGTCTCTCTCCACATTATTTCATCCTTGATGGGCACATCTTACTGACTTGTTGCATGTATCACAGAAAAACTTATACTGTTCATTTTTATCTTGGCGTATGCATCGCCATTCTGGTGCCGAAGATGACCATTCAGGGTTGAATATAGTATTATATTTTAAAGTGACAAATTTCTGTTTGCCTGACATACAGTTGACTCGACCCGCTCACAGTAACATCAATAGGCAGACAATACATGTCGTCGCACATCCTCTACTGGCTACAAAATGTCATGTGACACAGTAGCCATTAGAAAGTCCTTACTACAGTGACTGACAGACTGGAGTTAGATAAAAAAATGCGTACAACATATGTTAACCCTTTGTGGTCCTATGTCGGACCTGGTCCGACATTGCAATTATTCCTATCCGGTCCATTGTCGGACCCTGTCCGACATCATCAAAAGAACACAAAAAACGGGTTTCTAGACGTTTTTTCTCTGGAAAAAGCCGAGAAAACCATTCAATGGCCGAGTGGGAGCGACAGGAGCCGAAACAAGCCGATAAAAAAATAAAAATAAAAAAAGGCGTATCTCATGATTAGTCATACTTGCCCCTGGCATCCCATATGGGCGGTCATAAGGAAACAAGCTAGCTGTTACTGTATCAGCGCACAGACTGTCACAGACATTTGCAGAGCTTTTTTGAGATGTTATAGTAATAAAATAATGACTTGGATTGCATTATTGAGAAGTCTGGTGATAAAACGAGTGATCAGGAGATGATTGATCGGTATGTACGACTATTATTATTATTATTATTATTATTATTATTATTATTATTATTATTATTATTATTATTATTATTTCTTAGCATATGTGAAAGCGATAGCGAACGAAAAGGTGGGGCGGGGCTGGAGATGCCTAGTGAGTGCTTTGTTGATATGCAGGGCCTTTTAAACCCGTTTGACTGTGGAAAAAAATACCTTTAAACAGCGCGTCTAAAATTAACTGCGCGTGTGAAAATAAATTGGACCTGATGCGCACTTAATAAATGGACTGCAAAGGGTTAATGTTACTTTTAATGCTACCTTTAGCATAGAATCTAGATTTCATGACGTAAGCGTGAATATGTGAGACAGGGTTCAAAGGCTTGAGTCTCGAAACCCGGTACAGAGCCGACCGGTACAAGGCTGGGAATAGGTTCTGTGGCCGATCAGTGAAAGTCTCGGTACCAATGGTAAATAGCCAGGCTATGTCGGCACAAAAGGAGTGCTTGGTGCTCAACACGGACTAGAGGCCGACCGAGGGGCTCAGAGCCAATTGGTACTGGCTTGGTACCATGCCATGGAAGCAGGTGCTGATGCTCAGAAAAGTGAATGTTCTGCAGAGGCCACTTGGCAAAAATGCATGGCTTACACCAGCGGTTTGATGCAGAGCCAAGATCAGCCAGTTGACTAGCTCCTGCTAGCAGCCTGCGCTAAAATGATGCTGAAGCAGCTGCTCACTATACCAGCATGAGACACTGGGGAGATGTTCTCCCTGGCTGTAGTTGACTCCAGTCAACACAGCCTCACAGTGTAGCTGTAAACAGCCTTTAGACTAACAAGTGCCTCGTCCTGAAGTGCAGAGAAGCTGGCTGATCAGTCAGGCAGCTGCGACTGAAGGCTGTCTGAGCACAGGCTTTGTAGCTTAGCAACAGAGATACGCCACATCCGCACTGGAACAATCTCCCTAGAGAGGAGAACGAAGGAAAAGCAAAATGCTTTCCTAAATGCTTTCCTAATGCTAGTAATACAAATATTACTGTCTCGCTTGCTCTTTTTTTTGTTTTTTAGTAAAAGAAAAGACTCCCGGTGGAACGCAGCAGCAAGGAGCAGAAGAGTGCTGAGTTAGCCCAGAGGGGGGAACTGGATCCCTAGGAAAGAGCGGGGAAACCTGCCAGCTTCCAGCAGTGCACAAGGCCACAGTGGAAAGTAACCAGAAACGAGGACTAAACGTGCAGAAAACACGCAAAAGTATGATATATACTAGAGGCGTGAATATTTTTCCCTGAAGGAAGAGGGAGAGATGTAGAAACAATTCGACTTATCTCACAAAACCGCGATGGTCAGTGCAGCTCTTTTTCAGACAAGGCTGAAAGAGAAAATTACTCCCTAAGGGGCTGGGACTCTATGCCTGATGCAACGGGGGCTCTTTGAGCAGCTTTGACATTTGTGGTCAGGTAAATCGGGCTACTCAGAGGTACATCCCAATCAGTAATGGAATAACATTTTCTACTAAAGGGAACTTATAAATATATGATGGTGTCTTAATGACTGCTAACTTACATAGATAGTTATCTTTTCTTTAGTTTTTACTGGCTGCTTTGATAAAAGATACAGTTCCGGTCCTGATTTGGAAAATCCAGGAAACCTATTAATTAGATAAAAAAAATATATATTACAATCCAACCAGAATTGACACCCTCCATGAAATGTCACGTTATTATTGAGGTTCAGATAATCAAGGTTGTGTTATGAACACGGAAAAACTTTCAAATTAAGAAACAAAACAGTATGTTAATTCAGAATTCCATTGTGACTGGGTGTAAACCCCTGCTCAGAGCACAGAAGGAGTAAGAATGTCCTTGTTAATGTATATATTACTGTGTTGTAGTAGACAGTTAAGTATTTAAAAGGTTAATTCCAGAGGTAATTAAGTCATCAGCCTCCCAAGCAATTGTCTGCAGTTATTGCACATTATATGCCAATTGACAGCATTTAAATATGACATTCAATTGGCCGTTATTGAACTTGCAGCAGACTGAAGGAGGAGGCTAAAATGCCGGTCAATGGGACAAAAGCAATGACAATACACAATAGAAAAACTGGGGCCATGCAAAGTTGTTACTTACTTGTTGAGCGCCATTTTCATTGTGGACCCGCTCCGATTTATACCTCCTCCTTCTCCAGACCCTGACTCAGGGTATCCTCCTGAAGACTTGAGATCATCCCACTCATCATCCCACTCATCATCTGCAGTGCCTGTCAAACACACAGAACCACATGTGAAACGCACAAAAGTACACCACTGCAATCACTATAATGAATTTATTGACATGTATTTATTTATAGAGTGCACTACTCTAAAACAATGCAAGACAATGTATCTTACATTAGCAATGATCCTGTAGTCCATGCCATACAAACAGTGCAACACAATGCATCTTACATTAGCAATCATCCTGTAGTCCATGCCACACAAACAATGCATCCTACATTAGCAATCATCCTGTAGTCCATGCCATACAAACAGTGCAACACAATGCATCTTACATTAAGCCAATGGGACATGAGGGAGAATGAGCAGACAGCATCTGAGGTACATCTTGCTACCGCCATCTAGTGTTGGTGGTGTGAGCGTGCAGCCTCGCTGCTTAGAGAGGGTTTGACCTCGGGTTCGTTCACCATGACAAACGAAGAGCTGGTCAGACTGACTCAGCGCTCTCGTTCTATTCACAGAGCATCTCAATGCCCAAACTGGGCAGAGGGAATTTAATCTCCTATCCGACTCCTTCGCAAAGGGAGGGGGATGGAAAGCCTCTAGTTCCACTGATTGATTCAAGTGAAAAGCTGTAATCACCTTAGGGAGGAAAGCAGGATTCGTGCTCAACGATACTGTTTCCATCGTCCCAAACGCGCATACAGGAACTGTGCATGAACAGTGCCTGTAGCTCACTGACTCACTTAGCGGAGGCGATAGCTAACAGAAAGTCTGTTTTCATAGAGAGAAATTTCAGCTCTATGGTATCTACGGGCTCAAACGGGGCCTTCGTGAGAGCCTCTAGCACCACATCTAGACTACATTCGGGGAGGATGTCCTTTATAGGTCGCAACTGCCGAGCACCCTTTAGAAAATGGGTCTCCAGAATATGAGCGCCCAGGGATACGGAATCAATGGGAACGTGGCATGCAGATATGGCTGCTAGGTACACTTTCAATGTAGAGGGGGATTTACCCGCCTCTAGTAGATCTTGCAGAAACTAAAATAACTGCTAGGGCAATACATGGGATCATGGCCTCTGTCCATGCACCAGTTTTGGAAATATTTCCGCTCTTGTGGAAGAAGCCCTAGCGTTCTGCAGTGTACTAATTACTGCGTTTGAGAGCCCTAGGGTGGACAGACGATCCCATTCAGGGGCTGAGGAGAACAGTCGCTTCCTCTCTCCTGACCTTCTCGAGGAAGGCAGGGAGCAGCGGTATAGATGGGAAAGCGTATAAAAGCACTGTGGGCCATTCGTGCGCTAGGGCATCGACGCCTAGTGGGCCTCTGCAGCTGCTGAGGGAGAACCACAGGAGGCAATGGGTCGTCTCTTCCGTGGCAAAGAGGTCGACCTGGGCTTCCCCAAAGCATTCCCAAATGCGCTGCACCACCTGAGGGTGCAGTCGCCATTCTGACGGGTGAGGAACCTCCCTAGAGAGGCGGTCTGCCACCCAGTTTACCACTCCTGGGAGATGTACAGCCCGGAGGGACAGTAGGTGCCTCTGTGCCCAGATCAGTAGCCAAAAGGCTAAGCGGTGTAATGAAGCCCTCCCTGGTGGTTCACGTACGCAACCACGTTGTTAGTGTTTCTACCTCTTGTTTGAGGGCCAAGACCTGGAGAGGGTCGTTCACGGATGTGACCGTGATCCCTCGAAAGGGAGGAGGTCCTGAGAGGAATTGCAGTGCGTAGCCTGTGTGTACGGTGGTGAGCACCCAAGAGTCTGAGGTGTAGTTGCGCCAGTAGTGCAGATGGTGTTGTGCGTATGAGTGGGTCTGAGGCCGCAAGCCTTCAGGACCTCTGCTTGGGCTGCTGAGGCTGGGGCGGAGGCTGCCTGGGGCGGTTCTGGTGGAACTGTCTCCCTGGGCGCTGATGCGCTGGGGCCTCAAGTCCAGCGTTCCCCCGTGCTTGTTGCTGGCTCCTTTGCCGCGGAGGCCTGGAGGCAGTGCCTCAGGTGCCTCACCCCGTGGTGCCATAGGGATTGTCTGGGTTACCGTGGTAACTGCCAGACGCCATCACCTCCCCCTTCCCCGTGCTGAGGCGCCAAAGCGCGGGGCTCGAAAGGCATCGAGGCGTCGAAGCGTGTAGCTCTTGAGGCGCCGAGGATGCCGAAGCACCGAGGTGCCAAGGCTATCGAGGCTCTGAGGCACCGAGGACCCAAGGGTACTGCGGACGTCGAGGTCTAGACACTAGGGTGTGAAGGACCGAGCACCAAATACCGAGGGCAAAGCACCAAGGTACTGGGCTGTGTGTCTGTGTCTGGGCTGCTTGCAGTCACACAACCAGGAACAGCGCATGGTGTGGAGTGTAGCCTGCAGACGGTTGCAGTGCAGTAACACAACCAGTGCAGTGCAAAGTTTGCAGTGGACAGGTGCACCCAAGATGGCATCTGGACCGCGTGGAGCCCTCAACCGGTGCAGTGCGTAGCTTGCAGCGGGGTAGTGTAGTCACAAACCTGGAGAAAGGAGAGAGACAGAAGAAAGAAAAAGAAAACACACCTGTTCCCCCATTTTTTTTTAAACTCCAAAATACCTTATGGGTGAGTGTTGATGCGCACGGTCTGCTCAACAGTAAGGCCAAGGCCTAATGCAGGAAGCGCGTGTTATTTATTTTTAAATCTGCAATGCAGTAGAAAGAGACACTCGACAGAAAGCTGGAGTGTTGTGTTTTTTTTACTAAAACAGTCAAAACAATAGTAATCGGTGGCCTGTAGGGGCGCTAGGCTGCACAAACCGAGTGGGTGTACTGAGGTCGTCCAGAGCCCTTGAGTCAACAGCGGCTGCAGAGCGAGGCTGGACTCGCTGGAGAGTCGTGTCTCCCGTCTCTAATTTTTTTTTTTTTTTTTTACACCTGCAAAGAGCAGAGGGAAAAACAGACGGTACGTGCAGCAAGCTGCAGAGGTTAGGAAGCAGGCTACAATCGCTGAGCGATGTAGGCTGATGAAGAAAGTTTTTTTTTTTTTTTTTAACGAAACGCAGTTGCGTATTCTTTAGCTCAGCCTTCAGTTGCAGAGTTTCTGATTCCTGGGAAGTGGCAAGCCTACTTCCAGCAATTAATTGCAAGGGAACTCACAAAAACTCAAAGAAGGAGCTCTAAAGTGTCAATCGCAACTGGAAAAAAGGGTTAAAGTAATACTCACCACTTTACCTACCTGTCTGTGAAAGGTAAAAGAGACGCTCAGTGACTATTTATTACCTCGGTGAGGCGGGACCGAGGACGTCACTCCGCGGAAGGGCCTATCGGCAGTTTTGATATAAAATGCTCAGCGAATACCTGACAAGCAGGCATATCCCAAAAGTATTCAATTTGGCGGTCATTTTCAAATTGAAAGGGTAGACACCGTTAACATACCATTGCAGTTTAACATGAACATCAGTACCAAACTGGCTTTTTTTTGTAATTTCTAAAATTAGACTATAATGCCAACACAACATTATGTTTGAAATGGTACATTATAGTAAATCATTTTTTTCAAGTAATATAATATTAATAATTTTGTCGACTTTAATGCCGCTCCACAACATCTCGATGGCATTACTGACAAATTGGTCATTAGCTACCAGGAATGGACCGATTAACAATTATTTACTTGCCTATACCACCTATAAAAAAAATAAAAAATTACCCTGAAAAAAATCGATAAGGAGAATCTCCCTCACAATATCCCACCGGCTCTGCATTAATTGTCTGCCATTTTGTCTGCCATGTTTTAGTCACATGAATTTTTACATCACTTTCAGTGGCTGATTTATTCTATGACATAATGTTGCTTCTACAAAATCAACAGTCCTTTGATGCAGTTGCTTGCAACAAAGTTGCCTATAACTTGTAGCTTGCACATCACTTTCTACCAAAAAAGTATCCCTTTCTAAATTTTTCTAGCAACATGTAGACTAGTGTCCCCTCGGCTTTAGCAATCCTCCTGTAGTCCATGCCATACAAAAAATGTTATGAAAAAAATATGAAGTTAACCAAACCCACTGTGAAGCAGTTCAGTTCTTTTTAACTCACAAAATTCGCAAAATGTTCAAGAGAGTGTAGGACAGAATATTTGAATATTCAGAGGTATAAATGCAGAGGTATAAATAAATAATGAATCTACAAATGTCCTGTATTGGATATATATATATATATATTACTACTGTAATATTCGTTTGGATATTCATTCGTTTTCAAAAAGTAACAAAAGCCATTATATTTCTCAGAACGCAGGCAGATACAGCATAACAGCAGAGGCGGGGCGCGGCAAGGCAGGGGGCAGTGATGTAGTCAACACCAGAATTCCAAGACCAAGACCGAAACCGGATATGTTGAGGCCGAGACCATGACCGAGACCAGTATACAGTGGCTCTCAAAAGTATTCACATCAAATCTTGGCTAGAGTTTGCCAGAAGGCATGTGGGAGACTCTGAGACCAAGTGGAAGAAGATTCTATGGTCTGATGAGACCAAAATAGAGCTGCCTGCCAGTCAGCCCAGACACCTGCCAGCCAACAGACCAGGCTGCCAGCTACCCGGTCCCAGCCCTCCGCCGCCCCAGTACCAAGTGTGGATGAGGGCCTGGAAGAGGAGGGGGGGTTTGGGAAGGGCACCTCCCACCCAAGGAGGAGGCCATGCGGGAGCTGAGCCAGCATAGCAGGGAGGGGCTCACCCCCGTCCAGCACCAACAGCTGGAGGCCCTGTTTCATGACTATCCTGATTGACACCGGGAACTCCCGACTCAACCGTGAGCGTGCCCACCGACTGCCCCTGGCCAAGAGAGGGCCGGCAGAGGCCATTATACAGGAGATGGCAGCTGATGGAGTGATCAAACCTTCTGACAGCCCTTGGGCCGCTCCGGTGGTCCTCAATGAGAAGAAGGACGGCAGCTTGCAGTTCTGTGTGGACTACTGTCAGCTCAACACGGTCACCCGGAAGGACGCATACCTCCTCTCTTGAATCAACGAAGCGTTGGACGAGATCGCCGGGTTGCGGTGGTTCAGCTCCCTCAACCTACGGAGCGGCTACTGGCAGGTAGAACTTGCTCCTGACGCCCGACCGAAGACTGCATTCACCACCGGAAACGGACTGTGGCAATTCCAGGTCATGCCTTTCGTACCTTCAAGCGACTCATGGAGCGGGTACTGATTGGTGTACCGCGCTCGGCCTGTTTTGTGTACTTGGACATCTTGCTGGTCCATGCCACCACCTTCTAAGAGGCTCTGGAGAACCTGCTGGAGGTACTCGCCTGGGTTTGGGCTGCTGGCCTGAAGCTGCATCTGAAGTGCCATTTGATGCGACGGGAGGTGAAGTTCCTCGGCCACGTGGTGGGCTTTGAAGGGATAGCCACCCACCCAGCCAAGGTGGAGGCCGTTCAGAACTGGCCCACCCCAACCTCGTGCGGCAGGTGAGGGGATTCCTGGTGTTGGCTTCCTATTACAGCCAGTTCATCCAGGGGTTTGCAGATATAGCCTGGCCGCTCCATCAATTAACGGAAAAGGGGAGGCGGTTCCAGTGGACAGAACACTGTGATGAGGCCTTTGGCCGACTGAAGACTGCCCTGGCTCTGACCCGTGTTGGCTTATCCAGAACCTACCCTTCTGTTCACTGTGGACACTGATGCCAGCGATGTAGGTAAAAGGGGCCGTTCTGTCTCAAGGGGGCAAGAACGTTGTCGCATACTTCAGCAGGGCCCTTAGCCAGACTGAGTGGAACTACTGCTTGACCTGCCGCGAGTTGCTAGCCGCCGTACTGGCCGTCCACCACTTCCGGCCATACCTGTACGGGCGACCATTCACCTGTACCAGGTGTGGCGCCACCCCTCTACCCAAGCTGATCGCTGGCAATGGGTCGTGCCAGCCACCCTGCAGGAGAGAGTGCTTCGGCTCTTGCATGGGAGCTCAGATGCGGGCCACTTCGGGATAACCAAGACCATCCAGTGGCTGCAAACTTTCTGTTACTGGGGCAGGTGTCGGCGGGATGCGGAGACTCACATCCACCAGTGCGATGCCTGCACGGCCAGGAAGGGTCTGCAGGGACAGTCGAGAGCCCCGCTTCAGTGCAACCAGGTGGGGGCACCAATGGAAAGGGTGGCGATCAATGTCCTGGGGCTGTTCCCAAGGTCCACTGCAGGGAACAGATTTGTCCTGGTCGCTATGGATTATTTTATGAAGTGGCCGGAAGCCTATGCCCTACCGGACCAGAGTGCAACCATCGTCGCAGATGCATTATTGGAGGGCATGTTCTGCCATTTAGGGGTGCCACAAGAACTCCATAGTGACCAGGGGCGAAATTTCGAGTTGTGGGTGTTTGCTGAGCTATGCTGGTGGCTGGGCATACAGAAGACCCGGACCACCCCCCTACACCCCCAGAGCGATAGCATGGTCGAGCGTTTTAACTGGACACTAGCCGTCCAACTGGCCCTGTGGACCAGCCAAGACCAACGGGACTGGGACCTGCATCTACCCTTGGCTGTCCTGGCATACCGGACAGCTGTGCAGGAGTCGACTGGGTGTACCCCAGTACTACTACTGTTCGGGAGGGAGCTGCGCACCTCCGTTGACCTTGTGTTTGGCTGGCCACCCGAAAGGGACCCACCAGCAACTGCAGGACCAGAATATGTACAGCAGCTCCAAGACTGGCTGGATGCTGCTCATCAGTTCGCCAGGACCCATCTGAGTGGGGCTGGGGCAAGGCAGAAGCGAGCCTACAACGTGCGTTGCTGGGGGCGGGAGTTCCAACCCAGGGAGCAGGTGTGGGGGCACTGACCTCGGCAAAAGAAGGGGAGGAGCTTGAAGCTGGATAGCCACTGGGTGGGGCCCTGTCGGGTGACAGCAAAGTTCTCCGAGGTGGTCTACCAAGTCCAGCTTCGGTACCGGGGACGACGTGTCATCCTGCACCGGGACAGATTGGCACCCTACTGTCCAGGGAGTCTGTCAGACCAGACAGTAACCCAGAGGAGAACAGGGCCCCAGTGGAGACAGGAGAAGGCCATTCAAGGCCCCCTGGTGGGAGGCGGAGGGAGCCCTGCTGAAGGCCCCCTTGGGTCAGGTAGGATAACACCAAGGACGGAGGCGGAAAAGGGGGCTCTAGCGAGGCTACGAGGAATCCATATTCCCCCAGCCAGGACCGACATTCTATGGGCCAGCTGTCTTCGGAGGCTGGTCCCCGTTATCCAGGCAGCCCCATCATGGGGCTGAATTCTCCCCCACTAACCACAATCGTTGCCCCGTCTCTGGCTGACCTAAATGAGGTTCCCCGAAGGAGACAGCGGGTCTGCTGGGCCCCTAAAACAACTGCAGGACTGAGTCGCGAGTAGGGCAGTGACCAGGACCAAGCTAGTTGCAGTAGTTCCTGTTCTCCTGTGTCAATAATATAAACCAAGTATTTCTGCTATTTTTTCTGGTAGTTTCTCCTTTTTCATTTAGCTGTATTACTGCCATTTTGAGATTGTTGCTGTACTCTTTAGTTTTAACCTTTTTTGTTGCTTTTTTAAATCACAAATTTTTATTCTATAATTATCAGGTGTTGGTTTTCAATCATGATAACTGTCAATAATTAGCAACGAATGCCCAAGTATCTTGTATGAAATTAGTTTCTGCATGTTATTTTTCATTTTATGCATGCTATGTAATCATTTGTTGTTTTATTATAAAGCTGAATCTCTACTTTAATTTATATCTTTCAATAGAACCATTTAAAAATATAGAAATCACTGTGTTTTTTCTTTTTTTTAACTACCCAAATACCTTTGTCTGCGACTGTATATACCAGCATGTGACAAAGTGTGGGAAAAGGGTGTAGAGTGGAGAATTATAGGTCTGAGAATAAAGTGCAGCCTATATAGTTGGTGACAAAGGAAAATGTAGTCCTAGGTTTTAAAAAGGGAAGATGGGACTACGTGTCCCTGTAGGCATTGGGGCCCGATAGGCATTCACCTGAGCTTAATTAATACAGGTATTTAAACAGGCTAATAGAGGGTGTTGGTTGTCTGTGATGAGGCTTTGTCCTGATGATAGACCCGGCAGCAACCGTCAAGGTAATCCAGCATTGTGGCTGGTATTACTATTATTGTGAATAAGTGTTTAAAATCGGTAAACGGCTTGGCTGTCCGATTAGTTAGAGCTGTCAAAAGTTTAGTTTGTTTGTTTATTTTGTGTGTGTTGGACAACCCTCTGTGAAGAGACGCTAATGAAAATAAATATACAAGAAGCACCCTGTTTTAAGTCAACTATTGTTGTGTGGAGTACTTACTTGACACTAGAAGACAGTGATAAAGGTCCTGAAAGTGGCAAAGCAATTCCCCACTTTGTCATAGAATATATATATATATATATATATATATATATATACATATATAAAATACATGGATGGCTATATTTGCATCCTGAGCCATTCGAAAAAAAAGGCATAATACTGCAGTAGTGATGTCAAAATTGCATATTCTTCTAGAACAGTGGTTCCCATCAGAGGGGGTCCGCGGGAAAACAAAATAAAAATAGCCTCCTCGCACCGGCAAGTCCCCAATTTCACAACGCAAATCATCTTCGGCAGAATGTCAGCAATGGATCGCTGCATAAAAACAGGGTCTTTGAGGACGAAAGCGTGTGAAAATTAAGCAAGTGGCAGTGGAGTACAGAGGCAGCTTGTCAGCCGAGGTAAGACATGGCCTCACCAAGAATTCCCAAAGGCTAAAAAAAACATTTTGCATATTACTTGTATTTAATTGAGAAATATAAAACACATTTAAGCACAGTTAAGCATATATATAAAAGAAAATATATATACAGTGCCTTGCAAAAGTATTCAGACCCCTGACCAATTCTCTCATATTACTGAGTTACAAATGGTACATTGAAATTTCGTTCTGTTTGATATTTTATTTTAAAACACTGAAACTCAAAATCAATTATTGTAAGGTGACATTGGTTTTATGTTGGGAAATATTTTTGCAAGGCACTATATATATTAAAGAAATGTAAATCCACAGAAGTCGATTTCGCCAGTAGCGAAAGCACAATGCCAGAAAGCTGGAACAATGTAGTGCTGCCGCACTGCTGCGTGAGGCACAAACCTTTCTGAAGACATTGCTATGGTAACCAAAGCTTGGTGAGGCACCTGCTTGATTTGGAGAAGTTAGAATTTGTGCGACTTAAATTTTTTCAATAATAGCTTTAGTTGAATCTGATATTATATGCGACCTGAGGAAAATAAGTTTTACAGTAAGATCCCAAGAAGAGAGGCGTTCAGTTGTTAAGGACGGCAGAATAACACCAGCACTGGAGATTTTGACGAAAGACCGTAAACGAATGTGGCAAGGAGTTCATAAAATGGCAGGCCTTATTTCCTTCTTTCAACTTAATAAGGCAAGGTTACTGTGGTAACTTGGGAAGGAAACAAAGGGTGAATCTTTCAAGTATTTTATTAGAACAAACAACTCTCAACTATGTTAGTACAGTCACCATGTATCAGCGCCATTTTTCAATCTACCGGGTCTACGCTGATGAGGTATTATAACAAAGGCTTGGGGGTGGCGCTACTCAAGGTACGGATCGTTTACAGGGACAAAATAAACAGTTACAACAGTTACATATCTTATAATGGACGTAAAACTGTACATTTCTTGCCACAACATGACAAGCTGACAAGCTGCCGTAATGACTTAACTAAATAATAAGTGGTGTTAAGATGCTGATTTGCCAATTGATTATAAAAACTTGTATCCGGAATTCTGTAAGTTGTGTGCTGTTTACAGTGCTAATCGTTTTTTTTTTTTTAATTGATGGGGGTTTATTTTACATAGTGACTGCAGTCTATTATTTGAATTCATTAAAATGCACATATGAAATCAGCTGAACAAAATAAATGTACTTTTAGTACACTAGCCATTGGGTGGGTGGGCGGTAATACCTATTTTGTGATTTGTGCCTCACGTGTCAACACAAATGTCACGCATCATCACTGGTGGAGTGTAACAGGGGGAGACCTGGACTGGCCGTCTGACGTATGTACGATGCTGCAGGAAGAGGGCGGCAGTCCCATGCGATCTGCCTGCCAGTCATGGCAGTGACACAGAGAGGTGGGGAAGAGGGTGTGTGAGCTTTCCCCCTCTCTGAGGGGCTGGGAGGCGGGTCTTGGGGGGATTGCTGGTCCTATAAATTAATACTTTGTTGTTTCCTCAGATCTGCCCCTTTAGACCTGTACAACGAGCAAGCGGTCACGCTGCTCAGCAAGACCAGCTGACGGACGGGAGAAAAACTTCCACAAGGAACATAAAGAAAATAATTTAAGGAAATAGAGAGAAAGGGGGAATCCTTGGGCAGACCCCGATATTGTTTTAAGTCAGCTGAGGAAACAACCGTGTAGGACGGAGGCCCGGGTCATATGGGTAGCGGCGACTGGGGATAATCACGCTGCAAAGTGCAGCACATTTATTTTGTAGTTGATTGCTGTGTTTTATTTTCCCTTTTTCTTTTTGCCTTTTCGTTTTCATTATTTTTGAGCACCTGCGAGTGCACCTGAACTGTATTGTGTACCCTGACGTGGTATTCCCGTAGGTTCTGGATACCATAGTTGGTAGCCAGACCACGGACATCAGTGCCCTCTGCGGGCTAAAAGAAATCAGTACAAATCATAAGATTAAACAAAATAAACCTGAGCACCTGTGCGGTGTTTCAACTACAACTTCTGTCTCCTGTGTCAGTGAATACCCACACCCTTCCACATGGAGTATCAAGTGAAACCCTGCAACAGAGACAGACTAAACGCAAAATGTGGAAGTACAGCGATACATACTTGGAAATGGGGTTTACTTGGACAAGTAGCGAAGAGGAGCCCTGACCGCTGTGTGTTGTATGCTATGAGGTGTTGTCGAACAAAAGTTTGAAGCTAGGTAATCTTCAGCATCACTTATTAGAAATGTAACACAGTGACTCCGACTCCAAAAACGAGTGGATTAGAAACCCATTCATAAACATTGACAGCGAAATGCACACGAACTTGACATTCTGTGACAGTTTATAAATTACTCGACCTAACGGTCTCGTAGTTTATGACGTCACATAAACCCTAGATGGAATTATTTTCCTGTAACTCACTGAAGCCCATATATTTTTCTATATATATTTTTTTTTCCAGAAAAAAAAAAATATATATATATATATATATATGATTTTAGATAGAATATTCAAATAGGACAAAATCCATATTGGTCCAAGCACTTCTAAAATATTTGTTATACATAATTTAGGCAATGTCAAAAAAGCACACATCAGTTTTTGTCCAAAAGCAATATGGAAAGCATAACATTGCTAGTATTCAAACTTTATACCTGAACAATCTGTTAGATATGGATATGGATATATATCTTTAAAAAGAAAAAAAAACAGTTAAATCACTTTATAGATTTGGGGAAATGAAAGCAAACCTTGTTCTGTTTTTAACTTCTGTGAAAGCAACTTTGGTGAAATTAAGAAATGCATGCTCTCCCACTACAAAAAATACACCAACTTTAGTTTGGAGTGTACAGTAGGACTATTATTTTTGTATTACTTCCAGGGTTAGATCTTTCTCTTCCTTCTTTACACTGAATCATTAGCTCCCTTAGGTTATGGGTGGGTGTAGGGTCTCCTTCACCCAGTCGTAGTTGACCTCTGGACCAGAATGTGAGATACTGGGCCATTAAAATTTAACATTTCCTACACTACCAAAGATTGTTCTTTGAACAGGATGTAGGTACATTACAATAGTATATAGGAAATCCTGTCTTATCCTACTACTGCAAGCCTACAATAGGCCAACATGTTGTTGAATGGAAAGTAAAATACATCACAATTATGTTTTACTGCAATACTATCAATAATTCACAGTTTGAAAAGCGATTCTCTATATACATACAGTATGTAAAACATGCATGCAGGGGTGCCGCCACTATATTGCTGACGTTGGGGATATGCATCCCATAAGGGGATTAGACATTGCATGAACATTTTGCTGCTGTAAATTTGGGATACACCACTTTTATATGGTTTTCCTTAGAATTAACACTTTCTTAAAATGTAGTCTTTCTGTGATTTCAAGTGTATTGTACTCACCTGGGCCCTGATAAGCCTGTGGATGTCCAAATCCTGCTGAATCCCTGTTGCTTGTGTTCTGGGATTGCTGTGCTTCTGCGTTTTCTGGTTTCACTCCCCAGTTCTCAGTTGGGTTTCCAATAGAACCAGAGTTCCAGCTGGACCAGGGGTCATTGTTATTGATTCCCTGTAATATTGTGAAACTGTTAGAAATGTGTTGTTTACTGCTATTGGATCCTATTTTGAAGCAAGTACAAAGGAAAAAGCAAATTTTCAAAGAGGAATAAAATACCTTTAATTACTTCCAACAACTAAGTTGTTTCCTGTATTTTTTTTTACACAATTAGAAGTATTTTATTCATTTTAGGATATTTGCTTCTGCTGTTACATTTGCTTCACATAATGCTGGCCATGCAGCAATTGCCCTGGGTGCCCTTATTAATTGCCGCAATGCCCTGCAAAATTACCACGTTTCCATGACCCACATAACCCGGGTAAGCGCTCGAGTTGCCCCCCAAACCTCTGTTTCCATGTTTTTAAATTACTCGAGTTGGCTCCCAATTCGTTCGGGAGCCTGAATTATCTGGTCCGATTTCACTCCTCGGGCTGGCCTGAATTCTAAAGTCTCAATTCGGACTGGAAGGAAATTACATCAGTAAATGTCAATCAAAAATGTTGTAGGGGGCGGGAACATACAGTATAACGGGACATTTTGGCTGGTATTAAATTCGGCAGATTTGCTACCTTGGGTGATTTTGACAGTTTTTGAATTGGCGTTTTTCGATTGGCACGTTCACAAAGAAAAATGCAACTCAGTTTTGCATTTATACTTTTAATTCCAAAAACATTCAATTAAATGTTTATTTAATGAAATCTGTCTGCTAAAACAGTATCTCATTTACAGTAACTTGGTATAGCATCTGTCACTGCAGCAACTTTGGGAATCGAGTCAAGTCGAGTCACTAAACTGCTTGAGTCGAGTCGTGTCTCCAATCTTGCTCGAGTCACTTTGAGTCGTTAGTTCTGACAGTTCAGGATATCTTGATTTAATCAGATTAGTTTGACAGAAGATTAGAAAGCTATACATAAAAGAAATCTGTTAAAAATACAAAATTAGGATGCACAATAATGTGATCATACTTGCCCCACTTATGTTAACCATTAAAAGTCCACAGTTTCTGCTTTGTTTTCATTTGTCCATTTTAGTGAATTTGATTCCTTGATCTATTTATAAGCACAGTTTGCCACTGTATAAAGACCCCTTTCTCTGTGCTCAATTGGGTTGGATGTTTAGTAATGAATGATACCACAAAACAAAGAAAATATCTAAATATTTTCTCACTTCTCAACACTGACACTATGTGGAAAGCCAAATTATCATTTAAATATTCAGTTATTTATCAAATGGGAAATACCCAGATACACTTAAAGGGAGCAGTGGAGGAAAGGCTAATTTTCAGAGACAATGCCAGCGTTTTTTCATTACAGAGGCCATCTAATGAACACAAAGTTGAGCCACAAAATAGACACGTTCTATCAGTATGTACAGGAGTTACGCTTTAGTACATTAATAACAAGTGGTATTTGTTCTAATATTAATTAAACATATTTGTTCATGAAAAAAATTGTATTTAACAAGGTAACATATTCAACAAATGTTGTATCGCAAAACAATTTGTAATCCCTCGAGAGTGTTGTATTTGGAGTAAAATAACAAACCAGGATGCTTGAAAGAAGGTCATCCGTTAGCCATAAATCCCAATTTACTGTATTTGTGTGTGTGTGTGTTTCTGGGTGTAGTGCTGTGTTTTTTTCTTTAATGTGTATATAGTTCATTTTGGTAAGTTTGCTTTGTATTTCAACTCTCTGTATTTTGTTATACAGTACATTTGTACAGTTACAGTTTCTATTAGTAAATTGTTTTGTTGATTAATTCAGTTAGCTTTAGCTGAAAAACGTTTGGGAAAAACACAAATGCAATACAATAACTGTAAGCATCTACGTAAATGCTTTGAACTTAATGTACTGTAAAGTGTTGTGCACGTGAGAGTGTTTTGAAAGTAATAAATGCTTTGAATGTAATGTATGAGTGTTCTGACCGTGAGAGTGTTTTGAAAGTATGTAGTGTGGTGTTTTGAACGTAGAGGTAGAGTGTTATGAACGTGACCTGAGTGTTTTGAAAGTGACTAGTAGAGTGTTTTGAATGTACACTAAAAACACTTTTAAAGTACGTTGAAAACACTCTCCAGAGTGTTTTTTTGCGTGAGAGTCTTTTGAGCAGGGAGTCGAGTCGAGTCTTTGCTTGCAGGGACTCGAGTCAAGTCAAGTCATTTGATGGCAGTGACTCGAGTTGAGTCAAGTCACGAAAAATTGCGTCTTGATTCCGAGTCGAGTCACTGACTCGAGTCATTACAACTCTGGTATCATGTAGTAATTGTAAGACAGTATTGCTACATGTGAAAACTTTAATAATAAAGCCAAAACGAAAATGCTTTATTTTGCTTAAAAATAATTTCAAACTGGTTAATAGACTAGCAAGCACTGGGAAAATCAGCTAAATTTTATATGGTGCAGAAATAATTTATATTAACATTTTGTTTATGGACTTTGCGATACCTGCACGGTGGGTACTGTAATATTTGTCGTATCGACAATAGGAAATCAAACATTTTGTTACAGGATTTCTAACAAGTCTTGTATAAACAATTTTGGCTGTTACTTAATTAAACCCTTGTAAAAAAAAAAAAAAAAAAAAAAAGGAACACAAAAATGCTTAACATAAAAAAGAACAGTCCTATCAGGCGCAGTTTAGTACATTGCCTCTGGGTTTCTGATCGCATCAGATCAATTCCAGATTTTTGTAAATCCTTTGATGGAAATGTCTGGTCTAATTTTAATGTTTTCAAGCAAATTGGCTTCATCACTGCCATTCTCATATCCACTTTGGCATCTGACACATTATTTCCCATGTCCTGCGTTTCTTTCCCTGTTGTGCATACCAGTCTGCCAGAGGTACCTGTACTGAGTGAAACAAAAGTGAAAGAATATCTAGATGGATTTATCTTTTAAATCATTGACAATTTGACTGTAATGCCGTCTGCAGCGAATTCACATCATGACCTTTAACTTGCAAGTATTTCTGGGGAAAATCAGTAGTATTTCCTGCCCAACTCACGTGATAACTTGGGTAATGTGGAAACGTCACTTGAGTTGTCCATCATCTCGAGTTCTGGGAGAATTCAGGCCAATTCGAGTGCTCTGGCATTGTTGTAAGGGGGCATGCGACTGTCCGAGGGGGGCCGTCCTGGCTGTTTACAGGTCACAGCGGTGGCAGAAGTCTTCCATGTTGCAGCGGTTCTGGCTCCAGTAATAACTTTGTTGGAGCCGCTGAGTGTCTTGCACACCCCGAAGTAATCTGTCCCTGGGTCCCGTGCACGGCAGCCAAGACCTGGTCTTGAAGAGGGCGGGGGACCTGTTCCTGCAGCACTTGCAGGTCAGGTGGGGGGGGGGGGCGATAGAGATCTCCTTGCAGGCAGGCAGGGGGATAAGGCACTCACTGCAGTTGCTTTCCTGTTGATCCTGTAGTGGCAGCTTTCAGGTGTGCAGGGGCAACAAGACAAAGCATCCACATTGGAGTGTCGCTTCCCGACTCTATTCTGAATTTGGAAGTCAAATCCCACCTCAGCCACCTCCTTGTCCTCCGTCTTTCGGGTGAGACGTAATTGTAAGTGACTCTGCAGGTGATGCATAGTTCACACACCCTAGTCTCTGTAAGTCGCCTTGGATGAAGGCGTCTGCTAAATAAACAAATAATAATGTCGGACCTGGTCCGACATCGCAATTTTCCCTTTCTGGTCCAATGTCGGACCCTGTCCGACATCATCAGAAAGATGCAAAAAACAGGTCTCTAGTCATTTTTTCTCCGGAAAAAGCCGTGAAAACCATTCAATGGCTGAGTGAGACCGATAGGAGCCGAGAGAAGCCGAAAAAAAGGGTGCATCTCATGAATACTGATAGACCCGGCATTACATAGATAACACGGACATAAACAAACAATATAGCTGCTTCCGCATCCAGCACTCAAAGAATATCAGACATTTGCAAAGCTTTTTTTAGATGTTATAGTAATAAAATAACGACTTGGATTGCATTATTGAGGAGTTTGGTGATAAAACGAGTGATCAAGAGATGATTTATTGGTATGTACTATTATTAAGAGTTATTTGAAAAACGAGGGGTGGGGCAGTGCTAGAGATACAGTGTCCTGTTGATATGCAGTGCCTTTTAAACCTGTTTTATTGTGAAAGGAAAAATACTAATAAACAGCGCGTCTAAAATAAACTGCGCGTATGAAAATAAATTGGACCTGACGTGCCTGAGACGCGCTGAATAAATGGACCGCTAAGGGTTAAAGGGGCTCTGTAGTCAGCTCTTTTCTCAGGTTCCAAATCCAGCAGTGTCTCTAGTACGGGTCCTTCAAGAGACTGGGTTAGATAAGACGCCTTGATGACCGAGCTCCAGCCATGCTCAATGGCTGCGAGCTTGCATTGGGCCAGGATGGCTTCCAGCGATGTCTGCTCAGAGAAGTGGGGAAGCTTCAGTTTAGGGCCGGAGAGGCCGTATGCAATATCGGTCTGCTTCTTTTCTTCCACCTTCCTTCGGCCAGGCTGCTTCCTATTCTTTGTTCTCTCCTTCTAGGGCATTGAAATCCGAGGTCTCCAAGTGTTTTGTTTTGTTTAAACTTTGTATTTAATAATAAATGTGCCGCAGCGCAGTTGTACCCTAGTCTGCTATTGGTGTTGTGCATTCATTACCTGGTCTGACACCACCACACACATCAGCCTTGTCACAGTGTAGTATATATTCCCCCCTCAGAATCCCCATACTATGACGAGGAAATCTTTTCCAGTCTCCAGACAGAGATCTGTCATTTCTAGGCACAGGGGAATGTGCTAATTTGTGCAGCCTGACTTTACCAGCACACATGGAGACAACCACTATTTGGTCAAAACTCCCAAAACTCCACACCCATCAGCTCCCACAGAAACAGTTATGACCGGGAGATAAATACAAATGGGAGACAATTACTGCAGCTCTGTCAGGGCCTGGGCCTATACATTGTTAACGGTAGGATCCGAGGGGACTCCTTAGGAAGATACACCTACAGCTCGGCTGTTGGCAAAAGTGTAGTAGATTACACCATTACTGACCTAGACCCCTCCTGTATTCGTGCATTCACTGTCAGGCCTCAATCCCCTCTGTCAGATCACAGTCAAACCACTGTGTTTCTTAAAAGAACAGAGCAAAACAGAAACATGCAGACACAGCCCAGCAAGCTGTACAACCTCAATCACTCCTACAGATGGGCTCCAAACAGTGCAGAAGAATTCCAGAAAGCAATCGGAACAACCCAGAAATCTAATCATTAATAGACACCTTTCTGGTCAACCCATACCCACACAGTAAAAAAGGAGTAAATCTGGCTATACACAATCTGAATAATATATTTAAACAGATAGCTTTAAAATCTAATTTAAAAATAATTAGGAACACTGCAAAGAAAAAAACTGAAAGAAGACAATTGGTTTGACGAAGATTGTAAGAATATAAGAACTTCAACAATCATCAAATCAAAAACACAGACAACCAGAATTTCCACCTCAGTTACTGCAAGACATTAAATAATTACAAACACACACTCAAAAAGAAAAAAAAAACAACCACATCAATAAACAACTGACAGAAATCGAGAAGTCCATTAACTCAAACCGATTCTAGGAAAATTGGAACAAACTGATTAAATCAAAACCTGAAGAATTGGCTATTCAAAATGGCAAGACATGGAAAGAGCATTTTGAAAAACTTTATAAAACAATACCACAAAGTGAACAAATATTAGACCAAAACAATCTGTGAAAAACTAAAACAAACAGAACTGTCAATTAAAGACAATCAGAACACCCTAGACTCCTCAATTACTGAGCAGGAGCTAAAGGAGAACCTGCAGGCCCAGACTAGGAAAGCCAGCGGGCCAGACAGCATCTCCAATGAGATGCTGAAACACAACAGCCCGAAGCTGCAGGAGGCCCTGCTCAAACTCCTTAATATAATACTAAAGGTGGGTTATTTCCCTGACATCTGGAATCAAGGACTAATTACACCCTGTCACAAAGACGGCCAGAGTGGGTGGCGTCAGACCGGAAGCAGGAAGGAATTCAAACACAGACAGACGGTGATGGTGATGAGCTGAGTGCAATGGCTGCACTCAGCGTTTATTAACAAATAAAAGGGTTGTAAACAGCACAAAAACAGGACACGGCACTTGCGCCAAAATAAAGAGACAGACAAAACGGACTAACACTAAACAAACGGTGCACGGAGACAAACAAACACGGTGAGAACAAACAACTATTATATTTACTTCTAATGATTTTAACTCTCCTCTCTCTCACCCGTTCTCCTCTTCCGAACACCCAACCACCAGTGAGTGAAAATGTGTCTCTATATATACTGTTGTGCTGGGATTCAATTACTAATTAATTATTCACTTGAATCCCAGCACGTGAATTAATTCTGTGCAACCCCGTGCTCGCATATTATATTTTAAATGCACGTGCGTGATGTGCAATCCCGTGCCTAAATACAAATCTACACTTTTTAAATACACGTGAAACACAGACCCGTTTATATCCCGTGTACCAATCTATACACCAACATTTACACACGCAACACGCAACACATAACACACAAATGCACACAGGGGCGGGGCGCATTGCCACATATACCCCCCCTTGTGCGCAGCACACATGGCCTCAACGGCCACCTCCCCCCTTAAAAACCCAGCAGTCCAGGACAAAGTCTCGGGCTGGGAAGGGAGGCTTCAGTGGGCCCATGGCTGGCCATGCTGTCAGCACCCCTGCCGGTAGTGGCACGGCTGACAGCCTGTTGGTCCCGTCCTGCAGCGAAAAAGCTGCGGGGGCAGGTGGTCCCCCGACCTCCCCCTTCTTCGTAGCCGGCAGCTCCCTCCTGTGGGGCTCCGGCCACAAGAACTCCTGCAGCGAAACTGCTGCTGGGGAAAGTGGTCTCCAGACCTCGTCCCCCTTCTTTGTAGCCGGTAGCTCCCTTTGGTGGGGCTCCGACCACAGTACTGCCGGCAGCGAAGAAGCTGCAGTGGGAGCAGGTCTCCGGACCTCCCCCACGATCTCCGGCAGCGAAACTGCTGCAGTGGGAGCAGGTCTCCTGACCTCCCCCACGATCTCCGGCAGCGAAACTGCTGCTGGGGTTGGTGGTCTCCAGACCTCCTCCCCCTTCTTCGTGGCCGACAGCTCCCCTTTCTGGGGCTCCGGCCACCGTACTCCCCGTGGTGGAAGTACGGAAAGCAGAGACAGCTCCTGCTGTTTTGCTTCTGGCGGTGGTGGAGGCAGAGGCAGCTCCTGCTCCTCTGCTCCTGGAAGTGGCAGAGGCAGCTCCTGCTCCTCTGCTCCTTCCGGTGGCGGAGGCAGAGGCAGCTCCAGCTCCTCTGCTCCTGGCGGTGGTGGAGGCAGAGGCAGCTCCAGCTCCTCTGCTCCTGGCGGTGGTGGAGGCAGAGGCAGCTCCAGCTCCTCTGCTCCTGGCGGTGGTGGAGGCAGAGGCAGCTCCAGCTCCTCTGCTCCTGGTGGTGGTGGAGGCAGAGGCAGCTCCAGCTCCTCTGCTCCTGGCGGTGCTGGCTCCCTCTGCTGTGGCGGCTGGGCATGTGCGCGCCGTGCTGCCTTCAGCAGCATAGCGAGAGGCTGCTGGGGGACACCAGCATCCTGCCCTTCTCCCCCCCAAAAATTTTCAGGGGGTTGAGCCTGTAACCCCTCCCCTTCCGGCTCTTGGGGCTGAACCAGCAGGCATTTTCCCTCTGCTGGTGGCTTGGGTCCCAGGGCTGTGGAAGCCCCGACTTCCCTCTTTTTGGGCTGTGGACGCACCGACTCCTCCCTTTTGGGCTGTGGACGCACCGACTCCTCCCTTTTGGGCTGTGGACGTTCGGGCTCCCCCCACTCAGGCGTAGGACGTTCGGGCTCCTCCCACTCAGGCGTAGGACGTTCGGGCTCCTCCCACTCAGGCGTAGGACGTTCGGGCTCCTCCCACTCAGGCGTAGGACGTTCGGGCTCCTCCCGCTTGGGCTGTGGACGCTCAGGCTCCTCCCATTTGGGCTGTGGACGCTCAGGCTCCTCCCGCTCGGGCTGTGGCCGCTCAGGCTCCTCCCATTTGGGCTGTGGACGCTCAGGCTCCTCCCATTTGGGCTGTGGACGCTCAGGCTCCTCCCATTTGGGCTGTGGACGCTCAGGCTCCTCCCGCTTGGGCTGTGGACGCTCAGGCTCCTCCCGCTTGGGCTGTGGACGCTCAGGCTCCTCCCCATAACTGCGGAAGGGACAGTGGGCGAACAGGTGATCCTGGTCACAGAGGAGGCACCCCGGCGATGGCTTGTTACATCGCCGTGGATGCCTGGCCCTTAGGCGGCACTCCTCCTCCCTGTCCTTCACCTCTTTATCTGTCTCTGCCTCCCGCTTGGGCTGTGGAGGCAAAACCAGCAGGCATTCACCCTCTGCTGGTGGAGATGGGGACAGCAGGTACTCCTCTGCTGGTGGTCCTGCTACCTGGGCTGCTGTTCCGTTTATCGTTGCCTCCAGGTAGCTGAGGAGAAACTCCACACCTTCCTCCAAGGTGTTTGGGGTGTGTTCCTGCTGATAGGCCTCCCATCTCTCACTGTCCATCATCCACAGGGCCCGAACGACTATGGGCAGAGCCTGGGCCTCCAGCCCACCATTCTCCAGGAACCAGTCCCGCCATTTTGTGGCGTCTTCTGCCATTATATATATATATATATATATATATATATTTTTTTTTTTTTTTTTTTTTTTAAACAAAACCCCTCCTGGTCTGACGCTTGGAGGCGCGGCTATCCCACTTCTGACACCACGTGTCACAAAGACGGCCAGAGTGGGTGGCGTCAGACCGGAAGCAGGAAGGAATTCAAACACAGACAGACGGTGATGGTGATGAGCTGAGTGCAATGGCTGCACTCAGCGTTTATTAACAAATAAAAGGGTTGTAAACAGCACAAAAACAGGACACGGCACTTGCGCCAAAATAAAGAGACAGACAAAACGGACTAACACTAAACAAACGGTGCACGGAGACAAACAAACACGGTGAGAACAAACAACTATTATATTTACTTCTAATGATTTTAACTCTCCTCTCTCTCACCCGTTCTCCTCTTCCGAACACCCAACCACCAGTGAGTGAAAATGTGTCTCTATATATACTGTTGTGCTGGGATTCAATTACTAATTAATTATTCACTTGAATCCCAGCACGTGAATTAATTCTGTGCAACCCCGTGCTCGCATATTATATTTTAAATGCACGTGCGTGATGTGCAATCCCGTGCCTAAATACAAATCTACACTTTTTAAATACACGTGAAACACAGACCCGTTTATATCCCGTGTACCAATCTATACACCAACATTTACACACGCAACACGCAACACATAACACACAAATGCACACAGGGGCGGGGCGCATTGCCACACACCCATTTATAAAAATGGAGACAAATTCGAACCTAATAAATACAGAGGTATCTGTGTGAGCAGTAATCTCGGGAAGGTATACTGTAGTATCATTAACGCCTGGATACTGGCCTTCCTTACCGAACAGTGTCTTGAGTAAGAGTCAGATTGGCTTCCTTCCAAAGTCATATTTGCTTGTTTATAGATTTCAAAAAAAATCTTTTGATTCAATCTGGCATGAAACTATTTTACAAACTTATCCAAAAGTGGTGTAGGGGGTAAAGTATAGGAGCAGTAAAAGAACAGTAAGACAGGGCTGCAGTCTGAGCCCAACACTGTTCAACATCTATATCAACGAGTTGGTCACAGTGTTGGAGCAGTCTGCAGCCCCTGGCCTCACTCTACATGACACAAAGTGTACTCTTAAGAAAAAGAAGAAAAAAAAACATTAAAGGAATTAAAAATGAAATTTACTGCGCTTACTTGATTGCAGTAAACTTCCATTTCAGATTGTGGTAATGAAAAAGAATAGTTTGGAAATATGTCAGATATATTCTATTGTGTTTACTGTGGTGTAGTTAATATTGTAAATAACAGAACAAACCCACTGAAACAATAAATGGTTACAGGTACATAAACATGAGCTGGCTGTGTTATATGCTCAGACCAGGACTCTACTAACTAATACTGAGCATGCAAGCTGCAGCATGCTGTTTCCCATATTACAACTGTACACAATTAGAGGAGCGGTCACCAATTCCATACACAACTCTTGCAAAAATATCCCAAATATAAAATGCTGAGTTCATTGCAGTCATCAGACACTTTGTGTCATGTTCTGTAACACTTAAGGGCGATGACAGTTACAGACATTAGCTAATATAGCCTTAAAATAAACCCTATATTCTGTGACTAATTTTATGATGCAGCCTGCTTTTTACCATTTTAAGTAACTTATATTTAACTAAAGAAGTTTAATGTATTTATGTGATGATTAGGATCAAAATTACATTTTGAATGACATATTACAATTTCACTATATTATTACATACTACAAATCTTCAGATTCTGAGTTCAAGTCCACCCCAGGAGGGATAGTCTTTCAGAAACAGATGTGAGCTACAGCAGGGGTTCTCAACCAGGAGTCCGCAGCCCCCTAGGGGTCCTCCAAAAAGAAACCAGCGAATGTGTTATTTTCCCTGCATGCTTATGACACGCTGAAAACTATCTGCTTCAGCATGTCATAAGCATGGGCAGAAATGAACGCATTCTCACGTTACACAACACATTCTCGAGTTACGCAAGGTGTAATAGAGCTATTTCAGCAGGAGCACAGTTACAAAGCAGAGGAAAAATTGTTGGAAACACACACAATAAATACCAGATAGGGATACATTTTTTTTATATAAATTTAGTCGTTGCCAATTATTTTTTTATTATTTTCTCCGAATTTGGAATGGCCAATTATTTTATTATGTGCTGTCCTCCGAAGCGCGTGCCGTCAGCCGACCGCTTTTTTTCACACTGCGGACTCACCATGAAGCCACCCAAGAGTTACAGCGTCGGAGGACAACGGAGCTCTCGGGCAGCTTACAGGCAAGCCTGCAGGTGCCCGGCCAGACTACAGGGGTCGCTGGTGCGCAGTGAGCCGAGGACACCCTAGCTGACCTAACTCTCCCTCCCCCAGATGGCCTGGACTCGAACTTGCGACGTCCAGACTATAGGGCACATCCTGCACTCCACGTGGATGCGCCACTCGGGAGCCCCCGATATGGATACATTTTTAATTTGACCATCAGCATCAAAACAACAAAACCCACAGATTGAAGAAACAGAACTTCCTTTAACAAGTTCAACCATAAGGGCTGAAGAACAGCGAGGAGGTGGCGTTGAGAGTAAAAAACATAAAGCCATTATTAACCCTGCAAAATTAAAGCAATACAAAGACAGCTACTTGAATTTCAGTTTTATTTGTACTGGAAGTGGAGATATACCTATTTTGTGCACAAGTACTGTCCAATGAATGTCCGAAACCCTCCAAATTACAGATACATTTAATTGCCAAGCATAAAATACTGTATATAAAAACAAGCAACATTAAATTGAGTGAATGGCTAAGGCTGGGGTAGGCAACCCTGGTCCTGTAGTGCCACAATCCTGCAGGTTTTGTAGATATCTCTTAATCATCAGTTGCTAAATACCTGGAACACATGGTAATTCTGACCATTTAAGCCAATCATTGAATCAATTATGGCTTGGGTAAAACAAAAAAACTGTTAGATGATTTTATGACTTCAGCAGAAATCAGCTGGACTAATTGCATTGGGGTCTGCACTGATGGAGCCGCAGCAATGATCGGAAAGCATTCTGGTGTTGTGCAAAAAATAAAAGCCGTTGCACCTCGCACTATTTGGACACATTGCTTTTTACACTGAGAGGCACTTGCTGCGAAAGATATTGAACCAGGTATTCACAGTGTTCTGAACACAGCGGTAACACTCATTAATTTTATTAAATCCAGAGCAACAAACTCCAGGTGTTTTGCTGCACTTTGTGAGGAAGTGGGTGCAGAGCATCATTCCTTGCTCATGCATACAGAGGTGAGATGACTATCTGGAGGCAGCATGCTTACCTGTATATTTAATCTCAAGGAGTAGTTACGTACTTTCTTAGCTGATAAGAAACCCGAACTTGCCGAAGTGCTGAAAGATGACATGTGGCTGTCAAAACTGGGTTACCTCTCAGACATATTCGTACTCATTTTATTGTCCAGCGTGAAAGAATTGACGCAATCAAAAGGAAACTACAACTCTGGAAAGTTCATGTCTGTAGTGGGACTACTGATATGTTTGAAGGAAACATTGACTTTGACGTAATCAAACCACAGCTGGCAGCGCATCTGTCTGGTCTACTCAACAAATGTAACACTTTCCTGAACTCAAAACGAAACAAGCCGCTACACACCTGTGAGCTACAAACCCCATTAGTGGGCATATTGAAGCTAAACTACCACCCTCTGTCCCATCAAAGCTGTTAGAAGAGCTCATTGACATTTCAGACAGCTCCCTCAGAACCAAGTTCAGTGGTGTGGGTGCTCTGATGAATACAGCGCTGCTTCTTCTGCAGCATAAAATTGGTCCCATACAGTACAACCTACTTATGCGAAACCAGATTTTGTTCAGGGCTGCTGGTGTGTTTAGAAGCCCGCTTGATAGAGTGCTCAAGCGTATAAGGAAAAAGGTAGTGTAAAAACCTTTTTTTGTTTTGTGTTAGACGTGTGTGTTTTGTTTGGCAGGTAAATGGCTTAACCGTCCTGCGAGTTAGTCAGGGACCTGCCTGTATAGTCAGTGCTCCAACACAGAGCTACGTGTTTATTTTTGTTTGTTTATTAAATATAGCGTGACAGCGCTGAAAAATCAATTTCTGTGTCCTGGGTCTGCTTTAAAAGGGGCAAACGAACGACTGTGAACCGATGCCGAAATTGGGCAGTAGCCGAAATGCCCGGGCAGTTTGCGAAGTGCCCAGCTACGGTAGGGAGATGCCAAATTAGTATCAAATGTTATGTCATTTCGGCATCTGCTGCCCACAGCTACCCGGGCTGATGGCGAAGAAAGACTTTTAACAGACACATTATACTACTAATAGAAAGCGAATTACCTCTGGTGCCTTTAAGTGCAAAAGTGCACCACTATCAAGCCACCCATTGCCATGTTTATTTAAATAACTTAAATACTTTCTGACAATGCTAGTTTAGAGCAATGGTGCTCAACAAAATATCAATGCACAAGGTTATTTTCATCTTGGATTAGATATAGAGGTTAAAAAACGAGTCCAGAATAAAATGCAACAATATTTTATTGTATTCTTATTGCAGTAATGCAATATAGATCTCTGAGCTGAGTTCCGTTGAATGAGAGATCACTCAATATCAGCAAGAGACTAATCACAGTTTTAGAAAGCAGTGCCAAACAACTCATTTATCATAACAATATTAATCATATTTTGAGAATACAACTGGAATAGAGAGGAAGTGCTGCATGAAAGATATCACCAGTGAAGTTTGACCAGGACACGGCTTCGTGGAAATTAAAGTTTAAAAGCATGATGTGGTAGATATGAACTCCTTTTTACATAACTGAGCTTCCGTATATTTTATGATCTCTCATTCAAACAAAGCAACTCTACACTGAGATCTGTGTGCATTACTGCAATAAGAATACAATAAAACATTGCTGCATTTTATTCTGACCCCCCACCCCATATCTAATCCATGATATAACCTGTGGATTGATATTTTGTTGAGTTCTGTTGCTCTAAACTGCGTTGTCAGAAAGTATTTAAGCGGTGTGCTTTTGCCAGAGGTAATTCATCAGAGGTAATTCATTCTCTATTAATAGTATACTATATCTGTTAAAAATCTTTCTTCGCCAGCAGCCCGGGTGGCTGTGGGCAGTTAATGAACTGCCTGGGCAGATGCCGAAATGACATAAAATTCAATGCTAATTCGGCATCTACACGCTGCAGCTGGGCACTTCGGCAAAAGCCCGATTTCGGCACCGGTCCATAACACGTGTGTGTGTGTGTGTGTGTGTCTATATATATATATATATATATATAGACACACACACACATCTATATCTATATCTATCTATATATATATATATATATATATATATATATATATATATATATATATATATATATATCTCTCTCTCTATATATATATATATATATATATATATATATATATATATATAAATAATGTATATGGTGGGCCGTGGAATTTTAAGGGGGGGGGGGGGGGGGCTTAAAAGCAAAAAGGTTAAGAGCCCCTGAGCTACAGTACATGGCACCGTTTGATACTCAAGGCAATGTAAAGTGATGCTCATCTTACTATACAAGCAATAGTCAACATCTCATTTATCATGGACCTGTCTTCCCATCTTGCTTCAAATATTCTGTTAAATGGGCTGTACATTTTATCCACATTTTATTAGTGGTGTGATATACTACTGTTTACATGTGCAGTGTCCTACACACACAGTACAGTACAGTCTGTTTATTTTGTAAAAAACAGCTCAATTTGATTTATATTCCCCAATGGTAATGGTAGTTTTAGCTGTCGTACCTCCTGTGGAAACTGCTTGCCGCTACCTGTAGCAGTAGTGTGCTATAACAAAAAAGGGAATAGGAACTCTTAAAATAAACAAATCCCCTGGGCCGGATGAGATCCTCCCAGTAGTACTCAAAGAAATGAAAGAAGTTATTTACAAACCGCTAACCAAGATCATGCAACAGTTTCTTGACACAGGGGTGTACCGACAGACTGGAGAATTGCAAACATCTAGAAAACAGAAAGTACTGGTTAGAGGAGAAACCTCAAAATGGAGCGAGGTAACCAGTGGTGTACCACAGGGATCAGTATTCGCTCCTCTGCTATTCATAATCTACATTAATGATGTAGATTCTGGTATAGTAAGCAAACTTAAATTTGCAGACGACACAAAAATAGGATGAGTGGTAAACATTGTTGCAGCAGCAAAGGTCATTCAAAATGATCTAGACAGCATTCAGAACGGCAGGCACATGGCAAATGACATTTAATAGAGAAAAGTGTAAGGTACTGCACGCAGGCAATAAAAATGTGCATTATAAATATCATATGGGAGATAGTGAAATTGAAGAAGGAATCTATGAAAAAGACCTAGGAGTTTACGTTGACTCAGAAATGTTTTCATCTAGACAATGTGGGGAAGCTATAAAAAGGGCCAACAAGATGCTCGGATATATTGTGAAAAGTGTTGAATTTAAATCAAGGGAAGTCATGTTAAAACTTTACAATGTATTAGTAAGACCTCATCTAGAATATTGTGTTCAGTTCTGGTCACCTCGTTACAAAAAGGATATTGCTGCTCTAGAAAGAGTGCAAAGAAGAGTGACCAGAATTATCCCAGGTTTAAAAGGCATGTTGTATGCAGACAGGATAAAAGTCTTGAACAAAGAGGACTATGCAGTGATCCGATTCAAGCATTCAAAATTCTAAAAGGTATTGACAATGTCGACCCAGGGGACTTTATCAACCTAATAAAAAGAAACAAGGACGAGGGGTCACAAATTGGAGATTAGATAAAGAGGCATTCGAACAGAAAATAGGAGGCACCTTTTTACATAGAGAATTGTGAGAGTCTGGAACCAACCCCCCAGTAATGTTGTTGAAGCTGACACCCTGGGATCCTTCAAGAAGCTGCTTGACGAGATTCTGGGATCAATAAGCTACTAACAAGCAAATTAGCAAGATGGGCTGAATGGCCTCCTCTCGTTTGTAAACTTTCTTATATTCTTACATTCTTATAAATGGAATTTCTATGCCCCTATAGCTCTGGGTGCGACATAGAAAAATTGTGTTTCAACAAAAAAACTTTTTTCAGGACACACCTTGTAGGAACTATACTCTGTAAACGGTTTAAAATAAATACATTTATCACTGGAACTTAAAATAAGAACAGTCACGAAACAGTGGAAAAACACATATCTCATCTGATCCATCTGCAGGGGCCTAGAATAAAAGGTGTCAACTACGACCTATAAATGTGTTATTGTAAATATTTTCCACTTCCCAGTTAATCTGAACGCAGGAAATGCTAACGAAACAGCTCACATGCTTCTTAATGAAAAGCTAAAAGCACAACCTGACATAGAGGGACAAAAGGAAACAAGACTGAAGACAGCAAAAGTCTATATAAACTAACAAAAATAACTATTTGTTGCTCTTGTCATATCAAGCTTTTATGCGGTTTTGAATTTCTGCTTCCGAACAAAGCTCAGCAGATCATGACAACAGGCCTACAGCACCCACAGCTGACCGTACAGGAGCTGTGTCAGTGCTGAGAACCAGGTCCTCCTGGGCCACTTCGGTGCTACTAAGAGAACCCGAGCCCGGTCTTGCCTGATCTTCTCTATGCACAGTGGAAGCAGTGGCAATGGTGGAAAAGCATAGAGCAGAGCCTTGGGCCATCTGTGTGCCAGCACGTCTATGCCGAGCCAGTGGCCACTCTCCAACAGGAAATATCAGTGGGGACAATGGGTGGACTCCTGTGTCACGAAGAGGTCTATCTCCATGCACCCGAACTTCTACCAGATGAGGTTCACAAGCGGGTGAAGCTGCCATTCTAAACTGTGTGGGCCTCCTTTCGACAGAAGGTCCGCTGCCCAGTTCCTCACCCCTGGCAAAAGCTTCCAGGCAACACAATTGAGACTGAGAGAGTGGAAGCCCCCTGGTGGTTGATGTAAGCTACCACTGTGGTGTAGTCTGTGCGGATCAACAAGTCTCCCGGGAAAAGTGCTACAGAGCCAGATGAACTGCCCACAGCTTCAAAACATTTATGTGGAGACCCTCCCATGGGTGTTCCCACGCCGCCAGGCCATTCCAGACACAGTGTTAATTTAGTCTGCATTTTTTTTATTTTAGTCATAGTCTTAGTCAAGTTGACAAAAATGTTCTGTATTTTTAGTCTGGTCTTAGTCTGTCAGTCTAATTAAGTCGTTCTCTTAGTCCAGTTGACTGAAATGGTCAGATGTTTTTATCCAGTTTTAGTCAATGGATGTTGTTGGAGTCAGACTTAATCTAGTCAACTAAAAGTTATAATCTAGTCTTGTCAACAAAAATGTAGTATTGTATTATTATTTGATGGTGTATCCAGATCAGAACTTTGAAATGCAGCAGAAAACAGGTTAAAAAGAACAACATGCTGAATATTTGCATTTCTGTATATAGCAAGCATAAACAACCACCTTTAGAGTTATGTTTATAAAAAATGTAATGAGTTACTTAAAAAAGCCAAATAAAAACAAAGCCTTTGCATTAACAGTTTATTTAACGGTATAATAACACAAAAATCTAAATTATACTGTTAGAGGCAATAGTCCAACAATTTTGTATCTCAATCATAGGTGTCTAACTGTTAAAAAGTGGGCGGCAAACTGAAGGACTAACTGCCGAGCGTAGATAGGCAAGTTTTTATTTATTTTTTTACAATTAAGAAGCTACAAGAAACCAAGCAAACCCTGATATTGTTAAGTTACAGTTTTAGTAATTGCAACGAAATTGGGCAGGTGTTTCAGCTTAAAATGTTCAATATGTACTTACTAAGCATGCATTAATTACAAATACATGCAAGTAGCACCAAATGGCACAACCAGTACCAATGACGTCTCTGAACAGTACTAAACCAAGAATTCCCACATGTAGTTCATTAAAGGAAAGAGTTATATTAAACAAACAAAGAAAAGCAAGTACTGTTCTTTTGAAGGCAAGAATACCCTAGATAAGCAGTTTAAAATACTTGCCATGACGGAAGCATTGGTTTACTATATTTAAAAAAAGCCTTCATTCTGAAGCAAATGCAAATAATAATAAAACAAATGTTGGATAAAACAATGTCAACAGTTTATCTTTAAGAGTATAAACTTAGCTGCAGGAAGGACCAGTCAAGAGTTGTTTCCTGTTTTATACCATTAAAATGGTCTTATTCCTCTAAGAAATTGTGTTTTTGCTTTTGTGCTTGCTTCTAAATATGGTCCTGTGACAGGGGAGACCTGTGCTGGCTATCAGGCGCGTGAGTGATCCTGCAGGGGGGGCCCTGTTTGGCCCGCCTGCCAATCATGGCAATGACAAAGAGAGATTGAGCAGGGGTGTGTTGCTCGGACCTCTTTGATTGGTTGGGGGTGGGTCCCATTAGAGTGACATTCTCATATTCCTCTGTTAGTCCTGACAGGATATAACCCAGCAGAAGCTCTGGCCGGAGAATTAGAATACGGAGAGTGGACGAAGGGATTACAAATACAAGGGGATGATGCTCATTACAGCAGCAGGCAGCATTGGAGCCAATAGATAACGGCAACAAAGGTGACTGAAAGAAGCAGACGCTTTTGTTTACTTTTGTTACGTACCCGTACTGGTCAAAGTATAGTCCGGAATGTTCTTTAAATGAGCTCAGGGAGATCTGGGCAACCACATAACAGTGAGGTATAGGGAAGCGTCATTTAAAATTCACACCTCGCAGAATAGTGAAGGTAGCCAGATCCTGCGTATATCCGCAGTTCATCTTTGTAGTTTGTTTTACAGTGTTTTTTTTCCTTTTTTTCTTTCATCATTTGGTTTTCATTACTTTGTTTATTTTTCAGACACTTGCTGAAAGAACTGTGGCCAAATCATACCATTGTTGGTAGAAAAAAAAATTAAACTGTGCGCCTGTGGGGCATCTCAAAGAACATCTCTGGCACCGTGTGTATCACTGACTCACCCACACAACCCACTATCACAGGTCCATTGAGTTAAAGGGCAAAGTTTGCCCATAATAAAATAACTTAACAATAAGGTAACTGCTGCACCAAGTAATTTCTTTATATTTTTAATTGAAATATTGGGGCAAGTTTTGCACTTGCTTCTGATCGGGTACAGTATTTTATATCTTTAACAGGGGCTGTGCAGAGCGACGGGGTGAATACAAGCACAAATGTTTTAAATACCCTACGATTTCAGGTATGTGCCTTTAAAATAAGATGACACTGGCTGCAAAAGAAGGAATGCAACTCTGTTGTCATTTTTTATACATAAGTTTACTTGAATTGAAAAACGTTGTAAGTAAATTCCTACTTGGTTTGATTGAATGAGTAGTACACAACAAACTTCAATATGAAACTTAAGCTGAAAATATATTTCAATAAAGAACGACAAGTTTTTAATAAAAAAAAATAATAATAATAATAAAAAAATAATTCTAGCCTACAACATTTTATTTAGAGTTGGTGAGGAACTTAAACCTGTTCATCGCCCTGCAGCAACATGAACCTATAATAACTTCCCTATTTTAAAAAATAAATAAATAAATACATAAATAAATAAACGTCTGGTTCTCACTTGCTTTTTTTCAAAGTATATAAATTGTAAACTAACAACCACCTAGCCTATATTTAATTAATCATTTTTCTCCACAAACTGTCCAGCATCTTCTGTGGCAGTCACACCGCTGCTAATGTTAGCTGTTGTAAATAGTGCTGAGCAGACTATGGGTGAAACCATTGTAAATGTAGGGTGAGTTTTATTGTGGTTTAAAATAAAAAAGCTAAATGTTGGACTTCTGGTGTCTTCTGAATGACTTTCCATTTTTGTTATTACATTTTTAAACCGTTTAAAGGCAAAGCCATAACAAAACATAGAATAACAGTGTGTATACACTGAGCAAAATATATAGTTTGTCTCCCCTGTGCCCTATGGGTTAGGCACCTATGGTCTCAATCAATTTACAGTTCAACAGGAGGAGAACGGTCACAAAAATGACATTTTACAGAATATTATATTCTGTTATTAAATTTGGTCTTTATCAAGGGACTTCTGCGTTAGTCTTGTCAGCGTCACAGAACAGATACTAAATGCTAAATACTCTTCGTCAATTTAATTGTTTTTTGTCAGTGTCTTAGTCATATCTAGATAACTGAATGTTTGTCTTTGTCTTCGTCATACCTAGTGTTTTTTGTCCTCTTATTGTCATTGTTGACTAAATAAAAAATGTATTGTTGACTAATATTAATGAAATTAACATTGTCCAGACAGCACCCCAACATAGATTGGAAGTGTCTATGGTCACCACTTCTCTCCTCATGACACTGCCCAGAACTGTGCCCAAGCACAAATGAGCTGGTTGTTTCCACCACGAGACAGCTTCCATACAGTGACGAGACACTGAGCAGGCAATGCCAGTCCAAGACAGGGTAAAGGACCCTGGGGTTGAACCAGGCTTGGAGAGGGAGCAAGCCATCAGGCCCAGAAGTTTCTGGAAGGTCAGTACCCTCAACACTGCGTTGGGCTGAAAAAACTCCAAGCAGACAGTTAGCCTCTGGATTCTGTCGTCCGACAGTGGCGATCATGCTTGCGGAATTGAGGCTTATGCCGAGACAGTAACCCTTTGAGAGGACTTCACCATGAGGCCTAGCCATTGGAGGTGGCTGGTGACCAGTCCCATGTGCAACACTGCCTGTGCTGGTGACTCGGCACATATCAGCTAGTCGTCCACGTAATTCAGCACTCTGATGCCTTTGCGTCTCAGAGAAGCCAGTATAGCGTAAGAAATGATCGCATACTATACAAATTGAATACATAGGCTTTTTCTGATAAACACGCACACTGTGCAGGGTGGTGTGCACATTGTTCTGTCCCAGTTGCACAAGTTCTTACTGTTTCATTAGCCGTTTGTTCCTTTCCATTAAGCAAACCTTGCTTATGTTTCCTATTTGAATGGTAAAGGGTGAGAAATCATTGAAACTCTCTAAACATTGGATTTTCCTGTGTTTAATGTAAATCTTTTCAAACCTCTGTTTAACATGGCAAGTGCTCATGAGTCATGTAGCTTTGCAAGTATACAACCTTTTCACAGTGCTTCGCAGTTTCCTCTTTTTGTAAAAGCCTGCAAACCACGAAAGAGGAAGTGTGGTACTGACTTCAAATCAGCTGAGCTGTTGCATTGATATTGACCTGTACGCTTAAAGAAACTTTTCAATATTTTTACTACATAGATACTGGTGACACAAATGGTGTTGAAAGCCATTGATTGGCTACCAACAGATCACAAGTTCTACTTTCAATATGATTAAGTATTTTCATGAACTTCAGTTAAATTGTCTGCCTAGCTACAGTTTGTAAACATAATGTGAATCTCGCTGAATAGTGACTAAATAAATATGCTTGTTAATACCAAAAAAGGTGTTAGAGCCTTACAGCGCTTGTCATTGAATTAATCATGGATGTGGCCGATGTTTATTGGTTAAATGCACTAACTGAGGAAGCTTCCCATTTCCTATATGTTTAATGTAAGAATGCATGTAACAATTTAAATCGGGGCCAAGAAAAAACATTTGCTGTTAAGAAAGCCATGGCAGCACAGACCACCATCTCTGTCACCTGTCGAGACCTGTAAATTGACTTGTAGCTCTGTTGCCATCTCTGTTGCCATGGTAGCTCAGAATACCATGGCCCGATTGACTGCAACAGCTGCTGCATCGTCAGCATCTTGAACCTTCAGTCTCTCAAGTACAGCTTGAGATGTCTGAGGTCGAGGATCGCTCTGAGACCACCATCCCGTTTCGGCACCAGGAAATACCTGGTGAACAATTGCAATGGCCTGTTTCTGCAACAGGGCCAATGCTTCCTGAGGCACTAAAATAGTGTCTTGAGGGTTCATGACCGTTGTTATGATCATGCCTTGAAAGGGTTGGAGGGCTGAAACGAAACTGCAGACAGTAGCCGGCCTTGATGGTGGTAAACACTGAGGTGTTTGAGGTGCATGATTGCCAATAATCCAGGTGGGCCTGATAGGATGGGCCCTGTGTCTGTGGCAGCGAAATCCTAGGGCTGCTGGTTCAGAGGGGTTTGCGCCTGTGGCTGTGGCTGCTGCTGCTGCTGCTGTTTGTGAGCCAGGTGCAGGTAATTGCAGCGGGCTCCATGTGGTGCGCCCTAAAAACATTTCGCCGCATAACCCTAGCAGGGGCTGCATGAGCCTGCACCTGCTTCTGGGGCGGAGAGTCCCTGTTCTGCCACTACTTTGCTGGCTTATGGAATGGGGGCTTCTGCTTGGGAAGGAGGCATGCCAACTCCTTGGAAGTCTCCTGTGCTTCCTGTATAAACTGTCCAATGACCTTGAGTCAGCTGGGGCAGTCGCTGGACGCTCTGGGAGAACAGAGGGGGGGGGGGTAGCTCTCAAAAATAGAGCGTTTGGGCTCATCTTCCATGGGCCAAGGCACCTGCAATGCATCCTCAGACGTGAAAATTAATTCTTGGGGGTCCAGGTCCTCAGATGCAGCAAGGGACAGGGTGTCCCTCCTGCTCTGGCTCTGGGCCAGTGGTACCTTAACCGTGGTGACTTAGACAACGGGTGGGCCTAACAGTAACTCAGTCAAAAGGGACTGCTGCTGGGCCACAGCTTCATAAAGCTTCTCCATTTGCCTGGTCAGTGCTATCAGAATGCCTGCTACAGCGGCTTCTGTCCCTCTCCTGGGCAGAGGAGAGGCAGAACTAGAGAAAGAAGAGGATCTAGAGGAGTGTGGGCTCTTAGATTGGGTTTACCCAATCTGGATGCTGCACCGGTGTCAGAGAGGCAGAGAGGTCCATTGATCAGCGGGCCAGCCTACTTTCCTACGTACTACGTTGCTTTTAGAGAAATGAGGACAAGATGCACAACAGCTGCGGTCTTAGACAGCTTCCTCTGCATGTTCCCTTCCCAGGCAGCAGATGCACATGTCGTGCAATGCTTACTGGAGTGCTAAGAACTGTTGTGCACACAGAGTGTACAAGAATGGAGCACTGGTAGCGGTCTTGGTGCTGAACTGAGCCGTTGATACCTGTTCTGGTACCGAACCAGATTACCGACCTTAGTACCGAACAAGGTGACTTGTACCTACTCTGCTACCGACCAGATCACTGGTACCGGACGGCTCTGGTACCAACCTCAGTACCGAACGGGGTCACTGGTACCGACTTTGGTGCCAAACAAGGTGCTGGTACTGAACCAGGTCACTGGAACTGACTCTGGTACTGACTCTGGTACCAGCTCTGTACCACGAGAAGTGGCGTGCAGGTGAAGACCTGAAAGAGCCACTGGCAACTGCAAGCATGCACCAGACTGCTGATCGCCTGCCAACTGGAGAATATTCTGTGTGTCTCTATGCCGTTGCTGTGTTTGCTTTGCTGCACTGACAATGAAGGCTACTAGATGTTTTCTAGTTAGCAGGCAACTGCAGCCTCTGTCTGTTTTACAGTGCATGCTTGCAGTTTGCCAGTGGCTTTTTCAGGTCTTGACCTGCACGCACGTCCCGGTACCAGTGACTCACTCTGCTGGTATCAGTCGGTACCAGAGCCGGTACCCAGGTCGGTACCAGAGCCTGTACCAGTGACCTGGTCAGTACCAGAGCCGGTACCAGAGACCTGGTCGGCAACAGAGCAGGTACACCCGACCGTACCCCAGTACTAGTCAGTGCCAGAACCGTTACCAGTAATCTGGTCGGTACCAAAGTAGGTACCAGTCACCTTTATTGGTACCAAGGTCGCTACCAGTCATCTGGTTCATACCAAAATCGGTACCAGTAACCCGGTTTGATCCGGTTTGACACCAAGACTGTTCCCAGTGCTCCATTCCTGTGCACTCTGTGTACACAAGTGTTCAACACCAGTCAGTTTACTGTCTGTTCTTGTGTGCTTACATTGCACGGCAGAACTGTTTTTTTCGCACAATGCCTGGGTTTTACCCTTGTGCTGGTTGCAAGAGAAACATTCCAGCAGAGGAGAAGCACAACAAGCACATCAACTGCCTGGCAAGGGAGCATGCAGAGGGGGCCATTAAAGACTGCAGCTCTTGCTCGTTTTGTAATCATTTTTCTAAAAGGACACTGGAAAGCAGGCTGGCCCACTGTTCCATGGATCAATCTGCATCTCTGACACCGGTGCAGCATCACTCGCCCCAGTCGTCCCCAGCAGTGCGGTCACAGAGTCCCCACTCCGTTACACCGGGAGCTAGGAAACAATCCTCTAGGGGTAGGAGCAGGACTAAGAGCCTGTGCTCCTCTAAATCCTCCTCTTCATCTTCTGGCTTGAAGCTATGAACCAGCAGCAGTCCCTTTTGATGGAGCTGCTGCGAGCCCCCCCAACCCCTCCCCAGTGTTTCAGTCCCCAGGGTTCAGGCACCGTCACCTGACCCACAACCAGAGCAGGACACCATGTCCCTTACTGCATCTGAGGGCATAGACACCCAAGAATTAATCTTCTCATCCGAGGAAGCGGAATCAGATGTCTTGGCTCCCACAATAAGCCCCTCCCTGTCAAAGGAGCTCACCTTCCTTATCATGCTACCATGGCCCTGCAAGTGCCTTGGGCCACGGAAGATTAGCCTAAATGCTCAATATTTGATAAGGTGCCTGCTGCTATGCGTCAGCACCCTCGCCCCTCCAGTTGGACAAGCTGTGCCTGGTCAACAACCACCTGCTACAGTTGTCTAAGTACCATGGTTAGGCGTTGGGCAGAAGCATACATTGGTGGCGGCAAGTAGACAGCTCTGGCTTGCTCAGGCTTGAGTACCTGACAAGGACAAGGCTTTGTTACTGGATACACCTGTAACACCAGGGCATACGTTTGGGCCGGCAGTGGATGAGATGCTAAAACACTCTCACCAAGCATGTGAGTCTTCCAAGGAGTTGGCACACCTCCTCCCCAAGCAGAAGCCCCCAGCCCATAAGCCAGCTAAGCATTGGCAAAACAGGCGTACTCACCCCCAAAAGCAGATTCAGGCTCCTGCAGCCCCTGCTAGAGCTAATGCGCAGAACTGTTTCCACGGTTTGCAATGCGGAGGCTGGCGCAATTATCAGTGCCCTGCTCACAAGCAGCAGCCGGAGCCGCAGGCATGAGCCTCTACGAGCTAGCAGCCCTAGGGATTTGCTGCCACAGGTCCAGGGCCCATTTTATCAGGCCCAACAGGATTATTGGTGATCATGCATCACAGACACCTGGGTGATTACCACCATCATGGCAGGTTACTCCCTGCAGTTTCGATTCAGCCTCTCTCCCTTTCAGGGCATGATCGCAACAATGTCATGAACCCTCAAGACACTGTATTAGTGTCTCCGGAGGTGGTGGCCTGTTGCAGTGTGCCTCACCCCTGTGTGTATTTTATGTTTATCTGTTGTATGTAGTGTGTTATTGTTGGTGTATGTACAAGTGCACAGGATATAATGTGGGGTTACAGTGATTTAAAATGTATAATTGTATTTAGACACGAGGATGGCACATTCACTTCATGTGCAGAGTTAAAGGGGTATTTGTATGGAAGCACAGGAAGTGCGCAAAGTAGTTCATGTGCAGATGTACAGAGATTTCAATTGAATGGTTGATTATCAATCCAGTCTTGGTACAGCTGCATAAAAGGGTGAATCACTCACTCTGGGTTAGTGTGTTCTTGAGTGGAGAACGAGTGTGGAGTCACCACTACATCCAGCAAGTACATGGATGCTATATGGGCCCCTCTGAAACTAAAAGGCATCAGAGTGATAACACCATCTCAAAGGGCTGTCTATCTCTGCGTAAGCTTCAGTTCCGGAAACATGATCGCCAATCTGTCAGACGACAGAATCCAGAGGCTAACTGTCTGCTTGGAGCTGTTTCAGCCAAACATAGCGGTAAGGGAACTGACCTTCCAGAGACTTCGGGCCTGATGGCAGCAACATCCCAGATCCTCCCCTTAGGCATGTGCCCTTTCCATGCCTGGTTCAACCACTGAGTCCGGCACCCTGTCTTAGAACACCACCGCTTACTCACAGTGTCTCGGCACTATATGGAGACTCTCTCGTGGTAGAAACAACCAGCTCATCTGTGCTTGGGCACAGCTCTGGGCTGTGTCACGAGGAGAGAGGTGGTGACTACAGATGCTTCCAACCTGGGAGGGTCTTCACATAAATGTTTTGGAGCTGCAGGCAGTTCATCTGGCCCTGCAGCATTTTTTCTGAGAGATACAAGGGAGACATGTGTTGATCCACACAGACAACACCACAGTGGTGGCTTTCATCAACCACCAGGGGGGGTCTCCGGTCTTTCTGTCTCATTCATGTTGCCTGGGAGCTTTTGCTATGGTCTCACGAGCACTTGCTTTCGGTAAAAGCAGTTCACCTGTTTATTTGTTTATTTGCTTTGGGTCTAAGTTTCACAGACAAGCCCTGCCTAAACAGCGGCTGTCAAGATGGATTACAGACATGGTGCATACGATCTAGCCAACCTGCCCCCTCCAGAGGTCACTGGTGACTTCACAAGAGGTCTTGCAACCTCCTGGGCATTATTCTAGGGTGCATCTGTCGCAAACATTTGCAACACTGCAGTATGGGCCACTGTGGCAATGTGCCCCGCCCCTGTGTGTATTTTTGTGTTTTATGTTGTATGTTGCGGTGTTAATGTTGGCGTATTGTAGTTGGTACACGGGATATAATGTGGGTAATGAGCACAAGTATTTAAAATGTATAATTGTATTCAGACACGGGGATTGCTTAATATGTGAGCGCAGAGTTTTCACAGATTAGTTCACGTGCTGGGATTCAAGTGAATAATTAATTGGTAATTGAATCCCAGCACAATTGTATATATAGATGCACGTTTTACTCACTCGGGGTGGGGTGTTCGGTGAATAGATAACGGGAGAGAGAAGGAGAGTAAAAGAAAAAGAAACTAAAAGAATAATTATTTGTTTTGACTCACCTGTTCGTTTAAGTGTTAGTCTGTTTTGTTTGTCTATTTATTTTGGTCGCAAGTGCCGTGTGCTGTTTTTGTTTAAAACCTTTTTATTTTGTTCATTATCAAACGCAATTCACATTTCACTTTGCAGTACTGTGTGTTTTTTCTGGGTCTGACGTCACCACTAAAGCCAGCTTGTCAGGGCCACACATCCTACTTTTACTAGGTTCTACAGACTGAATGTCGTATCTCAGCATAACCCTGGTTTTGGGACCAGAGTGTTAAGAGCAGCCACTCATTCTGCTCTTTAACACATTGTGACAGAAATCGAATGATTCTTGGTATTAGATCTCCCTCTCGACCTGTGAGGGCACGCCGCTGTAATCACTTCCATCTTTATTATTTACAGGTGTTTTATTATTGTTCCACTATCAGTCATGGGGTAGTTAGTCACACACCTCTTGGACTTCTGGTGTTAAATGCTGAGGTTACTCAGTGTAACCTTGCAGCATACACACTGCATGAGGGTCCTCCCTCACTGTACTGTGGACCATATGCCATGGATCCTCATCGGTCCTCTGCCAGAATGCTAAAGGCAGTTATCTTCCTTTTAAGCACATCTGCCAGTGCTGCAAGTCCTTCACTTATCACGACTTGGGTATTCTATCCCATTAGGTAATGGTTACATTTGGTACTTGACATTTGCTTCATTTGCAGCAGCTTTGATATAAGTGCTCAGGTAATTCAAGATATAAGAGATTATATCACACTAGGTAATGGTTACATTTCTATTTCATGGAACCAGGGTTATTATAATATCATTGCTCCCTGTGGGAGATTCTCTCTGAAAATGGGAAGAGGCAGGCATATACCCAGTTTAAAATGTAGAACTGGGATACCACAAGCAGAACCAAAAACATCTCCTGCATGTATCCACATGGTAAAGCATTGCAAAATAATCTTTGAATGTAATGATGCACAAGGATTATCATTCTCATGTGAATGTTGAACCAGACAATTTGAAGAGAATTGAATGTATGGGGTACTGTGCAAATCACCAAGTAAAGTGGGCTCAACTTGGAAAATTAGAATGCAAAGATAGGAGACCTGCTAGCAGGGTTCAAGTTTTTTGCAGATATCAGGTGTCACCCACACTTGCGATGCTCAGCGATGGATCCCAGACCCTGTGGTGGCTTAAGCAGAACCTAACAAAGATTTCCAAACCTGCTGGGAGCAATCTGATATCCTGGATGCAAACTGGTGATTAAAAGACCATTGTTAAAAGTAACTGTTTAGGGCAATAATATTATAATGTTGTAAAACTCTGTACTGGTTTAGAAATGGTTAAACATGCAGAAATATTATTGCAGAAATCTGCGTTAGACTAAATGAGAAGATTCAGCAAAACTATAAAATACCGACCTAATCCAACAACCTTGGAATGTGCCTAATGCTGAGTTTTTTATCAGCAGAAGCAACTTAAGCCAAACAGGGGCCTGTAGCGGGGTACACCACACCCTTGTGTGCATTTTGTTTATTTTGTATTTGTGTTGTATTATTATGATTTAAATGTTTAGTGTTTAAAAACACAATGTTTGTTATTATTGTTTTACAGCATGGATGGGGTTAAAATTCTCCATCCAGCTAAACGTGCATAATGTGACCATCTCCAAATTAATAAAATAATTACCAAAATTACCATAAAGAGCAGATCAGCCACTCGTGAGGGTTGAGTGTTCAGAGGAGGAACGAGAGATGCGCATATAAGATCTATATAAGAACTATATAAGAATTGCTACCCGTGCTGGTTTTACACCAGCATGATACTTGTGTGTTTTGTCTTGTTAATGTTTTGTATATTTGTTTTGGCCATCGTGCCGTTTGTTTTGCATTCAGTATTTTGTTTAAATCTTTTCATTTAATAAATACGCGCAACAGCTCTTTCAGCCATAGTATTGTTGTCTGTATTTCCTGACGTCACCACTAAGCCATCTGTGTGACATATGGTGTTAGAGTGGGATACAGCACTTCCACATACGCAGGCCAGAAAAGTACTGCAGGTACAAATTTTTTATTTTATTTTTGTGAATTGTGAGAAGAGGATGGAAGAAGGTCCGTAGTACCTGCATTGGGCAGAGGTGGGCACCTTCACCGACGACTGCCCCTTTCGGAAGGAGAGGGCAGTGCAACCTGCCCACCAAAAGAAGAGCAGGAGCGGCCGCCCCAGAGGCGAGCAAGGAAGCTGTCTCCAGGGCCATCGTTGCCACGGCCATAATACCCTGCACCCCTGCCAACTACATGGCAGGAGAGCCACTGGGAAGCCTAACTCCGACTACTCGAGATTGCGTGTTGGTACCCCGCCGACGGGGAGTGTGGACCCTTCCCGAGCAACTGTCCCCTCCTCCAGCTACAGGGAGACACCCCACTGTCTACAGCTTCGGAGGGTGAGTCGCATCAGTCCCCAGTGACCGAGGGAGAGCCGCACCAGTCTCCAGCGACCGAGGGAGAGCCGCACTAGTCTGCGGCTGCCAAGCCTGCAATGCTTGGGGATGCCAAGCCTGCAGTACCTAGGGCTGCAAAGCCTGCAACACCTGAGGCTGCAAAGCCTGCAACGTCTAGTTATTATTATTATTATTTATATCTTAGCAGACGCCCTTATCCAGGGCGACTTACAATTGTTACAAGATATCACATTATTTTTACAAACAATTATATCTTTCAGTGCTGAAGGAGCCAGAATTTCCGCTGACAACATTGTGGTGGTTAATGGAGGAGGGCCTCATCGTAGCCGGCTGTGGGCCCATTAGTAACCACAGTCAGAGGCCAGGACCTGGACCGAGACTTTTTGGGCCTTTAAGGACGAGGTGGCCTTTGAAGTCATGTGTGCTGCGCACAAGGGGGGAGATGTGTGGCGCCCTTGTGTGTATTTTGTTTATTTTGTATTTGTGTTGTATTATTATGATTTACAGTGCCTTGCGAAAGTATTCGGCCCCCTTGAACTTTGTGACCTTTTGCCACATTTCAGGCTTCAAACATAAAGATATGAAACTGTAATTTTTTATGAAGAATCAACAATAAGTGGGACACAATCATGAAGTGGAACGAAATTTATTGGATATTTCAAACTTTTTTAACAAATAAAAAACTGAAAAATTGGGCGTGCAAAATTATTCAGCCCCTTTACTTTCAGTGCAGCAAACTCTCTCCAGAAGTTCAGTGAGGATCTCTGAATGATCCAATGTTGACCTAAATGACTAATGATGATAAATAGAATCCACCTGTGTGTAATCAAGTCTCCGTATAAATGCACCTGCACTGTGATAGTCTCAGAGGTCCGTTTAAAGCGCAGAGAGCATCATGAAGAACAAGGAACACACCAGGCAGGTCCGAGATACTGTTGTGGAGAAGTTTAAAGCCGGATTTGGATACAAAAAGATTTCCCAAGCTTTAAACATCCCAAGGAGCACTGTGCAAGCGATAATATTGAAATGGAAGGAGTATCAGACCACTGCAAATCTACCAAGACCTGGCCGTCCCTCTAAACTTTCAGCTCATACAAAGGAGAAGACTGATCAGAGATGCAGCCAAGAGGCCCATGATCACTCTGGATGAACTGCAGAGATCTACAGCTGAGGTGGGAGACTCTGTCCATAGGACAACAATCAGTCGTATACTGCACAAATCTGGCCTTTATGGAAGAGATTTTTCTTAAAGATATCCATAAAAAGTGTCGTTTACAGTTTGCCACAAGCCACCTGGGAGACACACCAAACATGTGGAAGAAGGTGCTCTGGTCAGATGAAACCAAAATCGAACTTTTTGGCAACAATGCAAAACGTTATGTTTGGCGTAAAAGCAACACAGCTCATCACCCTGAACACACCATCCCCACTGTCAAACATGGTGGTGGCAGCATCATGGTTTGGACCTGCTTTTCTTCAGCAGGGACAGGGAAGATGGTTAAAATTGATGGGAAGATGGATGGAGCCAAATACAGGACCATTCTGGAAGAAAACCTGATGGAGTCTGCAAAAGACCTGAGACTGGGACGGAGATTTGTCTTCCAACAAGACAATGATCCAAAACATAAAGCAAAATCTACAATGGAATGGTTCACAAATAAACATATCCAGGTGTTAGAATGGCCAAGACAAAGTCCAGACCTGAATCCAATCGAGAATCTGTGGAAAGAACTGAAAACTGCTGTTCACAAATGCTCTCCATCCAACCTCACTGAGCTCGAGCTGTTTTGCAAGGAGGAATGGGCAAAAATTTCAGTCTCTCGATGTGCAAAACTGATAAAGACATACCCCAAGCGACTTACAGCTGTAATCGCAGCAAAAGGTGGCGCTACAAAGTATTAACTTAAGGGGGCTGAATAATTTTGCACGCCCAATTTTTCAGTTTTTTATTTGTTAAAAAAGTTTGAAATATCCAATAAATTTCGTTCCACTTCATGATTGTGTCCCACTTATTGTTGATTCATCATAAAAAATTACAGTTTCATATCTTTATGTTTGAAGCCTGAAATGTGGCAAAAGGTCGCAAAGTTCAAGGGGGCCGAATACTTTCGCAAGGCACTGTAAATGTATTGTCTAGTGTTTAAAAACACGATGTTTGTTATTATTGTTTTACAGCATGGATGGGGTTAAAATTCCCCATCCTGCTAAAGACGTTTATAATGTGACTCCAAATTAATTAAACAATTACCAGAGCGGATCAGCCGCTCATGAGAGTTGATTGTTCAGTGGAGGAATGAGAGAAAAGTGTGAAAGTAAGATCTGTATAAGAAGAACTACAATTGCTACCTGTGCTGATTTTACACCAAAAGGGAAAGGGAAATGATACACAACAGTCATACTCTGATAAGCCATTCAGCTGTAAATATCATTGAATATTGTCCTCTGTCAGCTGCCCAGAACTCCTGCTTCATTTTAACACAGTTGGTGTTTTCTATTTGATTTGAAAAAAACAATATAAAAATGCGTTGATTATAGAAGTTCATGCACTTCACATGTGGGAAATGGCCCCATGCAATCAGCCAGAAATCCTGCCTCAATGAAGGAGAGATTGGGGAACTTTCCATGCTGTTTTTCTAGTTACCTGATCTGTGGCTGGTGCAGCAGGGGCTGGGCTTTCGGAAGTATCCGACTGAGCGACAGAGCCCAATACCGCCACCTTAAGAAAGAGAAGGAAGAACAGAAAATCCCAAAACACAGCTGTTCACTGTTAACCCTTTGCGGTCCTATGTCGGACCTGGTCCGACATTGCAATTATTCCTATCAGGTCCAAAAAGACGCAAAAAAATGGTTTTTAGTCGTTTTTTCTCCAGAAAAAGCCGAGAAAACCATTCAATGGCTGAGTGGGACCGACAGGAGCCGAAACAAGCCGGGAAAAAAAAAAAAAAAAGGGCGCATCTCATGAATAGTCATACCTGCCCCTGGCATCTGATAATGGAGGCCATAGGGAAACAAGCTGGCTGTGACTGCATCAGCGCTCAGAGAATATCACGGACATTTGCTGAGCTTTTTTCAGATGTTATAGTAATAAAATAATGACTTTGATTGCATTATTGAGGCGTTTGGTGATAAAACGAGTGATCAGGAGATGATTGATCGGTATGTACTATTGTTATTATTATTATTTATTTCTTAGCATATGTGAAAGCTATAGCGAACGAAAGGGTGGGGTGGGGCTGGAGATGCCTAGTGAGTGCTTTGTTGATATGCAGGGCCTTTTAAACCCGTTTGTCTGTGGAAAAAAAATACTTTTAAACAGCGCGTCTAAAATTAACTGCGCGTGTGAAAATAAATTGGAAGGGTTAATCCAAAAACACAATCAGATTTTTATGGTAATCGCAATATTGCTAAATGAGTGCAGATTTACCTCCACAATCTCGCACATGACGCACAGAAAAAGAAAAACAAACCAGATTTATATTTGTTTAGCCCTTGTGATCATGATCAACTTACACTCTTTACATCCATATGAAATCTGCCACGGTAAATCTCACTAATAATTTTGCAGTTACCGCTCCCACACACACACACACACCACCACCACATGTTTATACTAAGCATTTGCCATGAGTTTACATGACTTTTTATCTTGCTTTAGCTTACTTCCCTTAGCTTACAACCATGTTCTTATCTTGAAACACCACAGTCAATTTGTATAACAGGAATTAAAAATCTAATTTTACGAAAAAGTCTGATACTGGGTTTGGACATGAAAGCTAATAATTACAGAAAACACTTTCTTTTTAACACGATTGCAAATGTCTTGAGTGCCTGTATTTGAAGAAGCATTGGTTAGTGTTTATAAAAAAAAAAACAACCACCTGCTGATCAGGCAAACTGGAAATACAAAGGTATGCAACTGGTTTACTGCTTGTTCAGTACTGACATTACCTTTACCCAGTTTAGCACAATGACAGTATGACCTCTCTTATCAGCACTTAGCCACTGCTGATATCACAATCTTGTACTCAAAGTAATTGAAGCTAACAAAATAGTTCCATAAAATGTTTCCACATCTATTCGTTTTATAGGTATCAAGAAAACAGTTTAGAAAGAAACACATGTTATAGCAAACATGATATCTAGTACTACACTAGGTTAAATAAAACTGTTTGTACTTCCTGGATCACTTCACCTGGCTTCATGTCAGTCAATGGGGGGGGGGGGGGGGGGGAGACAGCTGATTGGTTGTTGACCAATAAGCTGCTTCCCTTAATGACTGACATGGTTTCAGCCAAAAAGATGCTTGGACCTAGAAGACATTGCTGAGGTGAAATGACCTAGGGAGTACAAGTGCAAACAGATAACCTAAGAAAAAGGCACAGATGCTGAGAGTTTCCTTTAACCTAAAAGTAATGCCAGATATAATGTTTTAAAATTAAAATAGATGTGTGCTATAACATGTTGTGGGACATAATCCCTGAATATGATAATACATGAACGTGTATTAGAAATGTAACTGGATTCATTAATGAAACCATGTGTCTTGAAAAACACGACAAACTGCTGTGTCTTGAGAAGGGGGCCCCTTGGTTCCTGGCAGACATACAGACATACTGAACTATGTGACCTACTGATTAGAGGACCAGCGCCTGAACTGGATTAGGCTGAGTGGACAGTTGAATTATGTACAGATAATTCACACGAGCAACAGCAATTGTTTTGACGCAAAGAAGATATAAACTAGCGATGCCCCAGTGGAAAAGGACATTAAAACATCAAAGGAGAGTGAGTTTAAAAAAAAGACAAGATACACAAATGATCTCATGAAAGTGGCTAGTTAGCAGAATGAGAAAGACTATAAATATCTAAGCAAACTAAACATTTTGCTAAATGCTAAACAAGGTGCTGTCACTCTGCTAAGCAAGCTGCAACTCTGGGACTCTGCCTAAAAAACAGAATCAAGACGGGACTCTGCCTGAAAACAGACCCAAGACGAGGAAGCAAGCTGCAAGTAAGTCAACGACCACAAGCAACGAGACAAAAGGACTGCCGTAAAACTTACAGAGACTTATCAGACAAACCAGTCTAGGTCTGTTGTACACCTGCAACCACAGTATCCAAAGAAACTGTGCCCTGCTACCTGCGTAGCTAAAAGATTCAGTGAAGAGGACAGAGCAGACGGGTGCTGTTGTGGATCCTATACCGAGGACTGACGACTCTGTTGCAGCTATTTGTTGATTCTATCGAGAATTGAAAGCTTTGTTGGATTGAAGACTTTGTTGCGGAGAGAAGAGTTTTTGTACTGGACACTTCAACAGATTGAGTTTCCAAAACAGCAGACCAAAAGTCTAAGCTTCAAGGAACCATTGAGAATAATTCCAGTTTTCTTTCATGGAACTAAATTAATTAATTGTAACACATTCAGATAGAATTGTACTGTCAATTATTTAGTTTGCACACTTTGCGTGTGAAATAACTTTTAGTGAAACTTGATGAAGTAACTATAACTAATCTACCTCATATTGTTGTATGAATAATTTATTTAAAAGTAAACTTGCCATATACTTAATCTATATACCATTAATAAGCTTAATGTGATATATTCTAAGATTGTCTGCATCATCTCAGTTGAGGCTGTGTGCTTGGATGTGGACGTGTGTGTGTGTGTGAGCAAGCTACGATGTCACAGCCTGTTTGCTTGCTCAAGTGCTGGTATGTGAGGAGACAGGCGGTGCCATATTTCAATTGCCTGCTATTATTACACTATGTAACACAATTTTTGTTCCTGGGTAGTAAGTGTTATTCCCTAATTGCTTATGCCTCAAAAGTATAGAAAATGGCTATTATTCCCCACAAACTTTGCTTTTGTGACCAGGACAGTGATATTTTGAAATTTACCTATTTCCAATGAGAAAACGGGCGAATTTGTGTCTTTTCGTTCACATAAAGTCAGAAAAAAACAACATATGAATCCAAATTAACATGTATTTATACTAAAGTAATACAAAAATGACTACAAAAGATTTAGAAGCAAGTAGTTTTTCGAGATTATACTGTAAATCACTTTCACGAATCAGCCCCCAAATGTAGTCTCCCATCATGTTCTCGTTATACTGTCCTTGGTAGCGGCGTTCAAAGTCCAGTATATCCTGGTGGAAGCACTCGCCTTGCTCCTCCGAGTACGCTCCCATGTTCTCCTTGAATTTATCAAGATGAGCATCAAGGATATGGACTTTGAGGGACATCCTACAGCCCATTGTGCCGTAGTTCTTCACCAGAGTCTCAACCAGCTCCACACAGTTTTCGGCCTTGTGATTGCCCAGAAAGCCCCGAACCACTGTGACAAAGCTGTTCCAAGCCACTTTCTCCTTACTAGTGAGCTTCTTGGGGAATTCATTGCACTCCATGATCTTCTTTATCTGTGGTCCGACGAAGACACCGGCTTTGACCTTTGCCTCAGACAACTTAGGGAAGAAGTCTTGAAGGTACTTGAAAGCTGCCGACTCCTTATCTAGAGCTCTGACAAATTGTTTCATAAGGCCCAATTTGATGTGCAGTGGTGGCATCAGCACCTTCCAGGGGTCCACCAGTGGCTCCCACTTGACGTTGTTCCTCCCCACAGAGAACTCGGTCCCGCCTGTGGTAGTGTGCCTTGGTGTCCCTGCTGTCCCAAAGGCAAAGATAGCAGGGAAACTTGGTAAAACCGCCTTGGAGACCCATCAGGAATGCCACCATTTTGAAGTCTCCTATGACCTTGATGCCATCTCAGAAAAATGCAGATATGTATCCACTTAGGCAGCTGGAACTAAACTGAACTGGTGGGCTTAAGGCCCCTGTATTTATACTACTATTTATATTACTGGAAAGTTCTAGAAAGTTCAAGAAGTTACTCCAAGTTTACTTAGCACTGAATCTATCTGGAATGTTCTGGAAAATAGGTACATTTCAAAATATCACTGTCCTGGTCACAAAATCAAAGTTTGTGGGGAATAATAGCCATTTTCTATACTTTTGAGGCATAAGCAAACCAAACCAAACCAAAAAAAAAAAAAAAATTGTTACACAGTGTTATTATTATTATTATTTATTTCTTAGCAGACGCCCTTATCCAGGGCGACTTACAGTCGTAAACAAAAATACATTTCAAGAATCACAGTAGAAGTAATAATACAATTAAGAGCAAGATAAATACAATGACTTTGGTTCTAGCAAGTACAAGTATGACAAAATACGATTCAATAACGGAGCAGATAACAGTGTCAGTGATAGTCACATCAGGATATAATTAAATACAAAATACAATAGATTAAATAACACTTGACAGATTACAGTACTCTAAAGTACAGGATTAAATGCAGTAAAATAGGAGGCAGATAAGTAAAGCGCATTTAAGGAAGTGTACAAGTGTCCAGAGGGAAAAAAAAGAAGAGTTCTACAGGTGCTGTCTGAAGAGGTGAGTCTTGAGGAGGCGCCGGAAGGTGGTCAGGGACTGGGCAGTCCTGATATCTGTAGGAAGGTCATTCCACCACTGCGGGGCGAGGGTAGAGAAGGAGCGGGCTCTGGAGGCAGGGGAGCATAGAGGAGGTAGAGCCACTGCTAGTCAAGCAGTGAGAGTTTTTGAATTGTGTTTTGTGCTTAGAGACTAAGACATTTACTTTCTTACTTTTCTGATTTCTGTTTATTATTTTGTGTACTTAATAAAATAATACTATTGATTAAACATTACGTGTGTCTGCGCGTGAATGTGTGTTCATAGTAAATCCTTGATCTTTGTAACACGTCAATTAAATATTGTTAATAAGAGAACTAATCAACCCCGATAAACATTAAATTATTGAATTGTTCCTACAATGTGTGTTTTTTTTTTTATTTTTATTTAGTTGTCGCCAGTGGTTTTTTACCCCGGTTTTCTCCCAAATTTGGAATGCCCACTTATTATTTGTATCACATCTCTAAAGTTCTACTGGATCACAGAGTTACCACATCATTTTGCATATATTACTGATTAAGATATTTTCAGATTATACTTACATTGTCAATTTTTTTGTCCAGTCAGTGTATTTGCTTCAGTTTCAAAGGCTGCATTCACACGGTCCATTTCAAAAGGACTCGGTCTAGTTCGTTTTGTTTGAAACAATGTATCAATATGCTTGCTGTTCACAGTCACCTGTGAGCAAAGGGAACGAGTTTATTTGAATGCGAGATAAAGTTTTTTTTATTTTTTTTTATCCTTTTCCATTTTTTTTTCAGGACCGAGTTTGCTTCACAATGCAGTTTGCGAGTACACTCGGTTCGTTTATATGGTGTGTGAACCAGATGCTTACAATATGCTACAAGGTATCTTGAAAGATGGCAGCTATTGAAGTATTGCTCCAGTTTTTAATAGCATGTTTTAGATTCTTACATATTGCTGTGGAAAAAAGCCGGGGAACGGGGGAGCACTTTGCTAATTTAATTAATACATGTGTTGAATGACGTGCGGGAGGAGAATAGTGCAGTATTCAGTTATGCAACGCTGCACTGTACTACTGTAGGCAATATATAGTTGCACTGTACTACTGTAGGCAATATATTTTACTATTTTTGAGAGTTCTGCCGAGTTGTTCGGCTTGGATTTTGGTGTCTGACCAAATTTATATCAGAGCTTTAGTTTCTCACACTGGCCATGAAATTACCAGATTTGCAGAGTGAAAAACTGGGATGTTATATTTTCTTTAATTCACTGATGCCGTACCAATTCTGAAGCCATTCAAATAACAGTATATAATAACACAATAATAGTTTAAAAATTAAACATCGGGTGTATGTATTGCAGATGACAAGAACTCATTATTTTCTTTATATTGTCATCTCAAAACATGTCAAATGTACAAAAAGCCAGATTAAAACAATAGATCAACTATTGGTATTACCATTTAAATATAATACACATAATCAGAATGATTAAACAAATAATCAATAAAATTGTTTATTTTAATTTTTGAATGACGCTAACACAACCTAATATAAATTACTCTGCTATTATCTTGCTGAGCACACCGATGCAGTTTTGTACTTAAAAAAAAAAAAAAAAAAAAAAAAAAAAAAACACAATTGAAAATCGCAAAACAGGGACGATTTGACAATTTTACTGTTTCCGACTGGGACAAAAAATGAAGGCTGTTTTTGCTCTACTTGTTTCCTCGGAATATGAATTAAACTACGCGCAAAATGTTTACTTCCAAGTGGTGTTACCGTGTATAATTAATTTCCTATGTGCAAAAGGACCAAGTCCAGCAGTTGTTCACATTGAGGTTTACCAAGCAAACCAAGTAGAACCTGGTAAAAGTATGAAGCATGGCCCATACTGCAGTGTTGCAAATGTCTGCGACAGATGTGCCCTGGAATAACACCTAAGAGGTTTCAAGGCCTCTTGTGGAGTGACCAGTGACCTTTTCTGGTGGTTCAATAGATCATATGCAATCCTGACCGTGTCTGCCATCCACCTTAGACCCAAAACAAATAAACAATTGCTCAGATTGCTACCAACTCAGTGTGGTCAACATAATACGCCAGTGCCCTAACGTGACAGAGCGTATGGAACTTTCCCTTTCAAACTGGAAATTAGGTGGATGGAAGGCCTCCAATTCCACTGACTGGTTGATATGGAAAGCAGAAATGCTTTTAGGGAGAAAAGCAGGATTAGTGCAGAGAATAACCTTAGTTCTGGTCTCCGCAAAAAAACAAATAGGCTTTCGCCATGAAGAATATCTGCATTTCACCTACCCGCTTGGTGAAGTTAATAGGAAGCAGTAAGTTGTCTCTAAGGACAGGAATTTCAGCTCTGCTGAATGAAGGGGCTTGAATGGCGGTCTAAGTGCGTCCAGCACTACATTGAGCCACCAGCAAGGGACAAGGGCCTTTCTAGGGGGTCTTAACCTCAGAGTACCCTTCAAAAGTGTGCTCCTGGGGAGACGGTGTCAATTTAAATATTACATTTAAATATAAATGTCTCCGCTCAGGGGCCAAACCCAGAGCTGCAGAACTGTTGTGTCTGTATGCCACAGGCAGGTGAACTGCTTTTACTGAAAGCAGGTGTTCGTGAGCCCATAGCAAAAGCTTCTGGGCAACACGATTGAGACCAGGATACTGGAGGCTGCCTTGGTGGCTGATATAGGCCACCACTGTGGTGTTGTCCACGGATCAACACTCGTCGCTCTTGTATCTCTCTGGAATATTGTGTGGCATTCAGTGGCTGTGGTTCAGTGGTTAAAGAAAAGGGCTTGTAACCAGGAGGTCCACGGTTCAAATCCCACCTCAGCCACTGACTCATTGTGTGACCCTGAGCAAGTCACTTAACCTCCTTGTGCTCCGTCTTTCGGGTGAGACGTAGTTGTAAGTGACTCTGCAACTGATGCATAGTTCACACACCCTTGTCTCTGTAAGTCTCCTTGGATAAAGGCGTCTGCTAAATAAACAAATAATAATATTGCTGCAGGGCCAGATAAACTGCCACAGCTCCAAAGCATTTAGTGGAGACCCTCCCATGGGGGTTTCTACACACCTGCACCCGTTGACCATTCCAGACAGAGCCACAACCTAGGTTGGAAGTGTCTGTGGTCACCACCTCTCTCCTCATGACACTGCCCAAGCACAGATGAGCTAGTTGTTTCCACCATGAGAGAGCTTTCAAACAGTGACATAGGACACAGAGTAGGCAGTGCCAGTCCATGACAGGGTGAAGGACCCTGTGGTTGAACCAGGCTTGGAGAGGGTGCATGTGCAGGAGCCATAAGGGGAGAACCTGAGATGCTGCCGCCATCAATCCCAGAATCTCTAGAAGGTCATTACCATCAACACTGCATTTGGCTGAAAAGCCTCAAGATCCTGTCGTCCAACAGAGTGGCGATCATGTTTATGAAATCAAGGCTTATGCCAAGATAGACAGCCCTGAGAGGGCATTAGCCAGCTTTTAGAACGGTTCACCGTGAAGCCTAGCTGTTGGAGGAGGCTGGTGACTAGTCCCATGTGCAACACTGCCTGTGCTGGTGACATTTCACATTTCAGTGTAATTAAGCACTCTGATGCCTTTGAGTCTCAGAGGAGCCAGTATAGCATCCATGCATTTTTGAGAAAGTGCGATGAGCTAAGGCTGAATGTCAGTACACAGGCCTTGTACGCGGTCCCCTGAAAAGTGAACTGCAAGTATTTCCTGTAGCCGGGTTTTACAGGGATGTGAAAGTAGGCGTCCTTGAGGTCCACCATAGTGAACCAGTCGCCTGACCTGGCTGACCGTAATAGTTATTGCATTGTCAGCATCTTGAACCTTCGTACTCTCAAGTACAGGTTGAGATTTCTGAGGTCGAGGTTTGGTCTGAGACCGCCATCCTGTTTTGGCACCAGGAATACCTGGAGTAAAACCCTTCTCCTTCATTGAGAGGGTGCCTGTTTTTGCAGTAGGGCCGATACCTCCTGAGACACTAAAATAATGTCTTGAGGTTTCATGACTGTTGTTATGATTATGCACTGAAAAGGAGGAGGGCTGAAACGAAACTGCAGAGAGTAACCAGCCTTGATGGTGGTAAGCACACAGGTGTCTGAGGTGCATGATCGCCAATAATCCAGGTGGGCCTGACAGAATGGGCCCTGGATCTGTGGCAGCAAACCCTAGGACTGCTGGCTCAGGGACTTGCACCTGTGGCTGCTGCTTGGGAGCAGGGCGCCATGTAATTGCAGCAGCCTCTGTGCTGCTCAGTCTGAAAGCATTTCTGCAGGGGCTGTATGAGCCGGCATCTGCTTCTGGGGCTGAGGGTGTCTGTATCGCCATTGCTTTGCCGGCTTATTGGCTAGGGCTTCTGCTTGGGGAGAAGGCATTGACAACTCCCTGGAAGTTTCCCGTGCTTCGTGAGAGAGCTTTAGCATCTCATCCACTGCCATCCAAACATATGACCTGGTGTTACAGGTGCATCAAGCAATGACACCTTGTACTTGTCAGGCACTCGGGCCTGAGAAAGCCACAGCTGTCTTCTTGCCGCCACCAATGTGGCCATGCTCCTACCCAATGCCTGCTCATTGTATTTGGACAACTGAAGGAGGTAGTTATTGACTAAGCTCAACTCGTCCAACCAGTGGGACGAGGGCCTGTGTTCAGTGGACAGAGCCTGCAACAGCTTGGACTGGTATGCCATCAGTATACTACTGTAGCTACCCAGGCGTGTGCAAAATGCTGAGGCTGCATAGGCCTTCTTCAGCTGAAGCACGTCTGATAAGGGAGGTGAGTTCCTCCGATAGGGAGGGGCTTAACATGGGAGCCAAGATATTTAATTCCATGTCCTCAGATGGGAAGAATAATTCTTGGGTGTTCATGTCCTCAGATGCAACAAGGGACAAAGCATCCTCCTGAGCTGGTTGTTGGTTAGACAATGGTGCCTGAACCCTGGGGACTGATACAACTGGGGGGCCCTCGCAGCAGCTCCGTCAAAAGGGACTGCTGCTGGTTCATAGCTTCAAAAAGCTTCTCCATTTGCCCCGCAACCCGGTCAGTATTGTCAGAATGCACACAGTACACAGAGTGCACAAAAATGGAGCACTGGTAACTAGGGGTGAGACCGAATAGTCGAACATTCGACTATTCGATAACGATGGCACCTATCGACAAGTTAATCCAACATTCGAAAGCTAAAAAAAAAAAAACTATATTTTGAGTTTATTTTAAAGCCTGTACTGCTGATTGGCTCTATGTAGCGGTAATGAAGATTGACTGGAGGGTGGGATTTGTTATTTCTCGTCTGTGATTGGCTAAACTAGAACGTACCTCGGCTAACGATGGCTTCCTCACAGAAAAGTTCAGCATGGAAATATTTCGACAAAGTAAATGAAAACAGTGTTAAGTGTAAAATATGTGCAGTGCATTTAAACTACCACAAATCTACAACTGGTATGTTAACCCACCTAAAAGCCAAACACCCTTCTGCGACGCTAGCAACGACAGAAAAGGAAAGAGGACCGCAACAAACCGCCATTGCATCCTTTGCAGTGAGGCCTCGTCAGTGTGACAACGTACGTGCTGAAAAAACATCAGCCCTTATTGCTAATATGGTGGCAAAGAACATGCTTCCCATAAGTTTTGTTGAAGGTGAGGGATTTCGGGAGTTGATGAAATTTGTGGAACCGGAATACACAGTCCCTGCACGAAAAACAATTACCACTCGACTCGAAAAAATGCATGCGGATTCAGCAGCTTCTGTCTGCAGAAACGTGTCAAAGGCTGAGAAGGTGGCGATTACTACAGATGCGTGGACTGCACTGAATACCGAGTCGTACGTCACAATAACCTGTCATTTCATAGAGGATTGGGAAATGAAAAGCGTAGTTCTACAGACTCGCGCCATGCCAGAGAGGCATACAGCAGAGAATCTCGCAGATGTGTTGAACACCGCTGTAGATCATTGGGGTTTACTGGGGAAAATCACTGCCTGTGTTCACGACAATGCCAGCAACATCATCTTGGCAAACTCAGAGTTTGTTGAATGGGACTCGAATTTGTGCTTTGCACACACTCTGCAGCTCGCCATCAACGATGGATTTAAACTTGGTGCCATACATAATGTAGTTGGTGCGGCCAGCCGTCTTGTGTCGCATTTTCATCACAGTGCAATAGCTACTCAGGCTCTGAAGTTGAAACAAAAACAACAAACTCTGCCTGAGCACCGTCTGGTGCAGTATTGCCGGACCCGATGGAATTCAATCTATGACATGTTTGAGCGCTTACAGGAACAGAGATGGGCAGTTGTCGCAGTCCTATCTGACAGGGTGTACACAAAGCATTCAGATGCCCGCACACTTGACCTGGCTGACGACAGTTGGGATGTTATAGAGGAGCTACTGCCAGTGTTACGCTCCTTGAAATGCGCTACAACTGCTTTGTGCGGTGAGTCGGAGGTATCGATCTCTATGATGTACCCTGTCACGTCCACTCTGCTGTCCAAGCATCTGATTTCTACCACAGAAGAGTCCACAAAAGTCTCACAGTTTAAAACAACTGTATCCGAGTCACTTAAGCGCCGCTTGGCACCCGAAGACACAGAAACAGCGCAGAAGGTGGCGCTCATCGCTTCATTTCTAGACCCCAGACACAAACACCTGAAGTTTACAGAGGATGCTGTCAGGAATGCAGTCAAAGATAAAGTTGGGGAATTACTTTCAAGTCTCCCGGAGAACACTGATATCGCAGAAGAGGAACCAGGTACATCAGAGGCAAGTGGACCACCCGCAAAGAAACAACGATCTGACAAGGATTCTGCTGTGGCTACTTTATTCGGAGATGAGTACTACACAGACGCCACAACCTCTCTGCAAACGGAACTGGAAAAGTACACACAAGATGAGTGCATTCCTCCCTATGAAGACCCTTTGGCATGGTGGAAGGTGAATGAAAACAGGTACAGGAAGTTATCACGGCTTGCGAAAGCCTACCTGTGCATCCCAGCAACTTCTGTACCAGCTGAGAGAGTTTTCTCGGCTGCGGGCCTGATAGTCAACAGACTGCGCACTCGTCTTCTCCCGGACCATGTGGACATGCTGATTTTTTTAAACAAGAATAACTGAACATGGTAATAATAATGGACATTGATAGCCTAATTATACCTAAAGTTTTTGTTAGGATTTTTTTTTTTTGCTTCCATGGAAAGCTAGTGCGTTAATTCCACTCAGGTCTTTTTGTTCATTCATTTATTTATTAATGTTATTAAGCTAGCTACATACATACATAGCAAGCTTTTTTTTTTTTATTCACTGAACTCGAACGCACAGGTATGTTTCCGATTTGATTTAACATAGACCGGTAGTCTATATGTTGAGTGTGGTTTGAAAACGTGGGAAAAGTAAATCGTTTAGTTAAGTGGACTGTATAAATTAGCTAGCTAGATAGTCTAATGCATTTTGTATTTCGCTGTTATGACCGGAAAACATTATTGCCACAAGGACGCTAATGTTAAGGCATTTGCCTCGCAGCTCACATTGCTAAACTTTTTTTTTTTTTAATTGTCACAACCTTTATAATTCATTTGAAATTGTAAATAACGGAAAAGGCTGTGGCAATATCGGTAAAAAAAAAATAACGCTTGCAAAATACAATAGTCTCACACGAGAGTTGACAGGTGTGCTTATGTTATTGCTGCTGTTACTATGGCATTTCCGTATGTTTCCTAATAGGAAGGTATTTTTTACATAGCCTAATGTTTATTTAACAAAGTTGTTAAAGTTGTTGTGTTAGCTAAGTATTTTCAAATAAAGTTCAGAATTTATTGCAATTGCAATAATTGTGTCACATTGCATTATTCCGCATTTAATGTACATCTCATTTTGAAAGACGGGGGGGGGGGGGGGGGGGTTGGGGATGGTGCGGCGACTATTCGATTAGTCGACCTCAACAGCTGTGGAATTATCGATAGTCAAAATATTTGTCATGCACATCCCTACTGGTAACAGACCTGGCGTCAAACCAGACCGAAACGGGTCACTGGTACTGATTCTGGTATGACTGATGACTGGTACCAACCTTGGTACCAATACAAGGTAACTGGTACCTACTTTGGTACCGACCAGGTAATTGGTACCGGCTCTGGTACCAGGGCACTGACTCTGGTACTGACCATGTCACTGGTACCGGCTCTGGTACAGGCCAGGTGACTAGTACAGGTTTTGGTACCAGCTCTGGTACAGACCAGGTGACTAGTACAGGTTTTGGTACCAGCTCTGGTACAGGCTCTGGTACCGACCTGGTGACTGGTACAGGCTTTGGTACTGACTGGTGCAGGCTCTGGTACCGACCAGAGTACAAACTCTGGTACTGGCTCTGGTACCGACTGGTACAGGTGGAGAGCCGCCGGCTTCGCACGGCCTTGGAGGGGACTTAATCAGAACCTAAGGCCAAGAAGAATTATACGCTAAAAATAAGCGAAATGATTTCAAAATATGAAATGAGAGAGAAAAAGTGAATATATCAACTTATCTCCATAGTTATGACTAAAAAGTCAGAACTCCATGGGGACGGAGACAACGCATACAGGGCTGTTGAAGGAGCAGCTTTGATATGTGCTCAGGTAATTCGGGCTATAAGAGATACATCCCATTAAGTAATGGTTACATTTCGTACTTGAAAGGGAACTACAATTCCTTAATTACTAGGCTACACATTAATTCTCCATACGTGTCTCTGCTTCAATTTTTATTTTTTGCCAAATCGATGATTAATATCGATGTTTATTTTTGAAAGAATTTACCGTTTTTTTTCAAGCAGAGCATGGGTGAAATCGACCATTACGCCAGATTTTTTATGCCATTGAGAAACGTCTCATTTAGAGAAACCCCTTTATCATATTCGACATGCAACAAAACCATGTTTACCAACATTCTAATTGAAATAACATTTGGTCACAGCGACGCTATACCTTGTAAAGATAATGATCCTACACAAATAAAAAATGTCTCAAATAAACCATAGAAAACGCAGCATATAAAGTGTATTACACATACTTTTATAGCATACATTTACAAGTAAAATTAATATGCAAGGAACAAAACATTAGATAGATGAACAGAACTTGCACTTATTCCGAGCTCCGCCCCTCTCCTTAAGCACAGCTGGACTCATTGAAGGCAAGGCAGACTGGCCTGCTTCGTCCAGCAGCAAGGTATTCTGTGCCTCGGCTGACTGTCTTGAGTAAGTTTAACCAATGGAAGAGAGTGGCAAATTGCCCTGCCCCTGTGCGTATTTTTGTGTTGTATGTTGCATGTGGCGTGTTAATGTTGGTGTATAGGTATTGGTGCGTGTGATATAAAGGGGTCTGTGTAGCATGAGTGTATATAGTTGCATTTAGGCACGGGGATTGCACAATCACTTCATGTGCAGATAAAGTATGTAATAATATGTGAGCACGGGGAATGCACAAATTAGTTCACGTGCTGGGGTTCAAGTGAATAATTCATTAGTAATTGAGTCCCAGCAAAGCTGAATAAATAGTTGCACAATTCACTCATTCAGGGTTGTGTGTTCAGTGAGAAAAAATGGGAGTGAGAAGGAGAAAAAGAATTAAAATAAAAAATGCTTCTTGTGCAAGAGGACTTGCACGATACTTGTTTAGTGTTCATCCCTGTTTGTTTAGTTGGTGTCAGTTTTGTATTCAACCTTTTATTTTGCTCTGTGAGCATTGTTTTGTGTCAAACCTTTTTATTTTATTTGCAATAAAAGCAAGCGCCTTCACCATTTCACCTCGCAGTACTGTGTGTTTCTTCACCACAAGCCATCTGTGACAGAGAGTTAAAGATCTGCCCTGGTTTTGCAGCTGTCCAATCATGAGTGAGTAGAGGTGGGACATAGATATGCTAGCCCTAAGCGGTGTAACAATAGCTGAATTGTGGGTGATATTGCTTATTATAGAGCGTTATTGAGAATTCTATTACGAATAGTAGTATTTCTAATTACTTTTTACAAGGCATCGTAGTTGATTTGGTTATGAATACATTTTCAAGAAGAACTTTCTCAGAATAAAATGGAGATTGTTAAAAAAAGGAGGCTGTAACAGGGCGAGCAGCCCTGTACAGGGTTTGTTTATTTTAAAACGGGGTCTCCCCCTCCGCCCCTGTGTTATTTTGTATTGTTTATTTGTTTTATTGTATTTAAATGTATGACGGCGAAAGTCGTGCGTGTTTGTTTGTTTATGTATTTATTATTTATGACGCCGACGCGCTGCGGGTTTTGTTATTGTTTTAATTTAAAATGCGTTCTGGCAGAGGCGAGAGTGGGTATTCGTCCTCTGCCAGGAATAAATTAGAAAACCCGTGCAGAATGTGACCGGGGGATTATTAAATAATTAATAGGTAGGTAATCTCTCGGCAATTGCCCAGCCTGACCTGTGTTTGGTTTTGTTTGTGTTCGAGACTTGTTTTGTTTAAATATTTATTTTTGCTCTGTGAGCAAGTTTCTTTTTGTTAAAATATTTTATTTCTTTTTGTTATTTAAAAATTAAAACGGCGCGAGCGCCTTTAACTGCAGTCCCTGGTGTCAGTTTTCCTTCCTGCTTCTGGCCTCGTCCAGCCTGCCACACGTGGTGTCATCGTGGGATAAACCACAGCCTCCGACTCAGGCCAGAGGATAAGGGTACTGCAGTTTTTTTTTTCATTTTTTTTTTGTATATTTTGTATATTATTATACTTTTTGGAAGAGGAGGATGGGAAGGAAGAGCTCCAGAAAGCAGCAAAAGCGGTAGCAGAGGCAACAGCAGATGCAGCCACTGGGGGAGGTCTGCCTAACGTGCTTGAGGGGGGAGGAGTGGCGTTTTAAAATTGGCGAGGTCGGGCACAGGTCGCCCGACTACTGCCACTCCCCACCTCAGGAAGAGGAGGTAGAACCGGGGCTACAGCCACAGGAGGAGGTTGGCTGGGGGGCCCTCCTTTGCAGCATGGGTGTGCAGTACTGTTGCTGCATCTGTGGGGAGTGGGGGCATTTCCCAGCTAACTGCCCCCTCCCACCAGTGGAATACCTGCTGCGCCCATCGCCACCAGCAGAGGGAGAGTGCCTGCTGGTCCCACCTCCAACAGCAGGAGCAGAGCAGCAGGAGCTGCCTCTGTCTCCACCACTGCCACCAGCAGAGGGAGAGTACCTGCTGGTCCTGTCTCCACCAGCAGATGGAGCATGCCTGCTGGTTTTCCCGCTGCAGCCAGAAGGGGAGGCGCCCCTGCCGCCTTCGCAGCCAGAAGGGGAGGCGCCCCTGCCGCCTACGCAGCCAGAAGGGGAGGCGCCACTGCCGCCTTCGCAGCCAGAAGGGGAGGCGCCCCTGCCGCCTTCACAGCCAGAAGGGGAGGAGCCCCTGCCGCCTTCGCCAGGAGCAGAGCAGCAGGAGCTGCCTCTGCCTCCACTACCACCACCTGAGGGAGAGGAGCAGGAGCTGCCTCTGCCTCCACCACCACCACTTGAGGGAGAGGAGCAGGGGCTGCCTCTCCCTTCACGACAGGATGGACCGGAACAGGAGGCTGGCGGTCCACAGCCGCCCTTGCATAGGCTGCTGAGCAGAGCAAGGGGGAAAACCACTGGGTCGCAGCGGTTGAGAAGAGGGCCAACCCTAGCACCACCGCTGGTCCTGGCTCCCCTCCTGCAATCGCCTGCTGAGGGACCGCTGCCGCCCTGTCGTGCATCGCCTGGGGATGCCAGTCCGCCATCGTCTGGGGATGTCAGTCTCGCACCGCTCAGGGATGCCAGCCTCGCATATCTGAGGGATGCCAGCCTCATACCGCCCAAGGATGCCTGCCTCGCACCGCCCGGGGATGCCACGCCCGCTCCGCTCAGGGATGCCACGCCTGGATCGCCTGGGGCTGCCTGCTGCTCCGCATCGCCTGGGGCTGCCTGCTGCTCCGCACCGGTTACAGGGTACGAGGGAGAAGTAGAGCTCCCGCTGCCGCCTCCATGGCCAGGGGCTCCCCTCCCGATTTCGCCTCCCGAGGGTCTGCCGCTGCTGCCGTCGCCTCCCGAGGGTCCGCCGCTGCTGCCGTCGCCTGGGGTCATCGCCAGCTCTGCTTCTCCTAGGGTTGCTGCCTGTCCTGCTTCGCCTGGGGTCGTCGAGGGTCCTGCTTCGCCTGGGGACGCTACACTGTGGCCAGAGCCCCATGAAGGGGAGCTGCCAGCCATGAAGAAAGGGGGGGAGGTCAGGAGACCAGCTCCCCCAGCTGCATTTTCGTGACAGGAAACACTGTGGCTGGAGCCCCATGAAGGGGAGCTGCCGGCTACAAAGAAGGGGGGGGGGAGGTCAGGAGACCAGCTCCCCCAGCCACACTTTCGCGGCAGGATAGTGTGTGGCGGGAGCCCCGGAAGAGGGAGCTGCGAGCCACGAAGAAGTGGGGGGTGGAGGACATAAGGGGCCAAGTGTGCGTTGCACAAGGGGGGGATATGTAACAGGGCGAGCAGCCCTGTACAGGGTTTGTTTATTTTAGAATGGGGTCTCCCCCTCTGCCCCTGTGTTATTTTGTATTGTTTATTTGTTTTATTGTATTTAAATGTATGACGGTGAAAGTCATGCGTGTTTGTTTGTTTATGTATTTATTATTTATGACGACGAAGCGCCGCGGGTTTTGTTATTGTTTTAATTTAAAATGTGTTCTGGCAGAGGCGAGAGTGGGTACTCGTCCTCTGCCAGGAATAATTAGAAAACCTGTGCAGAATGTGACCGGGGGATTATTAAATAATTAATAGGTAGGTATTCCCTCGGTCACTAATATAAAAGCCTGCAGCTCTCGGCACTCTGGGTGGGTGTTTGAGAGGAGGAACGAGAGCGAAAGCACGAAACTTCAAAATAGTAAGGCAGGAACAGTGACAGCAATTGCCCAGCCTGACCTGTGTTTGGTTTTGTTTGTGTTCGAGACTTGTTTTGTTTAAATATTTATTTTTGCTCTGTGAGCAAGTTTCTTTTTGTTCAAATATTTTATTTATTTTTGTTATTTAAAAATAAAATGGTGCGAGCGCCTTTAACTGCAGTCCCTGGTGTCAGTTTTCCTTCATGCTTCTGGCCTGACGTCAGACCACTCGTCCAGCCTGCCACAGAGGCATATACCACAAATACCTGAACTGACACAGGTATCCGTGGCTTACCATTAGCTGCCAATTTAAAAAATAATACTGCTGAAACTGTCTTTTATTCAGTACAGAAAAGGCGATATGGAACAGCAATCTAGGATATCTAACGAAGTCAGCACAAAAACATGAGCGTACCCAAAGTCACTTGCGAGCCACTGTAACACTCAAAACTTTTGGACAACCCTGGATTTATGTTCAAATGGATAAGCAGAAGCATAGGGATACAATATATCACAATGGAAGCCAAGTACGTGTTGTAATGGTAAACACAGCACAGCTGTTTTGTGTTTTCAGGTATGTGACTAACAGTGGCCCGAATGAATGGTTGCTGTGTGATTTTACCTTTATTAGAAATGTGGACAGGTTATTCTACCAATTAATCAACTAATACTCATAGATTAACCGATCAAAAATGTTAATTTTTACACTGGGGCTAGAGATCTGTCCTCTAAATCACTGCAGGAAGAGTGATTTAAAAAAATATATACCAAGTGCTCTAGCTTTTCTGTTCAGTACCACATCATGGATTGTTATTGCTGTGTTACCTGTGGTACAATGTGGGCAATAACCCTTTCTATCAGTGCACCAGAGTGGCCATTTTAAAAAAGAGCTTTGAAACAAACAAACGTTCAAGTTCTCCCAAATCACCTGCTTTACTGTCTTATTCCTACTATTAAGTTGGTCAAAATTTAAAATATGAATGGTTCCAACCATCAGAAGATAGTGTAGCCTAGATACAATAACAATTGGTACAGGTACTGTCTAATTACAAAGAGCATTAAGTTTTCCTTATAAACATACAAACATGCAAATGTTTATGAAGACAATTACTAAAAATTTTAGATTTCTACTACATGACTGAATTAAATCAATATATTAATTGATTAATTTATTGATAATTCACATTATTCAGGCTAGCCCTTTTTTAAACCTCTGAATGTCTATGTTACACATGTCACAATCCACATATCCTTGTAAAAGCGTGAAAAAGGTATACTGCACCTGGTTGTTCTTTGCTGTAGAGCCATTGTTTTGCGTTGCAGGTGCCAGTGCATCAAAGGCAGAGAGGTCTATAGCAGGTCCAATAGAGTTAATAATCTGAGACAAGAGAGAAAAGACAGTCATTCTGTTCTGTTTATAATTCTATAATACCTGTAGGTCATTTTTGGCTTATTTTAACAATACACAGGTAAGTGATCTAAGTAATTACTTTGAGACAAATTCAGAGACACTCGCTAGTTTTCCAGCAAAGGTTCCTTAGTCAAGGTAATTTATCTAACATGGTGTAAGCAGTTAGCCTTGACGACTTTGCTTCAAAGGAAGATCCTTTGGAAAACCAGATAACGATCCGGATTTAAATTGAGTAATCAAAATAATTAGATTAAAACTACAAACACTTTCCTTGATCAAGGTAACTCAGGATCCACATTAAGACCAGATTTAGCATTATATACATTAACAACTTTGCTTCAAGGAAGTGTGAATGTTGATGTGACCTAGCCAATTAGAAACTTGCTCAAGCTCTTTTGTTCAATATCCTACGAAACTGCTGTAAAGTATGCTGCTGTTGCACCACTGCTGCAGCAGAAATGGCTACCAAGTTATTAGTGCTGTACCATGTTCTTCTAATTGTTCCTCAGAGGAGCCCAGTTTTGCTGCCTTGAAAAGTCTTTACTGATTTACTTATGAAATGCTATACAACGGAAACTTACAATAATAATAATACATTTTAATTATAAAGTGCCTTTCCAATCCCAAAGCATGCAACATAGTTGATAGAAGACAAAATAACAAACGACAGGGCAAAATAAAATACAGTAATAAAAAACAATAAAAATACATTCAACAAAGTAAGAGACAGCATTAACACAGATCCTTAAAAGCTAGTTTAAAAAGATGTGTTTTGAGGTGGATTTTAAAAATCTCCACAGTCTCTGAGTCTCTTATAGAGCTGGGTAGTGCATTCCAGAGGTAAGGAGCTGCTACAGAAGGCTTTCTCTTCCATGGACCGTAGCTTGGTAATAGGTGGTCGAAGATAACCGGAGAGTGTGGACAGGAGAGTAGACATGAAGCAGGTCTCGCAGGTATCCTGGAGTAGTGCCATGGAGCGACTTGTACGTGAGGAGCAGGATCTTAAAGTCAGCTCTGAATCGTATTGGGAGCCAATGTAGTTTAAAAAGCACAGGTGTAATATGTTCCCAAAATGCTTATGGGTTAAAACACGGGAGGCAGAATTCTGCACATATTGCAACTTGTTTATAACTCTCATACAGACTCCAGATAAAAGTGCATTATCAAGCCTAAAAGTAATAAAAGCATGAATCAGTTTTTTATACACAAGTATAACATAAGGTTAATGCTTATTAGGGAACCTAAGAAGAGAGGTGAACCATGATATAGGGTTAATATATATGTATGTGATTAGATAACAGATATCTTACTGTATAAATGTTAGTTTAAAAGCTTTTTTAGGAATAATTAAAGGTACTTTTATGTTAATCTGATTGTATCCAGCACAATTTGATTTGCCCTTAGGAATCTATGAAAGACATCCTATTGTAATTTTGATAACTTGTGGTATTCATTGTGAAGTAATTTTTAGAATGCCTTGTATGTAATACTATAGGAGTTACTTTGTTGCATACTAGTGGAGAATATCTTAGATACTGAATCATATTAGGCAACATTTTATCCAAATTGATTGCTGTTCAACTTATGTTAAATTTCCTGGCTGGTGCTCCTGATCCCCGATTTTTTCCCTGTGAATGCTGAAGCCCCAGAGCACCCACTGACTCAGCCTCTGTGGTTCATTTATATAATATGACCATGACTATTTTCATTTGGGCAGGAGCATGCTGTATTTCTCCATCTCATCAGCAAAAGCATTGCTTAACTTCCTGATACACTGAAGGCTTTGGCATATTCAAGCTGTTATCGCAATCATACTGTACATTATAAAATGAGTAACTGAATGTACGCTTTGCGTGCTTAGTATTCACAAGTTTCAGTGTGTGACACCTGCTGGTGAAACCCCCACCTCATCCCCAATCCTCATCCATTACACCTGGTGATTTTGCCTTCTTCTGCTCCAATATGGAGGACATTCAGAAGCTATTCTCCAGACCATCTTCTCCTGCCTCCCCCCATTCTCAACTTTCACACCTCTATCTGACATGAACCTTTGCGCCTTACTCCTGGACTCCAGGCTAACTACTTGCACCCTTATCTCCCTAATTAACACCTCTGGTCTCTGGCTTCAAAACTGCTCGGTTCACCCCCATTCTTAAGAAACCCTCTCTTGAACCTTCTTCTGCCCAGAACTATCGCCCTGTCTCTCTCCTCTTGTTCCTCTCCAAGACTCGAGTAAGCTGTACACCACCAGCTGACATCCTTCCTCACCAAGCACTCCCTGCTTGACCCACTTCAATCTGGGTTAAGTCCTGCACACTCCATGGAAACCGCCCTCCTCTCTGTAACCAACTCTCCTGCAAGAACCGAACATAGTGGGGGAAAAAAAAACTGGATTCAATCACATGACTGTGTTACAAAGGCATTTTGTAAATTGAAAAAAAAGAGCACGGCATCACATGGAGGCCAGCTGGATGTGAAGCATCATGCCGGTGGGATATAACATTATTATTATTGTTATTATTATTATTATTATTATTATTATTATTATTTACTGTGAATTGAAGCTTGCGCGAGTAATCGAAGCTCAAAAGTAAAAATGAATTTCAGCCTGAGCTGCAAGGAGTTCTACAGTTAAGTCATTGCCAAAAAGGATGTTATGTGCATGGCCAAGTCATCCAGTTAGGATTAGGATTTTAATTAGGATTTCACAGACATTTCGTGGACCTGTTTAAACATTAAATACACCTAGATAATATTTCATAGCTGTCATTTGTTAAAAGGCATGCAACATCTCCCAACAGTTGCTGCCGACATTCTCTGTCTGGTGTGGATTTGCCCGTATGTAATAGGTTGAAACTAAGCACTGTCTTTTTAAGGAAGAAAAAACCTTTTTTTCTGTTTCGACGGGAAGATATTGTATCTATCCAATCAGCTTGGATGAGGGGCGGGCAAAAAGGTTTGGTCTGAAGCAAGATGGAGGATTAGCAGTTGGGTGTACAAGTAAAGTAAAAGTAACAGTAAAAAAGAGAAAGCAAACTGAAGGTTTTGCCGAGAAAACGGCAGTCAGTGAATTCGGTACAGTAAAGTCAGTTGGAGACTGAACAGCAGTAATCCAGAAGACGACCTGGAGCTATACAGAGTAACCAAGTCGTGCTCTTCAGAAGATGACCTGGAGCTGTGCAGAGTAACCAAGTCGTGCTCTTCAGAAGATGACCTGGAGCTGTGCAGAGTAACCAAGTCGTGCTCTTCAGAAGATGACCTGGAGCTGTGCACAGTAACCAAGCCGTGCTCTTCAGAAGACGACCTGGAGCTGTGCAGAGTAACCAAGTCGTGCTCTTCAGAAGATAACCTGGAGCTGTGCAGAGTAACCAAGCCGTGCTCTTCAGAAGATGACCTGGAGCTGTGCACAGTAACCAAGCAATGCTCTTCAGAAGATGACCTGGAGCCTTTCAGAGTAACCAAGCCGTGCTCTTGAGAAGATGACCTGGAGCCTTTCAGAGTAACCAAGCCGTGCTCTTGAGAAGGTGGCTGGAGCTGGAACGGAACACTGCTGTGGGACAGTATTGCTTCAGTAATATGGGAACAGGTACCAAATCTCCACAGAGGTTTGAAAAAATGCCAGTTCAATGATTTTCGCTGCATTTGTACATAATTATCTTGCTACAGTACTGAACTCTTAATATACCGACTGCTGGATTTTTTTATTATTATTTGTATGCAGTGAAGCAGCAGTAGTTACTTTGAACAGACTTGAGACTTGAAACGAGACACTGCAAAATATTTTTTGTAGTAAATATTGATTTTTTCTTTTTTAACTGAAAAGGGAAGCTTAGGCAGCAGTGTGGAGTAGTGGTTAGGGCTGTGGACTCTTGACCTGGAGGGTCATGGGTTCAATCCCAGGTGGGGGACTGCTGCTGTACCCTTGAGCAAGGTACTTTACCTCGATTGCTCCAGTAAAAACCCAATTGTATAAATGGGTAATTGTATGTAAAAATAATGTGATATCTTGTAACAATTGTAAGTCACCCTGGATAAGGGTGTCTGCTAAGAAATAAATAATAAAAGGTGAACTGTTGTAAGTGAAGTATATTTTTGTGAAAACGAAGAAGGAACTGAGTATATACTATACTGCCTTGAACTGTTTTTTGAAACGGGACTGTATAAAATTGTGCATTCTGAAGTACTTTATTGAAGAGCATACATTTTCTGCAAAGTATTTTTTTAATTCATTTTTTCTTACAACAGAAATGCTATTGATTTTCTTGTTTTTTATTTAAAACGAACTGTGCTACTGAACATTCTATTCTAAAACAGACCTTGCCAGTGAACTTTTTTTATTTTTTTTTTTTATAAAACACAGATTGTGACATTGGATTTACTGAGCTAAAGTGTTTTTTTTGCGGTGTGGATTTTTTTCTAAAAAAGAGAACAAGATGGGTTAAAAGACTGAAACAGTAAAGGAAAGAATCACGGTGTTAATTGTACTAGAAAAACTGTTTACACTGTTATTGATTTTTCTTCGTGCAGTGAAGGTGCCGACTGAGTATATCTGTAACTTGAAATGTTAAAGTTTTGAGTGTTGAGATTAATTGTTCTTAACTGATGAGTTTATAAACTGAGAGTATCATGTAGTTTGGGGGTATAATTCTGATTACTGAGATGTGGTTAATTGGATAGCTGTCACCTGACAGAAGGGGACCAAATTTAGAGTTCAGGCAAGACTTGCATATTTCTCCAGCTTTTCTCCCCTAGTGGAAATAATTGATGTTGGTGAAAAAACAATAACACAAAAATCAAAGCAAAGTTTTAATTTTATTTCATTCTGCAATAAAGAGTTTATTTTTTTTTGTTGAGGGGAAGCTATAAAAAGGCCAACAAGGTGCTTGGATATATTGTGAAAAGTGTTGAATTTAAATCAAGAGAAGTAATGTTAAAACTTTACAATGCATTAGTAAGACCTCACCTAGAATATTGTGCTCAGTTCTGGTCACCTTGTTACAAAAAGGATATTGCTGCTCTAGAAAGAGTGCAAAGAAGAGCAAGCAGAATTATCCCAGGTTTGAAAGGCATGTCATATGCAGACAGGCTAAAAGAATTGAATCTATTCAGTCTTGAACAAGAAGACTACGCAGTGATCTGATTCAAACATTCAAAATTCAAAAAGGTATTGACAATGTCAACCCAGGTGACTTTTTCGACCTGAAAAAAGAAACAAAGACCAGGGGTCAAAAATGGAGATTAGATAAAGGGGCATTCAGAAAAGAAAATAGGAGGCACTTTTTTACACAGAGAATTGTGAGGGTCTGGAACCAACTCCCCAGTAATGTTGTTGAAGCCGACACCGTGGATCCTTCAAGAAGCTGCTTGATGAGATTCTGGGATCAATAAGCTAACAACCAAATGAGCAAGATGGGCCGAATGGCCTCCTCTTGTTTGTAAACTTTCTTATGTTCTTATGAGTTGTGAAGCTAAGGTTTCTTGTAAACCTCTGTTTAGGGGATATCTTTAAACTAAAAGTTATTTCCTATTATCACTGACGTGAGGGTTGTAACCCCACGTTACACATACATTGAAACTGCACGTCTGCATCCACTGAATTGGTTGGAAGTGCAAGTCAAAGCTTTGCCAAGTTATACAGATGTGGAAATCAATTAGAAACAGTCCCAAAACTTGGCTACCCAAGGGTATCTGGCATTCTTTAATAAAGTCCATATATGCAGCACATTCATTGTCATGTAATTTGTCCCATCCAGGAATTTATTTTATCAGTACCGAGTCAAAACAAAGAAAACGTGTCTATTCGGGTTTAAAATTCTAACTGCGTTTAAAAAGTAAACAGCAGGTTGTTTGAACCGAGGTAGGTGTGCTTAAATTGTACCTGTAGTGCTGATTTAACTTGGGTACAACCAACACGGGAATAATTTTTTTTTGTCTGCACTCACTTTCCAGTTTGTTTTCTGAAAGCTGTTGTTTGTTTTACGTTCTGTTCAGTAGCCTCTGTAGTAGCCTTTTGTTTAATGTGTGATTCTCAAGCTAAATAGCGATCGATCGTATTTTCTTTAAGTCACATTACAAGATGCGCAATACAGTTACCTCCATTTGCATGTACAGTTTCTTTGGGAAATGCCACGATCCTCAGGCGAAATATACTTTGCTTGTTTTGCTTTGTTGTCCATTTTTGGTATTTTACGTCCAATGCTGAAAACTAGGAATTTAGCAACCTAAATCAAAACAATGCAGCACTGACTTTGTCCCACCTGTTACGTACAGTACGCAGGTCACAGAAAAGCCAGTACAGACGCACGGATAGGATTGTTGTCATCTGAACAGTAAACAAGAAAGTTAACTGCTTTGGATTAAAAAAAAAAAGATATTTCTCTACGTTTTTTGTTTTTGCCTAAGTGTAATGCACACAGGAAGGTGAAGGAATAAAAAAAACCCTATCTACAGAAGAAGAGATATGCAGTTTGCGTCACTTGCGTTGTGCAGTAGTTCATTTAAACAAGGTTTCTATCCTCCCTTCACCAAGTGAAAGTGTCCACGACTTTTCACTCTTGCTATCTGGTCACCCTATGCAGGTGTCAGCGTTTAAACCATATATACATACACACACACCAAAGTATATATTGAAAGTAGGGCTCACTCAATTCAAATTTCTGATTGGTTAATTTAACTGGTAAATTAATTTGTAGATTATTCTGTAAGAAGTATTCACCCCCCTGTAAAGTTTTCACATTTTGTTGGCACCTGAGCATATTCCATGACACTTTCAAATTAGATTTTACATGTAGAATCTACACAAACTACTCCACATTGATAAATTAATGAATATAAATAAGTAAGATTTACAGAGAAAAACAGATTAATCTCAGTTGCATAAGTATTCAACCCCTTTGCTGCTGCAGCCGTAAATCAGCTCAGGTGCAAATGATTTGTTTGAAAGGTCACAAAATTAGTGAAATGGTTTCAGTCTGTGTGTACTCAAAGTGGTTTAACTTGTAGATAATTTCACCCAGGTATATAAAGACTTTCAACCTGCAACTCACAAAGTGATCCAACAAAGCAACCATGAAGACCAAGGAGCTTTTGAAACAAGTCAGGGATAAAGTGGTAGAGAGGCACAGAGCAGGAGAAGGGTACAAGAAAATTTCAAAGGCGCTGATTATTCCTCTCAGCACAGTGAAGTCCATCATTAAGAAGTGGAAGATGCATCATACCACCCAGACACTACCCAGATCAGGAAGTCCTCCCAAACTGAGCAGCCGGGCAAGCAGGAAACTGGTTTGGGATGTCACTCTGAAGCCAACAGTGACCTTGAGAGATATGCAAAGTTCTGTGTCTGAGATGGGAGTCAGTGTTTATACATCAACAATAAGCCGGTCCCTACACAAAGCTGGCCTGTATGGACGGGTGGCAAGAAAGAAGCCATTACTCAAAAAGCTTAATCTTAAAGCACGTATGGAGTTTGCGAAAAAGCATGTAGATGATACTGCAGACATGTAAAAAATGTGGTTTTGAGGTCAGACGAGACAAAAATTGAACTTTTCAGTCAAAATTCCAAGCGTTACGTCTGGCGCAAGCCCAACACTGCACATCTCCCAGTCAACACCACCATCCCAACTGTCAAGCATGGTGGTGGCAGCATCATGTTATGGGGATGCTTCTCTTCAGCAGGGACTGGGAAGCTTGTCAGGATAGAGGGGAGAATGGATGGTACAAAGTACAGGTGAATCCTTGAGGAAAACCTGTTTGAGTCAGCCAAGACTGAAACTGGGGTGGAAATTCACATTTCAGCAGGACAATGACCCAAAGCACAAAGCCAAAGCCACACTGGTGTGGTTGAACAAGAAGAGAATTACTGTGCCTTGCATAAGTATTCACCTCCCTTGGACTTTTCCACATTTTGTAGTGTTACAACCTGGATTTAAAATGAATTTAATTGGGATTTTTACCATTTGATTTACACAACATACTTAACACTTTGAAGGTGAAAAATATTTTTTATTGTGACACAAAAGTTAATTAAACAAAAAAAAAGACATGTGTTGGTTGCATAAGTATTCAACCCCCTGAGTCAATACTTGGTAGAAACACCTTTGGCAGCAATTACAGCTGTGAGTCTTTTTGGGCAAGTCTCTACCAGCTTTGCACATCTGGATCCTGCAATTTTTGCCCATTCTTCTTGGCAAAATTGCTCAAGCTCTGTCAAGTTGGATGGGGACCATTGGTGAACAGAAATTTTCAAGTCTTGCCACAGATTCTCAATCAGACTGAGGTCTGGGCTTAGACTGGGACATTCTAAGACATTCAGGTTCTTGTTTTTAAAACAACTCCAGTGTAGCTTTGGCTGTGTGTTTAGGGTCATTGTCCTGCTTGAAGGTGAACCTCTGCCCCAGTCCCAGGTCTCTTGCAGACTGAAACAGGTTTTCCTCGAGAATTTCCCTGTATTTGGCTCCATCCTTCTTGCCCTCAATCCTGACCAGTTTCCCAGTCTCTGCCAATGAAAAGCATCCCCATAATATGATGCTGCCACCACCATGCTTCACTGTGGGGATGGTGTTCTCAGGGTGAGCAGTGTTGGCTTTGCACCACACATAGCGTTTTGCGCCAAGGCCAAAAAGTTCAATTTTGGTCTCATCAGACCAGAGAACCTTTTTCCACATGTTTGCCGTGTCTCCCACATGCCTTTTGGCAAAATCCAAACGGGATTTGATATGGGTTTTTTTCAGCAATGGCTTTCTTCTCGCCACTCTTCCATAAAGCCCAGCTTTGTGGAGCATCCGGGTTATAGTTGTCCCATGGACGGTTTCTCCCATCTCAGCTGTGGATCTCTCCAGCTCCTTCAGAGTTACCACTGGCCTCTTGGTTGCTTCTCTGACTAATGCCCTCCTTACCTGGTCACTGAGTTTTGGTGGACGGCCTTCTCTAGACAGAGTCGCGGTTGTGCCATATTCTTTCCATTTTTTAATAATGGATTTAACGGTGCTCCGGGGGATGTTCAAAGTTTGGGATATTTTTTTATAACCCAACCCTGATTGGTGCTTCTCCAGAACTTTATCCCAGACTTGTTTTGATAGCTCCTTGGTCTTCATGATGCTGTTTGTTTAGATATGCTCTCCAACAAACTCTGGGGCCTTCCAGAAACAGATGTATTTAATCTGAGATCATGTGACACTTTAATTGCACACAGGTGGACTCCATTCAACTAATTATGTGACTTCTGAAGGCAATTGGTTGCACCAGAGCTTACTTAGGGGTGTATGGAAGGGTGAGGGTATTCACTGACACAGGAGACAGAAGATTTTATTTGGAAACACCGCACAGGTGCCCAGATTTATTTATTTTTCTTATTAATTGTTTTATTTACTTTAGCCCGCAGAGGGCGCTGTTGTCCATGGTCTGGATACTGCCGACAGTAAACCAGGACCACGGGGTTACCAACACAGGTATCCAACTCCGTGCACCTTCAAGTGCTCAAAAGTAATAATGAAAACAGAAGGCGAAAGAAAAAGGGAAAATAAAACACAGTAATAATAAAACTACAAACAAAAGTGCTGCTTATGCAGTGCCCCCACTGCCGCTAAGCCGGTCAGCACGGGTCTCCGTCCTACACTCCGCTGTGCTTATACACTGGGGTTGGCCAGGGTTCCCCGTATATCTATACACGTCCCCTCGGGTAGGTAATTATTTCTTTTATTTTGTAAATTATTTTTACAGAAGGCTGTCCCCTCAGTCGGGCTCGCCTGCTCCTTATCTCTTCTGCCAGCGACACTGTACTTCCCCCAACACGGCCACCCGAGCGCATAACCAAGCCAGTTCTTATGGGCCGAGCAGTCTCCCAAGGCCCACCCCCTCAGCCACTCAGAGAGAGGGAAAGCACACACACACTCTTCCCCACCTCTCCGTGTCATCGCCATGGCCGACAGGCGGATCCCACGAGACTGCTGCCCTCTACCTGCAGTAATACGGATGTGCCAGACAGTCAGTCCAGATCTCCCCTATTACAGGGTGTCACAGCAAAGGGGGTGAATACTTATGCAATCAAGACTTTTCAGTCTCAAATTTGATTGGCTCACGGCAGCCATATTTTTTTATGTAGCGACTTGTTTTGAATAAACTTGATAGACAACCTTGCCAAGATGGTTTCAGACAAAAAGACGTTTGAATATTTTTGACAAATCCTATATGGCCGCTGAACCATGTGACCAATCGACTTCTCTTGAACAACCGTAAATCTAGGCCATGAGGGTAGTCTATTGCACCAAGTTTCACATCTCTGCGATAAGTGGTTTCAGAGAAGATTTTATAAAATGGTCCAAAATTCTTGATAAATCCAATATGGCCACCACACCATGTGACCTATGATCTTCATTTTCGCTCTGACACAACTTGCCTTAGGTGCCTACCACCCTGCCAAGTTTCGTGAGTTTTCATGCAACAGTGTTGGTTTTACGGACATACGAAAATTTGCCTTGGAAAATCCAATATGGCTGCCAAATCATGTGACCAATCAACTTCATTCTTTCGTTGACATTAATTTCCCAGTCCTCTACTACTGTATGAAGTTTCACTCTACCACATTGCACCATAGAGAAGCACTGCAATATATGCAAATTGACCATAGCTGAAATTTGATTGGCTTGCGGCGGCCATGTTTTATTATGTAGTGACATATGTAGTGACAAATTTGATAGACAACCTTGCGAAGGCCACGTATGCAAAGTTTTGATTCAATCGGCAAAATTGATTCAGAGAAGAAGTTGTTTGAATATTTTTGACAAATCCAATATGGCCGCCAACCAATGTGACCGATTGAGTTCTCTTGAACAACCATAAATCTAAATCATGAGGGGAGTATTTGCACCAAGTTTCAGATCTCTGCTGTAAACCGGTTCGGAGAAGAAGATTTTTTAAGATTGACCAAAATTCTCGAAAAATCCAATATGGCCGCCATACCATGTGACCTATGACCTTCATTTTCAATCTGACACTTAAATGACTACCACCCTACCAAGTTTTGTGAGTTTCCGTGCAACAGAGATTTTTTTAAAAAAGAAGAAAAAAAATAAAAAATCCTAACAGAAACAATAGGTTTCCCAGCCATTCTGGCTTGGAAGCCTAATAATAATCCCAGCAATAGCAATAGGCTTCCCAGCCATTGTGGCTGGGAAGCCTAATTACAATAGGGCTCCAGTAACATCAATGCTTGGACCCCTAAGAAAAAAAAAAAACACAGCTTACATATGTTACAGAATCTATCAAATGCACAGATTCCAATGCATTGTTATATCTACTGTTCAGGGATCGGTGGCACAAATGGGAAATCCAATTTTTTTTATTCATTTTTTTAATCCCCTTCTGTTGACAAATTACATAGATAAATGACATTTTTATTTAATTATTTTTTTAAACAAATGATGTGCGTACATTTGGACTGGTAATTAAAAAAAAAAAACCTACACATAATTTATTTCCACTTATGTGTTCTCTGAATTAATATTAATAATGTGAATGTTTGCTTTTTACTGCCATCAGTAACTCCATCCACAGTAATTTCTGAATGTTTTCATTTCAAATGGTGAAGCATTGAACTTGTGTTTTTGTGGTACAGAAATTTTGTTTGTCATAATTACTTGCATACCACGGTTCTCGTCCGTTTCCACAGAATACTTTCAAATGTGGCTTTGCCTCGTTCCTTTGTTTAGAGATGCCATTTTATTAAACATATATAACAAAAATCACAAAAAAAAATAAACTTTCTTACCCTGCCGTGCAATTGACACCATACCACGCCTACTACAGCATGAACCCAGAGTGCACCGATGAAGTGTCAGATTGACTGAAAATAAAGCCTAAAACTACATGGAGGCAATTGCCAAATCCCTTCCTTTTTATAATATTCGCCCTTACTATGGCATCACAGCAGTCGGGCACGCGACAGACTACTGTATATGATGATAAATTACTAAAATGTATATATTAAAATATATGCGTTTGGTGAAATTTGTCACGTGACCGGTTATACGTCTAGCATATTATTCAACGTTTAACCACTTCTTTTTTATTTTTTTATGTTTAAATGTTTAAAATTCCCATCTCTATTGTTGACCCCTCCCTCTCCTACTCTCAACACATCTCTTCCCTGTCATGCTGTTTCTTTCCTCACAACATCTACTGAATCCGACCTTTTCTCACTACTTATTCCACTCAACTCCTGGTCAAAGCAGCTCTTGTACTCTCCAGATTGGACTACTGTAACTCCTTGTTAGTCTCCCTGCCTCGCCCAATCGCCCCCTTCAGCTCATTCAAAATTCTGCTGCTCATCTTGTTTTCCCCCAACCTCACTACTCTCATGCTACCGCTCTGCTTCGCACCCTCAACTGGCTCCCTATCTCTGTTCACATTCAATTCAAGACCCTTGTTCTTTCCTACCACTCTCTTCACCACACTGCCCCTCCATGTCCAATCCCTCGTGTCTCCCTACACCCCCATTCGCCCTCTCCGCTCCTCCTACTGGCTGACTGGTCATGCCTTCCCTCCACTCTCCATTCTCCAGTGTCTGCTCCTTCTCTTCCCTAGCCCCTCTGTGGTAGAACCAGCTACCGGAGAACCTCAGGACTGCTCTGTCTCTCACTGCCTTCCACCCCCTCCTCAAGATCCACCTGTTTAGACTGCACTTCTAGATCTCTTGATCTGCCCCTCCTACTATGCCCTGGATTTCTACACACCACGTTACTGGATCCTCAGCTAATGCACTATCCTTGCACTATTGCATTACTATTATGTCATTGTTGATATAATTTGTTTTAATCCTTGTTCATATTCTATTTTAGTGGTATTATTTGCACTTACTATAAACTATACTGAATTATTTATTAAGCTTGCATTGTAACCTTGTATTGCCCTCTAACCTGTAAGTCGCCTTGGATAAAGGCATCTGCCAAATAAATAAAAGTGGCATTTACTGTGGACTTTTTTTATTAAGTGCACTGATTTCTGTTTATTATGTTTCTTATAACTTGTTCTGACAGAGTAAAGGGAGGAAAAATGTAGTCCAGGGGTTTGATACAGGACTACACCAACCAGAATGCCTTGGTGTTGAAATTAGAGCCAGGTTGTGAAACACTTGGCTCTATTGGAATGAGGGACACCTGCCTGGGGTTAAGCAGGCAGATATAAAAACAGGTTTGTCTGTGTGAAGTCTGTGTGTAACCTGTATATAGCCTGTGTATAAAGTATTGTGAAAATCAGTAAATACCTTAGCCATCCGATACTTATAGTTAGGAATTTGTAAAAGTTTAATTAGTGCTCCTTGGTGGAGAACTGCAGTAATTGTCTGTGTTACAAAAAAAAGGAGCACCAGGTTCCTTACATCCTGTCTCAAGCCACACCGGGTTCCTTACATCCTCGAAGCTGGGGATGTTGAACTTTATTAGCTTGCCCCACCATGAGCAAGCCGAGCTAAGGCAACTGCGCCTTTGTGGTCTGATGAAAGTTTTGTCAGAGGGAGAAGCCCTGCTGTCTCCAGAACCAGTGACAGAGGGAGAAGCCCTGCTGTCTCCAGAACCAATCAGAGGGAGAAGCCCTGCTGTCTCCAGAACCAATCAGAGGGAGAAGCCCTGCTGTCTCCAGAACCAGTGACAGAGGGAGAAGCCCTGATATCTCCAGAACCAATCAGAGGGAGAAGCCCTGCTGTCTCCAGAACCAATCAGAGGGAGAAGCCCTGCTGTCTCCAGAACCAATCAGAGGGAGAAGCCCTGCTGTCTCCAGAACCCAAGGGAGAAGCATCGCTGTCTCCACAGCCAGAGGGAGAAGACCACCCATGCATTGGTGGACTCTGGGTGTGCCCACTCTCATTCGGCTACCTCTCTTGGAGGGTGTGTTTTGGTAGTCACAAAGTTCCATGGCTATCTCCTGTATCCATGGAGACACTAAAACATACCCTACCTTTTAAAAATAGCATCACTGTGAGAGAAATACAGCTACCATTTCCGTGGCTATAACAGAAGGTCTGCTTTATCCAGTAGTATTGGGCTGAGACTGGCCATTCTTTGAAACTCTCTCAGTTCGAAGGGATGTGTTAGTTATGACCCATACTGAAAAGAGGATAGAGCCAATTGGCAAAATCTTCCCTTTACAATCCGATCTGTTTAACCCTAGAATCCACCCTCAGAAAACCAAGAGAGCGCAGGGTGGAGAAGCTGGAAGGGACGATAATGAGACAAGGGTTGGGGTCTGACTTAATACTAACCCAATCAGTTAAACATAGAGGAAAAGGATTTGGAATTCAGTGTGACCTGCGGAATGGAGTTACTACTTCCGGAGGTGGAACAACCCATATAACTCCCCTTGATGTATCTACGTTTTGGGACCGAGCCATGAATAGTGTTTGAACAAAATAATGACACAAGCTTCAAACTGTAAATAAGTTGTTGTTTAATGCTCATTTGTCACCTTAACAATATCTTACCTTTGTATCAGTCCCATAGATATTTTCACTTTCATTTATCTATAATAATCTATAATCGGTTCAAACATCAGGTCAAAAATATTTCCAAACTCACAAACAGATTAAAGCATAGTGAAATCAAGACTGAATATAAATAGTCTAGCGCGTGTCGGCAGACCTTCAAAGAAACCTCTTGTTATACATAAAAAATAAACAGAACTAAGTTTTTCCTTAACAAACGTGGTTGCCCTTGGTAACAGAAGCAGGGGCCAGTTGCAATATACACATAAGCTAAACTTACCTCCCAAGTCAGACTTACTTTTCCTTTTACTTACTTTGCCTGCATAGGGGGTGGCTTAAAGTCAGACTAGCCATTTCAAATCAAGTTTTCTAAAATGATCAACCATGTCAAAAGTTTTATTTGGAGTGCATATCCCCTTCAGTCACTGTGTGAATAATTGTACCATGTACCATGTTAAGTTTCCAATGCATCACCCTATAGAATTAAATAATTTTGCTTCATAAAGTCGAATGAAACCTGCTGAATAATGTTACGTTAACGTATTGAACAGCTTTGTAGTTTTCCATATACATAACAAAAAACTGACAAAAATCGAACATGGAATACTGCACTACTATTGTGGTAGACTTTGATATAATTGTGACCGAAGAGTATATGCGCCGAGCACTACAAAGATAACTGTAACAGTCTTTTTTCCCAATTAATGAATACAGAAAGATCATTTTTGCTAGTATCTGCATCTTCATTGTTCGCTGCAGCTGAAATGAACTCTGCGTCTTTAGTTTCATATATTAAGGCAGCGAGTGGGGGGGAGGACTAACTCAGGGTTTTGAAATTTTCATAATGATTCAAATTCTAATTTGGGGGTTGTTGAGTTGAACGAACTGCTCATGCCCAGTTTGCATTTATAAAACCTGTATATATTTTCATTTAACAAATGGTTTGATTCCTGGTTTAGGAGTGTGTCTGTGCTAAATAGCATGTTTATACACCTTGCATCCCATAAAGCCTGTGGGTAAAATAGGCGCATGAAGCCAGTTTTAAAAACTTTCAAAATGGCTTTTAAATATACATTATCAGCAGTCAGGTTTAACCTGTGACAGATGAGACAAAGAAAGACATCAAGTTGTTTGAAATATACAGCAGCATACTGTCCCTTTAAACACACATCCATTGAAATAAGACAATGAGTGTAAAAAGACAATTTCTATTTATGTTATGTCTGATATCCTTTCTAAACAAAAGAACACCACTGCTTATTTAAAACAGTTTAATTCCAGTTTTTATTCAACACAACACCACTTCGTCTATCATAGCCTGAAGTCTGTTGCCACAGACTTGCGCATAATTAGGCTACAGAGCATGGAAACCCTTAATCAAGCTTTAGTAGTACTTCACTAGATTATTTAGCCCTAGTTTTAAAGAGGTTAGCAGCACTGCAATTCCCTCTGCACAAAGCGTATCTGAATGCAATGCTTCAGTGCTGGATATAACAATTGCACAGTGGTGGAGGAAAATCTTTGATATAACCTTTGATATAATTACTTATTTTTCAGGAGCAGACAACTGTGTATACCAAAGGCACCGAGAATAATACAAAGATTTATAACAAGTACTGAAAGATATCTTATTAAACATCTTTTTCATATTCAACACTACGGCTTGATAACGTTATCAAATTTTAATGCCAAAGACAAAATGACTCGGCAAATCCATTGTTCCAAATTAGACTATGCTCCATGGCTATGCATATGTGGTTATAAGTAATTCCACCAAATTCAGCTGTTGATTTAGGCATACACATACTTTATCATATATTGAACTTGTTAAATAGAATGCTTCATTAAAATACATGTAGTGCTATGATTATTTGATTCATGAGGATGGCTATAAACAACTTTCTCACCCCTGGAGGATTGTAGCTTATTCGGCCATCTTCATTTGTGGAATAACCACATTACTCTGTGAACATTCTAGTTGTATCCTCTATAAACAGTATGTGCCCACCCCTCTACATCACAAACCAGCAGAAGGGTTTACTGTTGTTAAGTATATATTGCCCCATGCAGATACTTCCTGCCTACGAGCATAATGTGTTTACCAAGTTGTTCATCAGGGTGAATAATAACAGTTGCTTTTCCTTACCTCTATATAGTCTTCAGGCACCAGTCCTATCTGTCCTTGGACATTTTTTGCCTCTACCCATCCTCCTCCAATGCTCTAGAAAAGTAGGAAGAGTAATGTGTAAATATCTTTTAAATATACAGCCTTGCTCAAGGCAAGTTAGCAAGAATGTTGGAATTTAAAATACTGTATTTGTCCTTGGAGCTATCCTTCCAGTCTATTTTTAAGTAGTGCTGGGCAGATTTTAAAGATACTATAGGAAAAGCTACTGTAGCTGTGTAGCATGAGGAATGTTAACCTAAATATTACAGTGGTACTCAAGTATTTACACGCTTTTTTCATTTCAATATTATTCCCCTGAATAGCATCTGAAATGTCAATTGTGAGTATCAGTCCAGAGATGATAGATAAAGAGAAGGCGATGTGATACTTTTTATTGGACTAACTAAACAATAATTAATCACAAGCTTTCAAGACCTCAAAGGTCTCTTCTTCAGGTGAAAGTCTCTCTTTCCTACTTTCACCTGAAGAAGAGACATTTGAGGTCTTGAAAGAATGCAATTAATTATTGTTTAGTTAGTCTACTAAAAGGTATCACATCTCCTTCTCTTTGTCTAGAATATCTAACAAACCCAACAGATTCTTATAACGTCCTTAATCCCTGCTGTTTTCTGTTAACAGCTTGGATTATTACTGTTTTACTTTAAATCTATTTCTGCAACTGTACCTTCAATAGCCTAGAAGTACAATTTCCTTATTCTGCCATCAATGGCTTGCAAACACTGAAGAGTAAAATTAGCAAAATTGTGTACAGAAGCATCTTGTGCTACGTTTGGAGGCATTGCAATTACCGTAAAAACTGTTGTATAAATCGATTTTCTAGGCATTTTTGCGGGGCCCTTAAAAGGGGGAAGCGACTAATACACCAATGTGACGTATGCACGGGTGTGTCTGTACCAGTTGTGTACCAGTGTACACAAACTTAACTGTCAACAACCTGATTTTTTTTTTCAGGATCTACGGCATTCAGGTCATGTTGCTAGGTAGAAACATAAAACCACTGCTCTAATAAAAAATTTTAATCTGCTACTCTCAATACCCTTAATCATTTTGAATGTTAAACGCAAGCTTTCAGACTCTTGACTGACCTCCTCTCAAAAATGTCACAGCTATCCTGCTTCACTTAGTGTTAACACAATAGCTGTCAGTCTCTATGAATTTCTTTATTCCCACCGTCCTGAGCCATTGATTTGTCAACATTCAAACCGAACCCGCCACTGGGATCCGTACCAAACAGCTATTGGTTAGAAAGCCGAGTAGTACACTTTTCAAGTCTTCCATTCATTGTAACTGCAATGCTATAATAATACAGGTGACTTTGAGACTGGATAAAGTAGGACAGTAAGAAAAAAACGAAAATGCTACTCAACAGGTTAGAAATTGCGTGTTGTTGAATTTGCTGAGATACATGTTAAGCGCAATGCTGAAAAAACAGTACATGACTGGAGCAGAAACAAAGACAAACTTCAAATGGCGAAAGAAAAATGAGCTGATAGAGGAGGAAAGTGTTTATGTAAGGTGACCAGATTTTTAAGCCCTTAAACTGGGACAGTATGGAAATATTGTGAATAACTTTCCATGGCCAAGCTACGGGGAAGCTCCAAGCAGGTTCTAATGTAGTTAATTGAAGCTGTTAAGAGGCAATTAACTAATTTAGGACCTGGTTGGAATAAAGACCAGGACTGGAATGAATCTCGAGTGCCAGAGTTAAGTACTACTGCTAGTTCTAGGGGGTTTTATTTTCACTTTGGCAATGTTTGATCTAATATCATATTGAAAGTGAATGCTGAGGCTCATGGTGATACTGAGAGTGGAATCTTTTACTTTCAAAAACTTTTTTGTGAATACATGATCTTATTGTCTTTGTAATTTCATTTCTACACAACACGTACAGTTATTACCTACACAGTAGCAATAGAATATTATAAAATTCCAAGATTCTGTTTTATTGCTGATTACTACTACAAAATTAGTCCCTTTTCTGCCTAAGAAACTGCATCTTCTCTCTTTGATTTCCACTTTCCATATTGCTCTCTCTCTATCTCTATGTTATCCTCCAGTGTCCAATCTGCAAACCAGGCCCTCCCTGCATGAAAACATTATATATCTCAATATTTCTACTTATTAAATGGTTACTTCATAGAATCTATTTTTTTTTTTCAAAATATTTAATATGACATGGTATTTGTTTTGTAAAAATTTTTCTATTGCAGTTTCTGCTTGGATCATTAGTGTTCCCGTGATCAATAGATAACAGGATTTTTTTTCAGCCACTTTCTACTATTAAACTATTACTATTAAAAGGTGATGAAATGTGTTAAATATCTTTTGACTATGTGTGACAGTCTGGCTCGCAGTGGTGTGGTGGATGACGTCACGGACCAGGAAGTAACTGACTCCAAAACAGTGGATGGGCGGGTGAAACCGAGTGCAAAAGCACTCAGCGTATTTAATAATAAACAAACAACAGATTTAAACAAAATACAAACAAAAGGGCACGAGGGCCAAACGAATAAATAAACAAACAAGTAAGTGCCGTGCTGGATAATCCAGCACGTATTAGCAATTGTTTTTTAAATGTTATTCCTTCTCTCCGCTCCCCGTACTCTCTACTCCAACACCCCAACATCAAGTGCAGAGAGCTGCAGGTTTATATACTCTGGCCGAGGGATTAACTAGTTGTTAATTATCTTATTATCCCTCGGCCAGAGTCTGCACGCGTTTGGTAAGGATGCATGACTGTCAGCTATTTAAATAATCAGTAGCTGATCAGCCATGCATCCTCACGGGGTTTTTAAATAATAATAAAAAACGCGGCGCTTTTACCCGCGCCGCAAACAAAAATACAAATAATAATAAATAGGGGCGGGACACTCCGCCACACAATGCAATAAATGAAGGCCACCAATCAGCTTTTCTGAGTTTTGTTTAGAAGCTGCCCTGATTGCAGAAACAGGAATTTCCTTTTAAGGTAGTTATTAAGTATGGTAAATATAATCCAGGTAGGCAAACCCTTTAAGTTTCACTGAATAGTTGTATTTCCAGATTCCCCTTACGAAAGGAATACAATTGAATCTTTCTTAATATAAACATAAGCATTAGCCTATGTAAAATGTACAGAAAAGTTTCCAGGATTGTCAGGAGATGCTTTCTCTTTATTATTATTATTATTTTTATTATTATTATTATTATTATTATTATTAGTTTATTTAGCAGATGCCTTTATCCAAGGCGATTTACAGAGACTAGGGTGTGTGAACTATGCATCAGCTACAGAGTCACTTACAATTACGTCTCACCCGAAAGATGGAGCACAAGGAGGTTAAGTGACTTGCTCAGGGTCACACAATGAGTCAGTGGCTGAGGTGGGATTTGAACCGGGGATCTCCTGGTTACAAGCCCTTTTCTTTAACCACTGGACCACACAGCCTCCTGGTACTGAAAAACTGCATAGACAAGGCAGGAAATGTCATCATACAATTAACATGTTTTTAACAGGTTTCTTTCTGTTTTAAGTGATACCTGTCAGCTTAAAACATGTTAAAGGAAATTTGGAAATAAAACTATCTGGAGAAATTTAAAGAGATCGACCCACCCCCAGCCCCCCAGTAATTCGAGCCCTGATATTTGCTCTTTGATGAAGGAAAAACAATGTGTTGCTTTTATCCTATTAAACTAAAAGCTGTGATAAAGTAAAACACTTATAAAATACCTTATATAGCTATCACATGTATGCAACAGATAGCATTAATCTTTGTCTCTTTCTATCTTAAACTCTGCAGAATAAAATATACTACTTCTATAATACAATTAACACAGAAATGAAAACAAGGAGTCACCAAATTAAAAAGAGATATATCCTGCCTCTAAGGCAGCTTATTTAGATATTTTTTTTAAAAGAAAGGTAAAATGAAACAAGGATGTTATTTCTTTTTGTAATTGTTTTAAACCATTTGTATCATATACAGCACTCAGCTATCAATATAAATACATTTTCTTAACAAATTAAATGCATACCTGAAACTATTGTGTTTCATTATTGCTAAAATCAACATCAAATGTATACTTAAAGAAATACATGTTCTGAAACTTTTAAAATATTTTTACAACCTGAATTTCACAAATGTGAAAATAAGTAGTTGTGGCAAAGTGGCTGCTGAGTGAGAACAGGTGCAGAGGTGATGCAGTGCAGAAATAATCACAACCAGGAAACTAATCCGTTTGGAAAAGGGGTCTTTTATTTTTAAATCCCTGCAGCCCAAATAATAAACACACGTTATCTGCCCCACAATAATAGTGAACACAGTCACAAGTCCAGGTGCGTGCAGTAGTGCTCGTGGTGGGTGATAAGAATTTATTAAGTGATTGTGGTGTAGTGTTGTTCCGGGTAGTTCTGGCCCAAGGCGATAGCTCCGGATACGTGTTAGCCGTCTAGTGATTCACAAACAAAAGCCAATTACTAACAACGACAAACAAACTAAAAACACTCAAATACTTTCTCTTTTCTGGGTTTCTCCCTGTCCTTCCAGTTTCACTCTTTCAAACCAAGCGAAGGAGTAGATTGCGATTCTCCATCCCCTATTATGCTATCGCGCATTACCCCTTGGTAAACGAGTGCAGCTGTCTCTACAATCTGCAGCTGCTACGTCGTTTCCCTTCTAGGTCAATACGTTCCTGCGACGGAGTCTCGCCTTCTTCCAGACTGACGACTTCCCGGCCCTTGGAAAGAACCGTCAGGCCAGCCCATCCAAAGAACTCTACTTTCACTGCTTAGCGCCCTCACAGGCCGGGATGGAGATTTACAACCAAGATTCATTATATTTCTGTCACACTAGATCATAAATTATTCTGTGTTATTCACCAACATGTTTCTTAGAGGGTACCAGTGGTGAACTGAAATTGAATATAGACTTATTTCAATAGAAAGTATGTTTCAATATACTTTTGTCATATTTTACTGCCCCTTCTACTGTTGTGATGGGCTATTTTGATGCACAAAGTGTTCAAACCAGGACAAGCTTCAGTGCATTGCATTGTAAACATGGCACGGTGATGTGACACGACAGTGTTGATTTCCATAATTGTCGCCTATAGCTACACACAAAGCAAAGCCGTTTGCACGTAGATATACAAATATCATGGACAAAGTGAATAGTTCCAACACAATACAATGGTACCTGTATGAGTTGTTATTGTTAGACTACAGAAGTCTAACCTATCCAGGCAGTGATGATTCAGACAAGGACAGCCACCAGTTCGTTTTAGCAACATTCAGTAAGAACATAAGAGAGTTTACAAACGAGAGGAGTGCATTCAGCCCATCTTGCTCGTTTGGTTGTCAGTAGCTTATTGATCCCAGAATCTCATCAAGCAGCTTCTTGAAGGATCCCAGGGTGTCAGCCTCACAATTCTCTGTGTAAAAAAGTGCCTCCTATTTTCTGTCCTGAATGCCCCTTTATCTAATCTCCATTTGTGACCCCTGGTCCTTGTTTCTTTTTTCAGGTCAAAAAGGTCCCCTGGGTCGACATTGTCTACACCTTTTAGAATTTTGAATGCTTGAATCAGATCACCGTGTATTCTTCTTTCTTCAAGACTGAATAAATTCAATACTTTTAGCATGTCTGCATATGACATGCCTTTTAAACCCAGGATAATTCTGGTTGCTCTTCTTTGCACTCTTTCTAGAGCAGCAATATCCTTTTTGTAACGAGGTGACCAGAACTGAACACAATATTCTAGGTGAGGTCTTACTAATGCATTGTAAACACTTCTCACAATATATCCGAGCATCTTGTTGGTCTTTTTTATAGCTTCCCAATATTGTCTAGATGAAGACATTTCACAAACTCCTAGGTCTTTTTCATAGATTCCTTCTTCAATTTCAGTATCTCCCATGTGAAATTTATAATGCACATTTTTATTGCCTGCGTGCAGTACTTTACACTTTTCTCTATTAAATGTCATTTGTCATGTGTCTGCCCAGTTCTGAATGCTGTCTAGATCATTTTGAATGAGCTTTGCTGCTGCAACAGTGTTTGCCACTCCTCCTATTTTTGTGTCGTCTGCAAATTTAACAAGTTTGCTTACTATACCAGAATCTACATCATTAATATAGATTAGGAATAGCAGAGGATCTAATACTGATCCCTGTGGTACACCACTGGTTACCTCGCTCCATTTTGAGGTTCCTCCCCTAATCAGTACTTTCTGTTTTCTACATGTTAACCACTCCCTAATCCATGTGCATACATTTCCTTGAATCCCTACTGCATTCAGTTTGAGAAATAACACCGTGTAACAATTTTTTGTTTTTTTTTTTTGTTCCTGGGTAGTAAGTGTTATTTCCTAATTGCTTATGCCTCAAAAGTATAGAAAATGGCTATTATTCCCCACAAACTTTGCTTTTTTGACCAGGACAGTGATATTTTGAAATTTACCATTTCCAGTGAGAAAACGGGCGAATGTGTCTTTTCGTTCACATAAAGTCAGAAAAAAACAACATATGAATCCAAATTAACATGTATTTATACTAAAGTAATACAAAAATGACTTAGAAGTGAGTAGTTTTTCGAGATTTACACTTTCACTTTCACGAATCAGCCCCCAAATGTAGTCTCCCATCATGTTCTTGTTATACTGTCCTTGGTAGCGGCGTTCAAAGTCCAGTATATCCTGGTGGAAGCGCTCACCTTGCTCCTCCGAGTACGCTCCCATGTTCTCCTTGAATTTATCAAGATGAGCATCAAGGATATGGACTTTGAGGGACATCCTACAGCCCATTGTGTCGTAGTTCTTCACCAGAGTCTCAACCAGCTCCACATAGTTTTCGGCCTTGTGATTACCCAGGTAGCCCCGAACCACTGCGACAAAGCTGTTCCAAGCCACTTTCTCCTTACTAGTGAGCTTCTTGGGGAATTCATTGCACTCCAGGATCTTCTTTATCTGTGGTCCGACGAAGACACCGGCTTTGACCTTTGCCTCAGACAGCTTAGGGAAGAAGTCTTGAAGGTACTTGAAGGCTGCCGACTCCTTATCTAGAGCTCTGACAAATTGTTTCATAAGGCCCAATTTGATGTGCAGTGGTGGCATCAGCACCTTCCGGGGGTCCACCAGTGGCTCCCACTTGACGTTGTTCCTCCCCACAGAGAACTCGGTCCGCTGTGGCCAGTCCCGCCTGTGGTAGTGCGCCTTGGTGTCCCTGCTGTCCCAAAGGCAAAGATAGCAGGGAAACTTGGTAAAACAGCCTTGGAGACCCATCAGGAATGCCACCATTTTGAAGTCTCCTATGACCTCCCGGCCGTACTCATCATACTTCAAGGCGTCCAGCAAGGTCTTGATGCTGTTGTAATCCTCTTTGAGGTGCACCGAATGAGCCAGGGGAAGAGACGGGTACTTGTTACCATTATGGAGCAGCACGGCTTTGAGGCTCCTGGATGACCTGTCAATGAAGGACAGTATAACGAGAACACGATGGGAGACTACATTTGGGGGCTGATTCATGAAAGTGATTTACAGTATGTGGCGGAGTGTCCCGCATCTATGTATTATTATTTGTATTTTTGTTTACGGCGCGGGTAAAAGCGCCGCGTCTTTTATTATTATATTTAAAAACCCAGTGAGGATGCATGGCTGATCAGCTACTGATTATTTAACTAGCTGACAGTCATGCATCCTTACCAAATGCGTGCAGACTCTGGCCGAGGGATAATAAGATAATTAACAACTAGTTAATCCCTCGGCCAGAGTATATAAACCTGCAGCTCTCTGCACTCGAGGTTGGGTGTACAGAGGAGAGTACGGGGATCGGAGAGAGCGAGCAACATTTAAAAAAACTATTGCTAAAACGTGCTGGATTATCCAGCACGACACTTACTTGTTTGTTTGTTTATTCGTTTGGCCCTCGTGCCCTTTTGTTTGGTGTTTTGTTAAATCTTTTGTTTTTGTTTTGTTTATTAATAAATACGCTGAGTGCCGTTGCACTCAGCTTCAACCGTCCATCCATTGTTTTGGTTTCTACTTCCTGGTCCGTGACGTCACCACAGCAAGCCAGTCTGCCACACAGTATAATCGTAAATCTTGAAAAACTACTCGCTTCTAAATCTTTTGTAGTCATTTTTGTATTACTTTAGTATACTTTTCTCATTGGAAATAGGTAAATTTCAAAATATCACTCCTGGTCACAAAAGCAAAGTTTGTGGGGAATAATAGCCATTTTCTATACTTTTGAGGAAAATAACACTTACTACCCAGGAACAAAAATTGTATTACATAGTGTAATCTTTTATGCGGGACTTTGTCAAAAGCTTTCTGGAAATCTAAATAAACCATGTCGTATGCTTTGCAATTATCCATTGTCGATGTTGCATCCTCAAAAAAATCAAGCAGGTTAGTTAGACACAATCTCCCTTTACTAAAACCATGCTGACTGTCTCCCAGGATATTGTTACCATATAGGTAATTTTCCATTTTGGATCTTATTAAAGTTTCCTTAAGTTTACATATAGTAGATAAACCCACCCGCAATTCTCTGTGATTGGTTGCAAATATGAACGTTGACTGTTCAGTAATTCTCCAGATTTGCACAACATTGTACAGCCTCTTTTTAATGCTACTGGTCGTTCAACCTTCCCTTTAGTCATATCAAGTGTCATTGTACTGTAAAGTTATATAGTAACACAACAGCCTGCATGAAAATACACTATTATGTTACCGGTGGGGGAATAAAATGGGACGAAATTAGCATCCCAAGAAAAGTTTTGGGGACACTGGGACCAGTGTTCCAAAAGTGGGACTGTCCCATCTAAAAAGGGACATCTGGTCACCTTATGTGTATGGGCCGATGTAGAAAACATTTTGTTTTAATAGAGTACTTTGAATGACTTTAATACATGCTGTAACTTGTGCAACACAGTGGTACACTTGTAAAGTATGTGTGTGGTTATGGTTCTAATTAACAAAACAAAATGAATGTATTTGTACAGCTGGAAATTGAATGCAATTGTACTGTACCGTATGCAACACTAAAATGTTTACTGGTTATTAAATGGTGCACTGTTTAGTTTATTGTTTTTTTTTTTGTTTGTTTGTTGATGCAAGCAGCACTGTTTAATACCTTTCTCCAATGCAGTTGGAACTATTGTGTAAGTATGATTTTGGAAAAAATTGTTCAGTAAAGCAGATGATATGTTCTTGAACTTGTTTGGGTATTTGACAAGCTAAAATAAAATACCGGTAGGTTAATACAGATGTGCTGTGGGATGTATAACTTGATTTTACACGCTTTTTGAAAAAAGTAATAGATACTAGCATTTAACTAAAAATGAAAAACAACACTGTAAAATTATTAGTTGAATAAAATGTTGCAAAACAAGGGTTATTTCAAAACTAAACCTGTGTATCTTTATTTATCGGTGTTGAGCACTTAGGAAAAAAATCAATTGTAAAAAAAGTATTTTAAACACAAAAAATGTGTTTTTGTAAAATATAAGTCTCAAAAAGGGATGAGCGACCTTTACGCCACTGCGACCTATAAAATGATTTTTACAGTACATTGCAAAAATTCATAGACATAGATAATACATTTGTTTCCATATTTCTGCAATAGCCCATTTCTGTGAAATCTCGCTTTGAATCAGACACCCTTGGTAGAGTGCTACTGTACTGCAAGGTCCCATAGGAAATGTTCTCTTTTCAAATCCCAGTTCTGCTGATGTCATGTCATGTACTTACCTTATTAGTAACTGTGATAATCTCACCATTCTTCACTGTCAGTTCATTGTTTCCAAGTTCAGCTGTAAAGTCATATAAAACCCGTGCCTAGAGAGAAAATACATGAAAGGGTGAAATGTAAATATATTTATCTGTAAATAGGCAGATACGCTCTTTCTATTGTATATTATATTACATGAGGACTATTGGAAAGCCAAACGCAAAACTGGTAAATCCAGAAAATTCCAACCATAATAATCTGTATACCATTTGACCCTGTACACTGAAGGCATCACCTTATTTTTAATGGTCAAAGGCATCAGTGTGGAGTAGTGGTGGAGTAGTGGTTAGGGCTCTGGACTCTTGACCGGAGGGTCGTGGGTTCAATCCCTGGTAGGGAACACTGCTGCTGTACCCTTGAGCAAGGTACTTTACCTAGATTGCTCCAGTAAAAACCCAACTGTATAAATGGGTAATTGTATGTAAAAAATAATGTGATATCTTGTAACAATTGTAAGTCGCCCTGGATAAGGGTGTCTGCTAAGAAATAAATAATAATAAATAATAATAATCTGTGATAGGGAGGATCCTGTCGCTGGTTCATCTGCGCTGCTGCTTAGTAAACGGGAAGGTTTGCCCGGGGCTGAGCTGATCGGGAGGTTTGGCTTGGGGGCGTGACGGGGGAGCCTACGCCTGTGGAAAGCAGCAACGCTACAGTTCGAGGCTACTGCAATGCCATGACCGACAAACGGACGCTAAGAGAAAACGTTTTTGTTTGTCTACACTGAGGAGGAGAGTGTCCCCTCCAGAGGAAAGGACTAATACACAAAATCTTTCCACTGCAATACCGTGCCCGTGAAGGCATTGCCCAGCTGGGGCCGCTGGAATAAGCTGGAGTCGCCGGGAAGACGCCGGTGTCGTAGGAAATAAGTTGATCAAGCTCTAGAATTTAAAGGGGATGTTCCATTGTTTCAAATGTCTAGTACGAATTTAGGCTGGGAAATAAGTGGATCGAGCCCAGGAAATAAGTAGATCGAGCCTAGGAAATAAGTTGATCGGATATATTAACGAACAATAAATAATTTTAAAATGAATTTTGTAGTATAATTTATATAAATGAGCAGATCGGATGTCTTTGACAGTATGACGCTAGATAAGAGAATGTGAATATCGCTGTAGATCAGATATATTAGCCTAACAAAAAATAGACGGGGTAATGTGATCATGTTTTTTACATCTGGTAAGGATCCTAGCCGTGGCATTTTGAACCAGCTGCAATCGGTTTATGGCGCATGATAGAAGACCACCATAAAGAGAGTTGCAGTAGTCGAGTCGAGAGGAGATGAATGCATGACAGAGTATCTCTGCATCCAGGAGGGAAAGGTAGGGACAGACCTTTGAGATGTTTCGGAGGTGGTAGAAGGAGATTTGGGCATCAAAGGAGAGGTTACTATCCAGAAGTACTTAGGCTTTTGTACAGCAATATTGAGATTCTTGAGTTGAGTTTTCGATCCTACTAGAAGTTCAGATTTGCTAGTGTTCAGCTGAAGAAAACTGGCAGACATCCAGGCCTCGATGTCTTCGATGCAAGCCAAGAGCCGGACTATGGCAGAGGGACATCCAGGGTCTAGTTTTAGGTAGAGCTGGGTGTCATCTGCATAGGAGTGACACATGAGGCGGGTGAGGTGACCCAACGGAAGCATGTAGATGTTGAAGAGAAGAGGCCCAAGAACAGACCCTCAAGGGACACCACAAGTGACGGGGTTTGCGTCAGCACTGCTTCCATCATAGAAAACAGACTGCATGCGTCCAGATAGGTAAGAGGACAGCCAGGAGAGACAGGTTCCAGAGATCCCAGCATACTTCTGAAGGCGGTCAAGAAGAATGCTATGATCTATGGTATCCAAAGCAGCAGTTAGGTCAAGGAGGACAAGGACAGAGGGAGCAGCAGCAAAAGATCATTTACAATCTGGTGCATAGATGCCCACTTAACCGAGAAAATTGAAAATGGAATTGCTTGATATTGTATGTCAAAAGTGTATGAAATGTCACTATATAACACATTGAGCTCTCTGAGCATTAGTGCAATACTAAATGCCTTCTCTGGAGATAGGAGGCTGTCTTTACTCTCAATCTATTGAGTTGTGCAAATCTACCAAGAGATGGCACTGAATAGCATGAAGCGCTTCATGTGCTTCGGCTCAGTGAATCTTTTTGTGAACCAAATGATTCAGAGGGTTCAGTGGTTCAGGAGGCTTCACTTTTCCCATCATTACCAAAACCACAGTTTATATACACCTCTGATAGCGTCCATTTTGGCTCCCAACCTCCCCTGTGTGTCCAAACTAGCTGCCAGCAATATCAATTAATTTACCATGATTGAACTTTTACAGCCTAAAAATACTGCAAAACAAAAAAAGACAACTTAACATTTAAACACAAGCATTTTCATAACAGCACTCATCTCAAATTACATATACTGTTGTCTACACTGCAGGTAGATTTAATTCTTTAATGACTAACAGGACAATGCAAGTGTTAAGTGCCATTTGGTACACTTTTATTTATAAAAAACAGAAGAAAATAAACAAAATACAAAGCAGAAATAACCTTACATCAGGTTGAAATGGTCTTTGCTGCATAGCTAGCCAAGGACACCAGGCACTGTTCTCTCCCTCTGAGTTCCTGCCATGAACTGACTTGATCACACAGCTTGTGCTTTTTATACATGTGGGTGGCCAGGTTAGATTGCCAGTTCATTATCCAATTTAACCTGACCACATTCCACACACCTTTTCAGTCTCCCCCCCCCCCAATTAGGTCAGGCCTTCCATTGAAACACATACATTTTCACATGATTTCCATTACACAAGAGTAGGTGTTAAAACTTCATGCTGATTTGAACTCGGCTCTTGCCAAGATAAGCACCAACTAAGATGTAGCTTTACAGTAAACTAATGTGATCCATCTGTGTCTCTATCCATTTGCGTTTCCTTCCATATTATGATGTAGATATTCTTCTGTCTGGTGTTGATGGCTGAAGTGTAATGCTGGCTCCAGGGATCAGCTTATTTGCCTCCCTGGCGCATCAGCACACACATTGGCTGCGATGCTGGCTCTGTAGCGAAGTGGGTACATCTCTGGGGTCTTCAAATGGGCACCTTCCATCCTAGGTGTTTCGTCAACTAGCCCACATCACCTCAAGAGGGTTTGACGGTGATTCTGGCGTCCCAGCATCACCCCCCTCCGTCCCCCACTCAACTCAGCCCAGCTTACTTACCCGTACATCAGCGTTTCTTTCTTTCTATTGTGCTTGAGATCCCCAGCCAGAATCTTTCCGTCTCAACCACAGCCAGTTGCTGCTCCTCTCTGTTGCTTCAGATAAGTTCTTCACTGTGCGACGCAACTCTTGGCCACTGAATCCGACGTCTCTGAGAAACCGGGTTGTAGAGTGTGCCACAAATCCTAGACAACCAGCCTCCACTGGGTAAACCCGGACTCTCCATCCTCGCTGTTCTGCTTCAGTGGCTAGTTGAGCATACCGCAGTTTCTTCCTCATCTACAGCATCCTCCCATGGCACTCTTAACTCTACCAGGTGAACAAGGCGTGCTGATCCAGACCATAAGACAATATCTGGTCGAAGGTTAGTGGTGGCAATCTCAGGTGGAAAAATAAGCCATTGACCAACATCTGATTTTCCAGTCTCTAGCAGCTTCCAGTTGTCCTGGGCGAGGATTGGTTTTAACACCTTTTCTTGGTGTTTGCTCTCCTGGGCAGAGGAATGTTGTCTTTTGTGTGATGTTTTGATGGAACTGGTGGCAACTTATTGGTCATTACGCTTGTCTTCCAATGCTAAGGCAAAACATCGCAGCACCTGGTCATGGCGCCAAGTAAACTGTCCTTCGCTAAGAGCCACCATTACGTCTTGTCAAAATGTGCCTTAATGTGGCAGGTGATGAACACAAAAGACATGAGGGATCCTCTCCTTCCCAGAGGTTTAGGTTCTGTGGTGATGGGAGAACATCATATGTTGACCTGATGAGGAAACTGATCCTGCTCTGTTCCATTGACCATATGTCTTGCCAGCCAATCTTGTGTTGTTCCACTCTCCCATCTCATCCATTCTCCCTGCTTGGCCTGGGAAATGGCCTTTATGCACCTCATCCTCTCCTCCTGCTTTTGCACCTCGTTGACTACCAGCTTCCTCCATTGAGTTGGGGCTGCCTTGTGCCATGTAGGAGGAGCTGAACTGAGACCAAGACCCCCTCTTCCATGCTGAACTTGCTCCATGATATCACCAATTCGAAGGGCAGCCTTTGCATCCTCCACAGCTTTCTTTGCCGCCCACTTTCTTCCAGTTTTCAACACAGGTGCTGCCTCCTTACGCATTTGTCGCGTGACTCTACTAATGTAATTTCCAGTCGGACCTTGGCACACTTAAACTCCTTGGTTAGAACACAGACTGGTCGCTGCAGTATTCCTTTACCATAAAGTCCTACTCTGCTGAGGCAGCGTGGAACTCCCAACCATTTCTTGATGTATGAACTGATTAAAGCTTCCAGCTTCTCTACTGTTGTCAAAGACACCTCGTACACAGTCAGTGGCCACAGCAACCTCGGCAGTAGACCAAACTGAAAGCACCAGAGTTTTAGTTTACCTGGTGGAGCGCAGCTGTCTATGCTCTTCAACCCTTCCACTGCTTGTTGTCTAACTTCTCCCACACGAACTGTGTCCTTTAGATCCCCGTTGTACCATCTCCCAAGACTCTTCACTGGCTTCTCAGACACTGTTGGTATTAATTATAGAGATGCTCCTTTATTTAGTGCGCTTGAATTGCATTCGTGTCCATTCAATGTTATTGGGTAATTTGCCCAATAATCGATTAGTGCAGGCTACTGTTGTAGTCATGGTTGTCATGTCATCCATGTATGATCGAATTGGTGGTAGTCGCTTTCCAGAAGCCAAGCGCTCTCCTCCCACTACCCATTTTGATGCCCTAATGATTACTTCCATTGCCATGGTAAAAGCCAGTGGAGAAATGGTGCATCCTGCCATTATTCCAACTTCTAGGCATTGCCATGTAGTCATGAATTCTGAAGTTGAAAAACTAAATTGCAAATCTATCCTTTTTAGCTGATTGAATTTGTTGCCAGATCACATTGATGTGTTCTAAGCATCCTGGGAAACCTGGAATGCCCGCTTTTTGTACTGAAGTGTCAATGAAGCAGTTCTTTATCAGGTAAGTTGACAATATCTGAGCAATAGTGCTGAAGAAAATCTTGTCTTCTACATTTAATAGGGAAATAGGATGAAACTGACTGATGCTTGTAGAATCTTTTTCTTTAGGTATAAAGACTCCACCTGCTCGGTGCCATGCTCTTGGTACAACCTGTTCGTAGAACTCCTGAAGCACTCTTGTACACTCTGTACGGAACTACATTAGGCCCTGGAGATGATGAAGCCCTTGCTTTTTTCACAGCTCGCTCTACTTCTTTCCACTTAGGTGCACAGTTCCATTTGGTATTCTGGTGGATTGATAGGTGGGTTGTCTGAAAGAATTGACATAGGCTCCTGCCTTTTTAAATCTGTATGTGTTTCCTTCAAATATCTCTCCAGCTCAAACTTAGGTGCTTTTAGTGTGCCATTCTTCTCACTGGTGAATAACTTCTTTACAAATTTGAATGGGTCTTTATAAAAGTTAGTTCTCGCACGCTCCTTCTTTTTGTAGCGTTTCCATAGGTGTTCAGCTCTGCACAATGTTGCAAGTTTATCTTGTATGACCCTTTGTAAGAGATTGAATCCCTCCTTCTGACTTTGTTCTGCTCTTCTCCATTGCTTCCTCAGCTGTCTCCTTTCTCTAACTAAGCGTTCAATCTCCTGCTGCCGTCTAGACTTTCCAGGAATAGTTTGTACTTTTTCCTTCCTTTTTTTCAACTCCAAACCTCTCGCTTCCATATGTGTAGATGATGTCCCCAAATGTATCTAGCTTCTTTTTCAACTGTTCCACTTAACCTTTCCAACGCAAAGCAGAGATCTGTGTTTACTGTGTCCCATGCAGTTTTCTCACAAGCTCTTGGCCATTTAACTCCAGGCTTGTGCCCATTGAGGTTCTTTTCTCTCTTATGCTGGTTTGTCTGACCGAGTTCACAAGGATCATTAGGTTCATTACTAACTGTGTCCATGCAAGTCCTCCTCACGTCTATGACAGGGGTGCTGATATCCTGGAACTGTGGTTTGCTTCCTGTCACTGAGATTTCATTCGACTGACTTGACTGATTCGTAAGAAGTTCTGATTATTGCGAGGCCCTAGTCCCTTCTCCCTCGAGCATTTCATTCTCCCTTGATGAATCTTCAAACTTTCTCTGCATTAATGTGACGTGTTGCACTGCCTCTCAGAGACCAATTTCAGAATGTCAAGTTTTATTTTCAATACTGCCAGACGCATAATTGCTTCAAGACTATCATCCGTAATCCGATTCCTTTGCTTAGATTTGTTGAGACTCAGCAGAGAAAAGGCATACTCGCAAATTAACATTTAATTAACAATACTGCCAAAAAGACAAGCAAACTTCATGGCTCTCTGTCGCAGTTTCATAAACTTTTCAGAATCAAGGCAATTGCAGAAATTGAGCAGATTTCCTTTGTGGTATTTACTGCGAAGCAAGTCAGAGTATTGCAGGTCGATAAGTTCAAGTTGAATACTCGATTCCATTGGTTCTGGGTCAGTTGAAAATGGGTCAGCAAATAAGAAAATAAGAACATAAGAAAGCTTACAAACGAGAGGAGGCCATTCGGCCCATATTGCTTGTTTGGTTGTTAGTAGCTTTATTGATCCCAGAATCTCATCAAGCAGCTTCTTGAAGGATCCCAGGGTGTCAGCTTCAACAACATTACTGGGGAGTTGGTTCCAGACCCTCACAATTCTCTGTGTAAAAAAGTGCCTCCTATTTTCTGTTCTGAATGCCCCTTTATCTAATCTCCATTTGTGACCCCTGGTCCTTGTTTCTTTTTTCGGGTCAAAGCAGTCCCCTGGGTCGACATTGTCGATACCTTTTAGGATTTTGAATGCTTGAATCAGATCACCGTGTATTCTTCTTTGTTCAAGACTGAATAGATTCAATTCTTTTAGCCTGTCTGCATATGACATGCCTTTTAAACCCAGGATAATTCTGGTTGCTCTTCTTTGTACTCTTTCTAGAGCAGCAATATCCTTTTTGTAGCGAGGTGACCAGAATTGAACACAATATTCTAGGTGAGGTCTTACTAAAGTATTGTAAAATTTTAACATTACTTCCCTTGATTTAAATTCAACACGCTTTACAACATATCCGAGCATCTTGTTGGCCTTTTTTTATAGCATTCCCACATTGTCTAGATGAAGACATTTCTGAGTCAACATTAACTAGGTATTTTTCATAGATTACTTCTTCAATTTCAGTATCTCCCATATGATATTTATAATGCACATTTTTATTGCCTGTGTGCAGTACCTTATACTTTTCTCTATTGAATGTCATTTGTCATGTGTCTGCCCAGTTCTGAATGCTGTCTAGATCATTTTGAATGACCTTTGTTGTTGCAACAGTGTTTGCCACTCCTCCTATTTTTGTGTCATCTGCAAATTTAATAAGTTTGCTTACTATACCAGAATCTAAATCATTAATGTAGGTTAGGGATAGCAGAGGACCTAATACTGATCCCTGTGGTACACCACTGCTTACCTCGCTCCATTTTGAGGTTTCTCCTCTAATCAGTACTTTGTTTTCTACATGTTAACCACTCCCTAATCCATGTGCATGCATTTCCTTGAATCCCTACTGCATTCAGTTTGAGAAATAATCTTTTATGCGGGACTTTGTCAAAAGCTTTCTGGAAATCTAAATAAACCATGTCGTATGCTTTGCAATTAGCCATTGTCGATGTTGCATCCCCTTTCCTAAAACCATGCGGACTGTCTCCCAGGATACTGTTACCATATAGGTAATTTTCCATTTTGGATCTCATTATAGTTTCCATAAGTTTACATATAACAGAATATAATAGAAGTCAGGGTTATTGGTCTGTATTTACCTGGTTCGGTTTTGTCTCCCTTTTTGTGGATCAGTATTACTTTTGCAATTCTCTAGTCTGTTGGTACAACCCCTGTGTCAAGAGACTGTTGCATGATCTTGGTTAGCGGTTTGTAAATAACTTCTTTCACTTATTGAGTACTATTGGGAGGATCTCATCCGGCCCAGGGGATATGTTTATTTTAAGAGCTCCTAGTCCCTTTAACACTTTTGCCTCTGTTATGCTAAAGTTATTTCAAACTGGATAGGAACAGGTTAACATGTGGGGCATGTTGTCCCTATCCTCCTTTGTAAAAACTTGTGAAAAGTAATCATTTAATATATTTGCTATTTGCTATCTTCGTCTATGATTTTGCCATTTGTATCTCAAGACAGTTAACCTCCTATTTGAATGTTCTCTTGCTGTTACAATATTGGAAAAACATTTTGGAATTGGTTTTAGCCCCCTTAGCAATGTTCATTTCTACTCTCTCTTGGCCTTTCTAACTTCCTTTTTGACTTGTGTTTGCAGTTCCAAGTACTCTTTCTATGTACTTTGTGTTTGGTCCTTTTTAAACGCGCTGTAAAGTGCGTTTTTTCACTGAATATTTTTTTTAATTGATCTATTAAACCACTTTGTTTAAGATTTAGATTTGTCTACTTTTGGGATGTAATTGTTTTGCGCCTCTAGTACTACATTTTTAGAAAAACACCCATCCTTTTTCTGTGGATGTTTTCTCTATTCTACTCCAATCTGCTTCTGTTAGTGTCTGTTTCATACCTTCATAGTTTTCACCTTCAGCTTTTGAGTGTCTCAACGAAAGTCTGAGAATCGCTGCTCAAATGAACACTGAAGCTTCCCCACGACTTCAGTATTGGGCCCGGAGTCACAACTGTGATCTGAAAACACCTGCTGGCATGTAGGAAAGTGAGGGAGATCACACCACTGCAGTTGCAAATAGTTTCAGTTTAGTCTGAAAAGATGTGATATAGCTGGCAAGGTCACACACTGAAGCCGAACATTGAGATCATTAAAATTGGCAGTAAGGTCAGCAAGGAAAGCAAGACCACAAAGCCACTTAGCATCCTCCAGTAGGATCACAGGTCTTTCTTTCTCTATCAAAAAAGATTTAATCTCCAGCAGCAGCGCCACAAACCTTTTCAAAACTTTACCCCTGCTGAGCCACCTGACTTCTGTATGATAAAGTACATCGCTGTACTCAGCATCAATTTCTTCTAAATACGTTTTAAATTGACGGTGGTTGAGTCCACGAGATTTTATGAAGTTGACCGTGGAGACAACAACATTCATCACATGTTCGAAACACAGATCTTTCCCACACAGATTTTGCTGGTGTATAATGCAGTGATACTGGATGAGCTGCTCCTCTCCATCGCCCAGGTGCTGCTTGAGACGTGCGATCATTCCATTACGCTCCCCTGTCAGTGACGGTGCACCATCTGTCGAAAATGCCACCTAGCTTTTGCCATTCACAACCTAAAGACTCAATTTTATCGCGGTCAATGCCAGTTGTTTGCCCATTAAGTGATGCCAGTCCCTCTAGTTCTTCGTAAACCTCAAACTCATTTGTCATACCACGCACAAAAATTGCCATCTGATCTGTGAGCGGTCAGTAGTTTAGCTCACATAAAATGTTGTTTCCCAGATCTGACACACTGTGCTGCACGGTCATACGATTCAAACTGATTTTTTTTAAGTTCTTTTTTAGAACTTCAGTAGGACATATTTTTTTCGCATGCTATTAATAAGCAGTCTTTCACAAAATCTCCATTGGTGAAAGGCCGAGATGTCTTGGCAATTACCTCGTATGTTACAGTTTTTGATTCTTTCTGCACCTTCTCAAAGATGTTTTGCTGGTGTAACAAAGTACGGGGCAAGGTAATGGATGGGATATACATTCGGCCCCGATTTGTACAATTTAACCCTGGATTCTAAGAGAAATGTAGTTCAGTGTCTGTGGCCTACTGAACTACACTTCCCAGGTTGACAGACAGGTTCTAATTGAACAAGTGCCAGATTTGATTAGGCACCTGTTGGCAATTAGCACAGGTATTTAAACTGGGCTGAAGCAACAAGGCGGGGCTTTTTGACAAAGCTCAGTCCTGCACACAGACCTGGCGTGTTGCTGAGGAAAATATTGTTTTCGATTGTGATTCTCTTGTAGAAACAATTACACTAGGTTTATGACTCGGTAAACGGCTTAGCCGTCCGAGAACTCAGTTTGGTCTCTAACAAGTTTAGGTAGACCTCCATGAAGGAGGTAGGCGTTTGTTTTGTTTGAATTTATTTTGTTTGGAAAAGTCATATGTATGTCAGTGTTTGAACAACCTGCCGAAACAAAGACTAATAATAAACATATGAGCACCTTCTCGTTCAACCAAACTTGCGTTGTCAAAGGAATCAATTATTTACACTAGAAGACCGTGGTTCGACAGGAAGTCTGTGAAAAAACTTCCCCCCACTTTGTCACACTGGGCATATAAGATCTGCCATTTTTTGTGTGTGTAGTTCTCCTGTGTATTCATTAAAACTGGACTGTTTAGTGTGGTAATGCCTCCAAGTTGAATTCCTTTGGCACTGCAACTTTCCCATTACAAATTAAACATATATTCAATCCTTTGTCTTCAATAAAGCAGCATTTTTCTGTCTAAGCCGCGTTGAACCATCGATGCTCAATATCAATTTTTCATTTATTTATTTTAGCCATAACTGAATGCAACTACACTGTGAACTATATCGCTGGCGCCAACCTAGTAGTATAATGAAAATCCCGGCTCTGACTTGTTCATCTGTTGTCACTGATTTACATCTGGAGAACCAATGCGTGATTTCAAAAAAATTGAATGTCATAAATCTTAAGGCATTGCTGGTTACTATAGCTACTGCCTCAAATGAGTAGGCGTGTACTAAACAGGAAGCATTTCTCAGTGTGATCTTATACTGAGCTAGTTTATTGGTAAAGCATGAGAAAAATAAAATAAATAACATTTTCATGTGTGTTGGCGGGCCACATGAAACGTCTTAGCGGGCTGGATTTGGCCCGCGGGCTGTATGTTGTGCACCTATTTAGACTAAAGCTATCCTACAGCTACTGTATTTCAGTTTTTGTAAAATGTTAACATGGGTGCGTAATACATGTTATGAGACGTGCATTTACATTTCTGACCCTAAATAAACGTTTATAGTAGTGTTGGTCCTGACGGCTACATGTGCGAATAAATAAATAAACAATCGTGCACACCTCAGGCGAAGCAACCGACACAGATATGCCATAAAAACTAACTGGCGACGCCATTTTGTTGGTTTGTGGTTGTTAAAACCGTTGCTAAGGAAGTGAAGCATTCTCTTTTCTAGTGCAGAGGCACATGCGATCTTATGCTAGGGGGGTGCCGACAGCTGACCAGTGAAAACATTGAGAACCGCAAAACAAAATTATTACTCAGGTGTCAATGCATTTCAGTCATTTTTCCTCCCTTCACAGCTTTGCGCCTGGGGCCGCTGCCGCGCTCTAGTTACGGCTCTGCGTCACAGAAATGTTTTAATGTTCGTAGTATGAAAGGTAACATCTTTCAGGCCTTGATTCTCCAGATTATGTAATATATCTCCTTTATTTATGCACTCCCGTGTTTCATGCTTTGTGAGAATATTTAATACATACGGACAGAAAGGTACACAAACGCACAGCCCCATATGTGTTAAGCCCGCAGCACACAGCCCGACTCGAGCCATCCCGACTCATCTCATCTCATCTCAACTGGCCGTCTGGATGAATCGCATCAGTGTGCGTGCCCTTAAAACCAAGATTATGCAGATTTCAGTTGGGATGTCTTCAGATTTGAAAATTGAACATGTTGAATCTTTTTCAGACGCAGTTTCGTTGAGGTGTGATCAGTCTGCCTGTGTGCAGCAGTTGCTGACCAAGACTGACTGAAACCCCGACATAGAGCCTTTCAATAAAAGCACATGTATTTCCCAATCAAAAATATGCCACTTGCTTAAGTTTAAAGCAGTTCAAAAAAAAAAAAAAACATTAATAAATGTTAATGTACGTGAATACAATTGCTCAATATGTCACCAGATATCTTTGGCTTATCGGACCCAACTTAGAAAAGTGTTTCTTCACACACCCAAGAAAGAAAAATACTGACCAATATGTGCCAAACAATCATCTAAAATCAGTGGTTTTCAAACTTTTTAGGCCCGTACCCCTTTCCAAATAATAGTCTACCACGTACCCCCATCTGACATTGGGTCATAATATACTGTAAAACAGTATTTTTTTTGCTTCAACTTAATTTCGCTAATGGCCATCAAGGTACATTTTTGCAGCAACAAATGTTTACGCTTTTGGCCTGCTAGATTACATGACTTAAAATCACAATTTTCGTGTTTTAAAAAAAATACTTTAATTATTGGCATATCAAAATCAAGTACAGTACCTGGCTATTTTGCCTTGTGTTGAAGGGTCAAACACATTATAATTAAGACTATGATTTTGGTACAGTGATTTTTAGTACATTTATTATTGCATTGTCTGATACTTAATGTACAGTTATATAATTAATGCAAGCGTTTATAACACATAATAATGGGCTCGGGATCCGTGGGACCACTCGCATGCTGCTGTTAAGTTATATTGTTTTCAGTTTTTCATTTTCCTTTAGGTTCATTATTGTTGCACTGTCTCATACTTAATTTACAGCAATATCATTAATGTAAGTGTATAGGCTATGTCTAACAACAAATATTCTCAGTACTTCTCATATTTGCATGCGTGTTGGTTTGAGGCTTTTGTTATGCTAATCACTACAATAGAATCTATGGATTCCTGCAGGCGCCAGGCATTTACTTGGCACCTAGACATGTAGACGCTGCCCAGAAAGGCCATCAATGAAAGACCACCAATCAAAGGTAAAGAGCTTCAAAGTTAAATATAAGGGGTTGAAGAAGACAATATTTTAGATACCACTATTCTCAGGAGAGACAGCAACTCAGCAGTTGACTTCATCATGGCAGGTAGGGTATTTTCAATTTGTTCACTAACTTTTCCTCATAAATGTAATATTCTACACCTGTTCCTTAAATAAGTATTACGTTTTGTTTATTTTCACAGACAAGTGCATCATTCCGTTATTGTGCTGAAATGGAATGTTCTTCAAAAGTAAACAGAAGCCACTGGCATTGTCAAAAGTGCAAAAGTATTGTTCAACGACAGCATAACTTAAAAAAGCACGTAGGGAAACATGGTAAGATATTTAAGTCCTACAATTTTTGTATTGAACTTTTTAGGATTACGAAAGCATTTGTTATAGTGTGTGATTTTTTAAAAATAATTAAGTATTTACACAACCAATTTATTTTGTTTTACAGGGAGCTTAATTAAAAACATAAAGGACAACACAGGTAAGCTTACTTCGCCGGTATTTTTTCACTAATCCCTTCTAATTAAATAAATGTAATACCTATAGTGTCTCTTAGTATTTTACCATTGATATTTTATTAATAAGGTTTGATAGGTGATTATAATACTCATTTTGCAATAACTGCAGTATTTAACCAGGTACTTCATTTGAAATACAGCCAAGATTGATAATCATACAAGCATTTTAATTTGATTGTTTCTTGAGCCGATGTAATCTTGTCTTTCACTTTCACTGTACTTGATCGCAAACGTTGATTTGCATCTGTTTACCAAAATGTGTTTTCTGTGTAATGGTTTTGGTCATATGGACTTCTGACCATTAACAGCTATGTCAGATGTTTAAACCTTCCAGAACATACAGTACTTCAAATCAAATGTTCAACTCCTCAATGATTATTAGAAAATATTTTCTAGCAAATACAGTAAAATGTAAGCTAGGATCTGATAAAATAAGCTCAATGTAATTTCAAAACTATCATGTGAGCAGAGCACCCCAATATATATTGCCATACATTGTGTATCATCATTAAAGACATTTCCTTGTATTAGAAACACCAGATCCAAAGAGAAATGAACCTATAGACACCGAAACCAGTCCTGGAGTAAAAACTACACCCTTCACACAAGTTAAACCACTGGAATGCAATACCTGCAAAGCAAGGTTGAAAGTCATGCATCTTCAGGAAAGATGAATGTTGTACTATGCAGTCTCAAGCATTAACTGAAGGGGTGTGTGCCATTTACCCAGTGTTTTTTTGATGCGCATGGCTTTTCTGACCAGCTTGTGTACTTTTCAGTGTACAGAGGAAAGAAAGATTATTGGTGTCGTTTTGGAAGAACTCGGGTTACATTTGACACCAAAACAGGTCAGTGGAACTGTCGATGTAAAGGCAGTCGAAATAAAAATGGCACAATGTGTTCATAGATATCTCTCAATGTGGTGGATTTACCAAGAATGCAAAGATTTGTTAGGTGAAATTAGAACAGAGAAAAATGTGATTGACGAAGAAACCAGTGACAACATGGGTGAGAAATGTTTTGATTTGAAACATGATTCTTGCTTTGATATCCAAGAATATCCACCAAACAGAACACATGTAGTTAAGATGGTTGTCCCAGCGACAGCGTGTGGAAGCGACATCGTGTGAGAAGTACGAGTGGACAAGTACAACGCAGTTAGAAGCAGAAAGGAGGAATTACATCTTTAAATTTGGAGTTGCTTTAATCAGAAAACATTGCAGCTTAAAGCCTTGCAGCTGCGTGTATTTTTCTGATAAGCTGAAACTCGGAGCAGCGGATTCAAATCCCGCGGCGTTCTGGGACACGGGGGAGGAGCGGAGCACGCAGCACAAACACAAACAAAGGCAGACAGGCTTCCCAGCGACAGTGTGTGGAAGCGACATCGTGTGAGAAGTACGAGTGGACAAGTACAACACAGTTAGAAGCAGTTGAAAGCAGGTTGACAGTTGCAGAAGCTACACTAAAAAAAAAAAAAAAAAAATGGTCTTCAAGCCAGTAATCTGTGACAACTGCATGATGTGGGAAATCCGAGAAAACCCAACAGAGCTCAACCAAGTTTGTGTAAAGTGCTGCACTATCCAGGACTTGCTTCAGCGATTAAGCCTGCTAGAAAAGGAGCTGAAGGAAATGAGACAGCAACAGGAGCTTGAGGAGCTGACACACCCACAATTCATGGAAGTCTGCACCCCTAGCAGACTGAAAGCCACCAGGGAGATGGAAGAGAGTCGAAACAGCTGGGTTCAAATAGGCAGAAGCAGGGAAAAAAAGAAACTTCGTCAAACACAACCACCAGAAATCCAGACATCCAACAAATTTGAGCCACTTCAACATTTAGATTACCAAAACCAACATCAAGAGAATGAAAGAAACAACACCCAGGACCCTATAAACAGTGCTGGCCAGGCAGCAAAAAGAAGGGAGGTCATGATTGTTGGGGACTCCATACTGAGAAACACAGCAAGTTCAGTTCGCAGTTTGGACCCCCTTACTACAACAGTGTGCTGCCTTCCAGGAGCCTCTGTCAAGCACATCACTGAGAATGTGGACAGGCTCCTAGAACGAACAGGAGACGACCCGGTAGTAGTCGTCCACATTGGTACAAACAACATTGGTAGAGACAGGCCAAGATCCCTGCAAAACAAATTCAGAGAGCTAGGAAGGAAATTAAAAGACAAGACCAAAACTGTGGTATTTTCTGGGATACTGCTGGCGCCTTGCAAAGGACCATATGGACAGCTGGAAATACAAAATCAAAATGCATGGCTGAAATCGTGGTGCACACAGGAAGGCTTCACCTTTCTTGAACACTGGAGCACTTTCTACAACAAGGACTATCTATACAGGTGGGACGGACTGCACTTAAACAGAAAGGGAACCAATCTACTCGGAGAAAGGATCCTTGAGGAGGTTCAGAAGCATTTAAACTAGAAAGGAAGGGGGGAGAAAACAAAAAAACAGAAGGGAGACCACATCAAAACAAGGGCAACAACTCAGGTAAGACCACTATTAAATGTATTTATCTTAATGCTAGAAGTCTCAGAAACAAAATGTTAGAACTTGAAGCTACTGCACTAACAAGTAACTACGATGTGATAGGTGTTACAGAAACTTGGTTGTCTGAGAGTGATGGAGATGAATATAATATTAGTGGGTACACACTATATAGGAAAGACAGGCAGGACAGAAGAGGCGGAGGGGTAGCGCTATACATAAGAAATAGTCTTGAAGCCCAGGTGTTAAATCAGGACAAGAAAACAATGCAGAATCAATATGGGTCAGAATAATGGACAAAAATTCAAAGGGCATAATAATAGAAGCATGCTATAGACCGCCAAATTCAGACGCTGAGCAAAATAATCTGTTATACAGTGACATTCGAAATGCGTGTAGAAAAGGAGAAGCCATACTATTGGGGGATTTCAACTTCTCCTGTATAAAATGGGAAAACCCGATGGGGGGCACGACGGACGAAATTGAAATGGTGGAAATGACAAATGACTGCTTCCTAACACAATTTGTCAAGGCACCGACTAGAGGGGAGGCATGCCTTGACTTAGTCTTTTCAAATAATGAAGACAGAATAACTAAAACAGAGGTCAGAGAGCCATTGGCAAACTCAGACCACAACATGGACTCATTTGAAATATTTTTTAAAACCCCAAAAGTAATGACTAAAGCTAAGGTTTACAATTTTAGAAAAGCAAACTACGAAGGTATGAAACAGAGACTAATAGAAGTAGATTGGAGTAAAATAGAGAAAACATCCACAGAAAAAGGATGGCTGTTTTTTAAAAATGTAGTACTAGAGGCACAAAAAAATTACATCCAAAAATTAGACAAATCTAAATCTAAAACAAAATGGCCAAAATGGTTTAATAGATCAATTAAAACAAATATTCAGCGAAAAAAGGCACTTTACAGAGCGTTTAAAAGGGACCAAAAACAAAGTACACAGAAAGAGTACTTGGAACTGCAAACACAAGTCAAAAAGGAAGTTAGGAAGTTAGAAAGGCCAAGAGAGAGATGGAAATTAATATTGCCAAGGGGGCTAAAACCAATTCCAAAATGTTTTTCCAATATTATAACAGCAAGAGAACATTCAAAGAGGCGGTTAAATGTCTAAGAGACACAAATGGCAAAATCACAGATGAAGAAAAGAAAATAGCAAATATATTAAATGATTACAATTCACAGGTTTTTACAAAGGAGGACACGGACAACATGCCTGACATGTCGACCTGTTCCTATCCAATTTTAAACAACTTTAGCATAACAGAGGCAAAAGTGTTAAAGGGACTAGGAGCTCTTAAAATAAACAAATCCCCTGGGCCAGATGAGATCCTCCCAATAGTACTCAAAGAAATTAAAGAAGTTATTTACAAACCGCTAACCAAGATCATGCAACAGTCTCTTGACACAGGGGTTGTACCGACAGATTGGAAAATAGCAAACGTAATACCGATCCACAAAAAGGGAGACAAAACCGAACCAGGTAACTACAGACCAACAAGCCTGACTTCTATTATATGTAAACTTATGGAAACTATAATAAGATCCAAAATGGAAAATTACCTATATGGTAACAATATCCTGGGAGACAGCCAGCATGGTTTTAGGAAAGGGAGATCATGTCTAACTAACCTACTTGACTTTTTTGAGGATGAATGTGACGAAGTGCCCACCCCTGTGTGTATTTTCTGTGTTATATGTTGTATGTTGCGTGTGTTAATGTTGGTGTATAGTCATTTGTACACAGGATATAAATGGGTGTGTGCAGTACAGGTATTTAAATTGTATAATTGTATTTAGGCACGGGATTGCACATCACTGCACGTGCATTTAAAGTATAGTATGTGAGCACGGGGTTGCACAGAATTAATTCACGTGCTGGGATTCAAGTGAATAATTAATTAGTAATTGAATCCCAGCACAACAGTATATATAGATGCACATTTCATTCACTCGGGGTTGGGTGTTCGAGAGTGGAGAACGGGAGAGAGAGAGGAGAAAGAAAAGTGAAATAATAATAAGTGTTTATAGACTCACCGTGTTTGTTTGTGTGTCTGTCCGTGCACCGTTTGTAGTGTTAGTCCGTTTTTTGTTTGTCTATTTATTTTGGCCTCAAGTGCCGTGTCCTGTTTTGTGTTTAAAACCTTTTATTTTCTGTTCTGTTTAATTATTAAATGGTGAGCGCGATCACGCACTCAGCTTCATCAAAACCCCAAGTCTTTGTCGTTTTATTTCCTGCTTCTGGTCTGACGCCACCCACTCCGGTCGTCTTTGTGACACGTGGTGTCATTGTGGGATAACAGCGCCTCCAAGCGTCAGACCAGGAGAGGGGTTTTTGTGTTTTAAAAAAAACAAAAAAAACAAAAACAAAACACAGGACTGTTTTCAAAAAAAAAAAAAAAAAAAAAGGGAAAATGGAAGGCTGGTGCATGGCCTGTGGGGTTTACGGACACACGGTGGCGATCTGCCCCTTCCAAGGTGAGGAGGAGGAGGAACCGGCCCAGGAGAGGAAGGTAGGGAGGAGAAGTAACAAGAGAAGGGGGAAAGGAAAGCTGCAGCAGCAACAGCAACCACAACACCAGCCGGAGGAACAGCAGCCCGGGTGTTACTGCTGCGCTGAGCCTGGGCATTCCAGCACCAACTGCCCCTGGTACCCCCTCGGACAGCTACCCCAACTATGCCCCATCTGCAGAGGTGAGCACTTCGTGGCCCGCTGCCCTGTCCATCAGGAGAGGGAGGAGCAGGGGTCGCCTCAGTCTCCACCACCAGCAGGGGGAGGTAGACTGCTGCTCCCACCGCCCCAACCACAACTGCAACAGCAGCCAGAGGAGCCAGAGAACCTGTTCCCCTGGTGCACCTGGTGCGGAAAAGTGGATCACCGCTGGAGGGACTGCTCCGAGGTGCCACCGAGCTGGTGCGGGCGATGTGAGGAAGGGGGACACGACTGGTCGGGATGCCCCTATGCCAGCTCGCCAGTACCTGAGTGGGAGGAGCCTGAGCGTCCACAGCCCAAGCGGGAGGAGCCTGAACGTCCACAGCCCAAGCGGGAGGAGCCTGAACGTCCACAGCCCAAGCGGGAGGAGCCTGAACGTCCACAGCCCAAGCGGGAGGAGCCTGAGCATCCACATTCCAAGCGGGAGGAGCCTGAGCGTCCACAGCCCAAACGGGAGGAGCCAGAATGTCCTACGCCTGAGTGGGAGGAGCCCGAACGTCCTACGCCTGAGTGGGGGGAGCCCGAACGTCCACAGCCCAAAAGGGAGGAGTCGGTGCGTCCACAGCCCAAAAGGGAGGAGTCGGTGCGTCCACAGCCCAAAGAGAGGGAAGTTGGGGCTTCCACAGCCCTAGGACCCAAGCTGCCAGCAGAGGGAGAATGCCTGCTGGTTTCACCTCCACCAGCAGAGGAAGAATGCCTGCTGTCCCCATGTCCACCAGCAGAGGGAGAATGCCTGCTGGTTTCACCTCCACCAGCAGAGGAAGAATGCCTGCTGGTTTCCCCTTCAGAGGCAGAGCCGCACCAGTCCCCTACAAGAAAGGCAGAGCCGCACCAGTCCCCTGCAAGAGAGGCAGAGCCGCACCAGTCACCTGCAAGAGAGGCAGAGCAGCACCAGCCCCCTGAAAAAAGGGGAGACTACACACTGCTCCCACCTCCGTCGCCAGGAGACTACACGCTGCTCCCAACTCCATCGCCAGGAGACTACACGCTGTTCCCACCTTCGTCGCCAGGAGACTACACGCTGCTCCCACCTTCACCGGCAGGAGCAGAGCAGCCGGAGCTGCCTCTGCCTCCGCCACCTTCACCGCCAGGAGCAGAGCAGCCGGAGCTGCCTCTACCTCCGCCACCTCCACCGCCAGGAGCAGAGCAGCAGGAGCTGCCTCTGCCTCCATCACCATCAGGGGGAGAGGAGCAGGAGCTGCCTCTCCCTTCACCAGAAGGACCAGGACTAGATGCTGGCGGTCCTCAGCATCCCTTGCATAGGCTGCCGAGGGAAGCACTGGGAAGAACCGCCCGGCCGCAGAGGCCGAGAAGAGGGCCAACACCCGCACCCCAGCTTGTCCTGACTCCCTGCCTCGCTTCGCCCAAGGATGCCTGCCACGCTTCGCCCAAGGATGCTTGCCACGCTTCGCCCAAGGATGTCTGTCTGGCATCGCCTGGGGTTGCCAGCCGCTCCGCATCGCCTGGGGTTGCCAGCCGCTCCGCATCGCCTGTGGTTGCCAGCCGCTCCGCATCGCCTGGGGTTGCCAGTCGCTCCGCATCGCCTGGGGCTGCCAGTTGCTCCGCATCGCAGCAGGAAGTACTGTGGCCGGAACCCCACCAAGGGGAGCTGCCGGCCACGGAGATCGTGGGGGAGGTCCGGAGACCTGCACCCACTGCAGCTTCTTCGCTGCCGGAAGTACTGTGGTCGGAGCCCCACCAAAGGGAGCTACCGGCTACAAAGACAGGGGAAGAGGTCAGGAGACCACTTTCCCCCGCAGCAATTTCGCTGCAGGAGTGGACCAGCATGCTGTCAGCCGTGCCACTACCGGCAGGGGTGCTGACAGCATTTCCAGCCATGGGCCCACTGAAGCCTCCCTTCCCAGCCCGAGACTTTGTTCTGGACTGCTGGGTTTTTAAGGGGGGAGGTGGCCATTGAGGCCATGTGTGCTTTGCACAGGGGGGGGGGGGTATATGTGACGAAGTGCCCGCCCCTGTGTGTATTTTCTGTCTTATATGTTGTAGGTAACTACAGACCAACAAGCCTGACTTCTATTATATGTAAACTTATGGAAACTATAATAAGATCCAAAATGGAAAATTACCTATATGGTAACAATATCCTGGGAGACAGCCAGCATGGTTTTAGGAAAGGGAGATCATGTCTAACTAACCTACTTGACTTTTTTGAGGATGAATGTGACGAAGTGCTCACCCCTGTGTGTATTTTCTGTGTTATATGTTGTATGTTGCGTGTGTTAATGTTGGTGTATAGTCATTTGTACACGGGATATAAATGGGTGTGTGCAGCACGAGTATTTAAATTGTATAATTGTATTTAGGCACGGGATTGCACATCACTGTACATGCATTTAAAGTATAGTATGTGAGCACGGGGTTGCACAGAATTAATTCACGTGCTGGGATTCAAGTGAATAATTAATTAGTAATTGAATCCCAGCACAACAGTGTGTTCGAGAGTGGAGAACGGGAGAGAGAAGGAGAAAGAAAAGCGAAATAATAATAAGTGTTTATAGACTCACCGTGTTTGTTTGTGCGTCTGTCCGTGCACCGTTTGTAGTGTTAGTCCATTTTTTGTTCGTCTATTTATTTTGGCCTCGAGTGCCGTGTCCTGTTTTGTGTTTAAAACCTTTTATTTTCTGTTCTGTTTAATTATTAAATGGTGAGCGCGATCACGCGCTCAGCTTCATCAAAACCCGAAGTCTCTGTCGTTTTATTTCCTGCTTCTGGTCTGACGCCACCCACTCCAGCCGTCTTTGTGACAATGCAACATTGAAAATGGATAACTGCAAAGCATACGACATGGTCTATTTAGATTTCCAGAAAGCTTTTGACAAAGTCCTGCATAAAAGATTAATTCTCAAACTGAACGCAGTAGGGATTCAAGGAAATGCATGCACATGGATTAGGGAGTGGTTAACAGGTAGAAAACAGAAAGTACTGATTAGAGGAGAAACCTCAAAATGGAGCGAGGTAACCAGTGGTGTACCACAGGGATCAGTATTAGGTCCTCTGCTATTCCCAATCTACATTAATGATTTAGATTCTGGTATAGTAAGCAAACTCGTTAAATTTGCAGACGACACAAAAATAGGAGGAGTGGCAAATACTGTTGAAACAGCAAAGGTCATTCAAAATGATCTAGGCAGCATTCAGAATTGGGCAGACACATGGCAAATGAAATTTAACAGAGAAAACTGTAAAGTATTGCATGCGGGCAATAAAAATGTGCATTATAAATATCATATGGGAGATAGTGAAATTGAAGAAGGGAACTATGAAAAAGACCTAGGAGTTTATGTTGACTCAGAAATGTCTTCATCTGGACAATGTGGGGAAGCTATAAAAAAAGGCCAACAAGATGCTTGGATATATTGTGAGAAGTGTTGAATTTAAATCAAGTGAAGTAATGTTAAAACTCTACAATGCATTAGTAAGACCTCACCTAGAATATTGTGTTCAGTTCTGGTCACCTTGTTACAAAAAGGATATTGCTGCTCTAGAAAGAGTGCAAAGAAGAGCGACCAGAATTATCCCGGGTTTAAAAGGCATGTCGTATGCAGACAGGCTAAAAGAATTGAATCTATTCAGTCTTGAACAAAGAAGACTACGCGGCGATCTGATTCAAACATTCAAAATCCTAAAAGGTATAGACAATGTCAACCCGGGGGACTTCTTTGTCTTGAAAAAAGAAAAAAGTACCAGGGGTCATAAATGGAGATTAGATAAAGGGGCATTCAGAACAGAAAATAGGAGGCACTTTTTTACACAGAGAATTGTGAGGGTCTGGAACCAACTCCCCAGTAATGTTGTTGAAGCTGACACCCTGGGATCCTTCAAGAAGCTGCTTGATGAGATTCTGGGATCAATAAGCTACTAACAACCAAACGAGCAAGATGGGCTGAATAGCCTCCTCTCGTTTGTAAACTTTCTTATGTTCTTATGTTCTTATTTGAGTATCCCAATTTCAACTATTGTTTCTATTATGAAGAAGTATGAAGAAGTCTCATAGTACTGTCACAATGCTCTCTTGGTCTGAAAGAAAGAAGGTTCTTTCACCAAGAACAAGTAAAAGAATTGTGAGGAAGGTTAATAACAATCTGAGATTGACTGCCAAAGATATTCAAAGTTAATTGGCTGCAAGTGGGACTGGGGTTTCCATTTCAACCATAGGTCGAGTATTGCATGGTGAAGGTCTCAATGGTCGCAGGCCAAGGAAAAAGCCACTGTTAGGAAAACGACATAAGGACAATCGCTTCAAGTTTGCAAAACAGCATTTGAATGATGGATATGAGTTCTGGTCAAAGGTTTTGTGGAGTGATGAAACAAAAATCGAGCTATTTGGTCACGCTGATAGTCGTTATGTTTGGAGAATGTCTGGTGAGGTGTACAAAGAAAAGAACACCATACCTACTGTCAAGCATGGAGGTGGTAATATCCTTCTATGGGGCTGTTTTTCCTCTAATGGCACACCATAGCATACCAAAAGATATTGGCCAATCATCTGAAACCCTCCGCTACAAAATGTGTTTTAAAGTGCAACTGTATGTTCCAGCATGACAACGATCCAAAGCACATATCAAAAGCTACTTCAGAATGGTTAAAGAAGAATAAAATCAAGGTTCTGGAATGGCCAAGTCAAAGTCCCAATCTAAATCAGATTGAGAATCTTTGGTATTATTTGAAGAAGGTTGTGCACAAGAGAAGTCCTCAGAATTTGAATGAACTGAACAATTTTGTGTTGAAGAATGGTCAAAAATCACTAAAGAATCATGCCAAAAGCACATTAACAAATACCCTAATCATTTAAAAGAGGTTATTATTGCTAAAGGTGCCTGAACTAGCTATTCATTTCATTTTCCTTGTCAGGGTATGAATACTTTTCACTTAGCATTTTTGGAGTTTTGCAAAAAAAATTGCTGAGATAAATAACTAGACATCTATGTCTTGTAACTTGTCCTCATCCACAAAAGCAAAACTTTTGCTAGAAAGATTTTTCCTATAATTACTTGTTTTCGAGAAATTTAAATAAATTAAACATTTCCATTGGAGTATGTCAACTTTTGACCACAACTGTATAACTATATCTATAGAAATATACACTGGTCCAGGAACACTACCTACATTTTTGTATATATATACAGACGTGCTCAAATTTGTTGGTACCCCTCCACAAAAAATGAAGAATGCACAATTTTCTCTGAAATAACTTGAAACTGACAAAAGTAATTGGTATCCACCATTGTTTATTCCATATTTAATAGAAATCAGACTTTGCTTTTGATTTTTTATTCAACATAATATTGTAAATAATAAAACAAATGAAAATGGCATGGACAAAAATGATGGGACCGCTAACCTAATATTTTGTTGCACAACCTTTAGAGGCAATCACTGCAATCAAACGTTTTCTGTAGCTCTCAGTGAGACTTCTGCACCTGTTAACAGGTAGTTTGGCCCACTCTTCCTGAGCAAACTGCTCCAGCTGTCTCAGGTTTGATGGGTGCCTTCTCCAGACTGCAAGTTTCAGCTCTTTCCATAGATGTTCCATAGGATTCAGATCAGGACTCATAGAAGGCCACTTCAGAATAGTCCAATGTTTTGTTCTCATCCATTCTTGGGTGCTTTTAGCTGTGTGTTTTGGGTCATTATCCTGTTGGAGGACCCATGACATGCGACTGAGACAGAGCTTTCTGACACTGGGCAGTACATTTCGCTCCAGAATGCCTTGATAGTCTTGAGATTTCATTGTGCCCTGCACAGATTCAAGGCACCCTGTGCCAGGTGCAGCAAAGCAGCCCCAAAACATAACCGAGCCTCCTCCATGTTTCACTGTAGGGATGGTGTTCTTTTCTTTGAAAGCTTCATTTTTTCGTCTATGAACATAGAGCGGATGTGACTTGCCAAAAAGCTCCAGTTTTGACTCATCTGTCCAAAGGACATTCTCCCAGAAGGATTGTGGCTTGTCAATATGCATTTTAGCAAATTCCAGTCTGGCTTTTTTATGTTTTTCTTTCAAAAGTGGAGTCCTCCTGGGTCTTCTTCCATGGAGCCCACTTTCGCTCAAAAAGCGACGGATGGTGCGATCAGAAACTAACGTACCTTCACCTTGGAGTTCAGCTTGTATCTCTTTGGCAGTTATCCTTGGTTCTTTTTCTACCATTCGCACTATCCTTCTGTTCAATCTGGGGTTGATTTTTCTCTTGCGGCCGCGCCCAGGGACGTTGGCTACAGTTCCATGGACCTTAAACTTCTTAATAATATTTGCAACTGTTGTCACAGGAACATCAAGCTGCTTGGAGATGGTCTTGTAGCCTTTACCTTTACCATGCTTGTCTATTATTTTCTTTCTGATCTCCTCAGACAACTCTCTCCTTTGCTTTCTCTGGTCCATGTTCAGTGTGGTGCACACAATGATACCAAACAGCACAGTGACTACTTTTCTCCATTTAAATAGGCTGAATGACTGACTACAAGATTGGAGACATGTGTGATACTAATTAAAGAAACTAATTAGTTTGAAATATCACTATAATCCAATTATTTATTATATTTTCTAAGGGGTACCAACAAATGTGTCCAGGCCATTTTAGAATATCTTTGTAGAATAAGCAATAATTCATCTCTTTTCACAGCTTCTTTGCTTTATTCTATGACATACCAAAGACATGCAAGTATACATGATAAAATAGCTTTAAATTTCATCACTTTTCAGGAGGAATGAAGCATTATTTCAATGAGCTGTAAGGGTACCAACAAATTTGAGCACGTCTGTATATATATTTATTTATTTAAATGAATGTTAAGCTTTGTGACAGCATTTTTGTTTGCAGAACCACACAGCAAGTGGCCACTTTCTCACCACAATGGAAGATTTTATGGGCATACAAGTGCATCATCATACCTTAAGAAGGGGATTTTTCCATTTTTCTGCCATGTGAAAATACTTGTACGACTACTTCTGCTTTCGATGTGGCCACCACCCACCTGTTTTCATTGCAGATGCTAACTGGAAAACAGCATTTGACCTTCCTGGTGAACTGAAAATGGCTAATCAGGATAAAGATGATTTTTCAATATCCAGAAACATATAGTACAATTGCATTTATTTTAAAATCCATCACTCCTAGTCAATCTTTTCAAGAGACCAAATGTGGATGATGTACCTAAAGAGGATCAGTTAACATTGAGACCACATGGCAAAATATAGAGCAGGAAATTATTGCATATGGCCGAAGTGATGGTGAGTACTTAATAAAAGTAAAAATTATGTGCTTTTAAGAGCTAAACAACATTTCATGTCACAATGTCAGAAAACATTTTTAGATTATAAGAGTACTTTATGATCCCTGTCGTCAATGTTTCTAATAATTTCTACCTGATATTTATATGGCAAAACAGGTGTTATAGATTAAAAACTATATAAAATCTATGCATATTTTAAAACACATGCTAATTTATTTACCAATTTTAGGTGCTACTGGCAGAAATCCCTTTTCTAGATCTTTATCATATTCTGGTTTTATACCATGGATTGGCGCTGCCAGCAGAATCGAACCAACACTGCCCAAAACTGAAGCATTAAAGGGAATACCAAGCAGACAAACTGAGGAGTGTCAAACCAAAGAGTCAACCAGAATTGATGAGGACAAGCTAATACATCTTCTTGAATCTGCAAAGTTAGTAATTAGTAAAACTTTTAAATGTTGAAAAGGTATTTTTTATTATAAGTGTGAGCTTATTATACTTCAACATTGTTAAGCCAACAGATCTTTATATTAGAGGTTTTGGGGTGTCTGCTTATACTGTTTTAGTAGAAATCTATCAATCAACTGTTACCTGGTAGAAAGAGTGGTACATTTTAATGTATGTTTATTGCATGTGGAGTGAAACACTGAATATGATTTACAGGCTAACAGAGGTCAACTGGTGGCAACATGTCAAGAACTGGGTGTATCTGGTGTAGGTTCTCGAGCTGACCTTATCAATAGGCTACAGAAGCTAGTGCTCTATAAAGACATTTATCCAAAGATGTTTGTTAAACTTCAAAAACCTGGAGGTAGTGATGGACTGAAATTAAACAAAGATGTTAATTTTGTATTGCTACAGAAAAGGATGGTAATGTTTATTTTATTACTCTATTTTGTCCTTTTCTTCTCTGAAGGTGGTGTGTTGCACATGGGATGTATGCACTCTGTGGTATATTACTACTCACCTCTTTGGTGGCAAGAATCTGCTCGAGATCACACTGACGCATTACTGAGTTTCAAACATGTATATTTCGGACATCGCAGGTAGAGTTGCAAGACACCAATAACCGTACTGAACAGAAGTGTTTTCAGCCACATGATGGTAGGCTCTGTGTAGCCACAGAAGAAAATATCAAGAGTGCTCAAGAAAAAAAACATTAAAAATGCAGCTTTGGCTAACTGCACTGAAGTTCGAAGGTTTAGGTGTGCAGACAGAACATGCAGCAGCTGACAGATACACCCAAGGACATCCTTTCACTGGAACGAAAGAGCGTTATTCACTATGACCTTTTTCATGAAGAAAACCAAGAGAGATCGGAAGAGAGATTGAGAAGTATGACATTGTTGCCAGAGCTCTCTGGCATTATAAATACTTCTGAAGCTGAACAGTTAAACAGGGAACTCTGTCCTATTGACCTATTTTTTTCTCCATGTATTAAATGACTTGCACAAATAATGTAGTACAATTTGATAAAATTGTTTCAAGGGCTATCCAAAGAAAAAAAAGCTTAATTACTGTTACTCATGGATGTAAGGGGTCAAGAAAACTCCCTTTGTCCCCTTGCGTTTGAATGACCAGGGTTAAAAAGTTGTTATGTATGGCTTTTTATTACTTTTATACACAAACTTTATCTAGAATGTTTTTGTTTTTTTTTCAATAATTTAGTCGTTGCCAATTATTTTTTATTATTTTCTCCCAATTTAGAATGGCCAATTATTTTTTAGGCTCAGCTCACTGCTAGCACCCCTGCGCTGACTCAAGAGGGCGAAGACGAACACACGCTGTCCTCCGAAGCGTGTCCCGTCAGCCGACTGCTTTTTTTTCACACTGCGGACTCACCATGCAGCCACCCAAGAGCTACAGCGTCGGGCTGCTTACAGGCAAGCCCACAGGCGCCTGGCCAGACTACAAGGGTCGTTGGTGCGCGGTGAGCCGAGGACACCCTGGCCGACCTAACCCTCCCTCCCCCGGGCGACGCTCGGCTAATTGTGCGCCGCCCCCTGGGAGCTCCCGTCCACGGTCGGCTGTGGAATAGCCTGGACTCAAAGTCGCCATGTCCAAGCTATACAGCACATCCTGCACTCCACGTGGAGCGCCTTTACCAGATGTGCCACTCGGGAGCCCCTTATCTAGAATGTTTTGGCATTAAAATCAGTTAGCAGCAAGGTGTTTAACAGAATATACCTCCATTGGTGAACATTTTGAAAAGGCACTTATTGAGCATTTGTATTTAACAAGGTTTTTGACAGAAGAAGACAACATATTAAAATGTACGACTCCCTTGGCTTATACAGAGAAATACAAGACCAGTACAAGATAATATTAAGGTACTTTTCTTTCTATTTACTTTCTAAAAGCTCACCTCCCAGTAAACACACATTTGAGATATTTGTAGATTTACAAACACATGGTATGTGTCTTACATTGTTGATTTTTAACTTGTGTTTTTTCTAGTATTTAGCGTTTATATTCATGTTCATATGTACTATTTACACTCTTTAGCATTCAGTGCAACGTGGGATTTGAAAAACTGGAAAACACTATTCCCATCACAATGGAAGCAGAGTGATTCTGAGACGTGTAGAGTATCGATTTGCACTGTCAGAAAGACAAACATGTAACTTCTGTTTATCTTGTACAAATATACATTTACTTCTCATATGGTTTTCTTTCTTAGGCAGCAGAGTCTGAAATTCATTTCTCTTCATTTTTAGAATGCTGTACCCAGAAGTGAAAACCTTTGAATGGATCCTATGGTTTCTCATACCATTTCTATGCTGATGCTCAGATTTTCCTCAACTTCCCCACCTCTGACTCCACCATCCCCTCCCGTATCTCTACCTGTCTGTCTGTTATCTCCTCCTGGATGCGCTCGCATCACCTCAAACTCAACCTCTCTAAATCTGACCTCCTTTTCTTTCCCTCTTCCTCCTCCCCCTCCTCTGATCTCTCTATCTCTGTTCCTCTGGAATCTACCACACTCTCTCCCTCCTCCTCAGCTAAGAACCTCTGATTCACCTTGGACCCCTGCCTCTCGTATTCCCAGCACATCTCCACTCTGGCACGCACTTGCCGATTCTTCCTAAGCAACATACAAAGAATCCGACCCTTCCTCGCCAACTACGCCACCCAGCTCCTGATCCAGGCCCTGGTACTCTCCCGCCTAGACTACTGCAACTCCCTCCTGGCTGGCCTCCCTGTGTCCGCCACCCGTCCGCTCCAGCTCATCCAGAACTCCGCTGCTCGCCTGTTGTTCTCTCTGCCTCGCTTCTCCCACGCAACTCCACTGCTCCGCTCACTCCACTGGCTCCCGATCACTGCTCGCATCCAGTTCAAGACTCTTGTACTAGTCTACAGATGCCTTGACCAGACAGCACCCAGCTACCTCCAGACCCTCATCTCTCCCTACACCCCCACTCGACCTCAACGCTCCTCCTGCACTAGAAGACTGGCTCTACCTCCTTTACGCTCCCCTGCCTCCAGAGCCCGCTCCTTCTCCACCCTCGCCCCGCAGTGGTGGAATGATCTTCCTACAGATGTCAGGACTGCCCAGTCCCTGACCACCTTCCGGTGCCTCCTCAAGACTCACCTCTTCAGACAGCACCTGTAGAACTCCTCTTTTTTCCCTCTGGACACTTATCACTCTTCCTTAAATGCACTTTACTTGCTCTTATCTGCCCCCTATTCTACTGCATTTATTGTATTTAATTACATCCTGATGTAACTATCTTGCTAGAACCAAAGTCATTGTATTTTTTGTCTTGCTCTTAATTGTATTATTACTTGTACTGTGATTCTTGAAATGTATTCGCCCTGGATAAGGCGTCTGCTAAGAAATAAATAATAATAATAATAATAATAATAATAATAATAATAATAATAATAATAATAATGTGATACATGCAAGGGTTGGTTAGCTTCACGCAGACTGTGCAGTTGTAAACCCTGAGGATTTTAAAAGAAAACCTTCAATTGTGGTTGCAACCTGCCCAGTGTCATATGCTGTGACCGAGTGATGTTGTTGAGTGGCGTGTGTGGTGACGTAACGGACCAGGAAGTACCAGAAACAATGGAAGTACGGATGAGAGCTGAAATGCTACGCCATTCAGCTGCTTTTATTAAATAATAAAACAAAAACAAAACATTTAAACACACAACAAAACACTACAAAACAAAAGGGCACGTTGGCCAAACAAATATAAATAAACAAATAAGCATGCTGGTTTTACCCCAGCAAGATACTTAACAATTGTTTACTCTCTCTCGCTCAAAAACTGTCTCGCCTCTGACACTCTTCTCCGAGCACAGACAGCTGCAGGTTCTTATATTTATTATCTTATTACCCCTCGGCCACAGTCTGCACGAGTTTAGTAAGCATGTGTGACTGTCAGCTAGTTAAATAATCAGTAGCTGATCAGCCACGCATCCTCACGAGGTTTTTAAATTATAAAAACAACAAATACGCAGCGCTTTGATCTGCGCCTCAATCAAAAATACAAATAATAATAAATATATATATATAGGGGCGGGACACTCCGCCACATATGCTTATAAAAATACATGTAAAAAAGTAATCTCTGCATGTGAATGACAGTAATGCAGTAGAAATATATTTTAAATCTCATTCAGTATGTCTTTATATACACAATAAAAACAGATCTGCAGTATACAGCTGTGTTACAAAGACATGATATTGTGTAATACAATGTTAAAACTATATACACTGCTTGTGTTTTTTTTTTTTTTTTTTAAATCACAGATTTTATGTAAATTACTTTTGTACAACTATTCATAGATGTGAGGGGTTTGCATATTGATTTAAAAACAAGTCATATACAATACCCAAGGCTTGATCTGTTCTTTCAGATAGTTCAGACTTTTTAACAGTTTACGAACCGTTCAATAACAGACATTTGTGTCTGGCCTATATCTCGATGAAACTCTATAGGAAATTCGGTACAGAATTATTAATTATTAATTATTATTATTTTGTATTTAAGGCTATCATAATACATATATGGGGCAGCACAGTGGCATAGTGGTTAGTGCTGCTGCCTCACAGCACCAGGGTCCTAGGTTCGAATCCGGCCTAGGGTACTGTCTGTGTGGAGTTTGCATGTTCTCCCCGTGTTCGCATGGGTTTTCTCCGGGTACTCCAGTTTCCTCCCACAGTCCAAAGACATGCTGTCCAGGTTGATTGGTCACTTGAAATTGCCCTCTGAGTGAGTGTGTGAATGAGTGTGTGTGTGTGTGTGTGTGTGTGGTGCCCTGCGATGGACTAGCGTCCCATCCAGGATGTAGTCTCGCCTTGTGCCCTGTGTATATCGGGTTAGGCTCTGGCTCACCGCAACCCTGTAAAGGAGTAAGCGGTTAATGATAATGGATGGATGGATAATACATGTATGATAAACCCATTAAAACCAGTCTTTCATGTCTATGTTAAACATTGTCATTGTTTTTGGAAATACAACCCTTTTATAATCAGCAAGTTAGGTTTTAAAAAAGGAAATATTTACCCAATGGAAAAAAGAACTGTGAATGAGAACTGCTTGAGTGGTCCCGAGCCCGTTATTATTAGATAGAAACACTTACATTAAAGATATCACTGTACATTAAGTACGAGACAATGCAACAATAATTGGCATAAGGAAAATGAATAATAAAACTGTGAAATCATAATATAGCCGAAGAGCGGCATGCGAGTGGTCCTGCGGGGATCACTGCACGCAACACAAGACAATGAATGAGAACTACTTGAGTTGTCCGAAGCCCGTTATTATAAGATATAAACACTTGTATTAATTATATCACTGTAAAGTATGAGAAAATGAAACAATAATTAGACAAAGAAAATGAATAATACACAGCTGTGAAATCACAATATAACAGCGGCAGCAAGTGGTCCGAGTGATCCCAGTGGTCCGGACCACTGTAACGTCACAGCGCTGAGTGGCCCTGACCACAGGGCACAGAATGCTACAACCTCTTCTCCAACCAAACAATTTACAAATACTCGCATATTTGTATTTTCAGTGCATGACATACTCCATTTTTCACTGACTGTTGTTAAAATTCACGATTTCAAGATTTCTGTGACAAAATCGTAGTCTTAATTATAATTAGGGCTTCTGTTTTTCGGGTTTTATTAATTGTATTTCGGTGTTTATTTTTAGCTATTTTCGAGTTTTATGTAAATCGTTTTTTTTCTGAGCTTTCATTTTTTATATACTGTATGAAATTAGTGTTTTCGGTTACATTTCAAAATACTTGCGCGTTTGTTTTTTTTGTCAAAATATGTGTATAGTAACTCGACAGTACTTCTTTCCTTTGCCTGTCTTCCACAACGAAATCCCTACGGTCACGGGCACATTCTTCTGGGGTTTTTGTGTTTAGGCATTTTTGTACATTTTGCCACAATTCTATTTTAAATCCTCTGTATCTTAACTTTAAATCCCGCTAACAAGCCTCCATCCTGATTGTAATCTCGTTTTAAATCTTGCAATAGAAATGTAGGAATGTGCTATCACTCGGTAGTTGGGGCAGGTTTAAAGTATTCAGAACAAATCAATGATAAATGCAAGTCAGGAAGGCGGGACATTGCCCAGCAGCACAGGGAAATGTATTTATTATTATTTTTGTAGTAGGTTTTATTTTTTAATGGGAAAAGGGTAACGTCAACGTGAATTGATGAACCATTTCCACAGTTTTTCCAGTGTTTTCCGGTGTTTATTGGCTATCCACCGATTTCATTTTTTTGGTATCGGGGGTGTTTTATCGGGTTTTATCGGTTAAGAAGCCCTAATTATAATGTCCTCTTTTACGTGGTTGTTCGGTGGCCTCAATAACTTCCTTCATTGGCAGATGCTACTGCTTTTGCTTCAGATGCCTTTTCTTCTGCATTTGAGTCAGGAGTTCCTGGGTTGTTTTAAACTTACCCAGTGTAGAAGCATGATTACAAGTAATTTAACACAACCAAGTAATACAGTACAGCAGTGGTCGGCAAATGGCAAATCTGGCCCGCGGACGTGGCCTCCTTAGCAGGGCTGTATCCAGGATGGAGCGAGAGCGGAACTTCATTGTAATATTGCCGCAAGGGGGCTGTCATGGGGGATTCCCCATATGATCTTCATATATAGTAGTGGCGGGGCAAACGCAACAAACTGTATACTGTAAACATAATGTTTCCGGTGTTTTCTGCTGATGTGAGTGGGTGTGTGAGTCGGTTTCACCGGCTAATCTCTCTCCCATAGTAGCCTGACTGCAGTTCTGCAAGTGGATATCGATGGGCCAATGGGTGATGAGTGGGCGGAGTCAGCGTCCATAAAAGGGCATGCTGCATGCCAATTGAGGGAATTGATTCCAAAATGCTTGCTGATTGTGGGATAAACAATACATTTGTATATCAGGTTTTGCACACAACGACATATTGTATTACATTTAAGTCTCGCTATGGTACTGGAACCATCATACACAGGAATGCACAAAAACAACAAAAAAAGTAAATTCAAAAGTAGCACACATTTTTATTTTAAATGCTTCATTGCGTTACATTTATGCCTGGCTATGGTATGGAACCCTCAGACACAGGAATGCAGAATAACTTTTCTTTTTTTTTTTTTTAAGTAGCATACATTTGTATTTTAAATGCTTAATTGCGTTATAACAAATTCACTGAGAGCAATTGCACTTTCCTTTTGCGATCAGTTTTAAATCATCAGATGTGAGTGTGACGGACTTGACAGCGATAATAGTGAATCCTCCAAAAATGTACGTACCCTTCATTATTTTGTTGAAATACCAAATCGCACAATATGTCACTCAAAACCACTTGACAAATGTGGGGGGGCACCAGCTGACATTTTGAGGTACATTTCACTTTCAACATATTGGAATGTTAAAGTAAACTAATTTGTCTCTTAGTAGATGCAACACAGATGCCATATTATTTTTACTGATATGTATGCCATATTATTTTTACTGATTGTATAAGCAGGTAAAGATTACTGATGCAGCATTGCCGCGGGGAATGTAGTTAAAGCTCATATGATCCAGGGTGCATGCAGGCACAACTTTACATAGGTTATACAAATGTGCTGTGCGCCCTGGACTTGATATGAATGATAGGTCGAATTACATTGAAATTGTTCAGTATGTGTTCTCTATGCCATCCGCCATACAGCAACATATTTGTAGAGCTCATTTTTGCGGCGGGGGGATGGGATGGGATGGGATGGGATGGATGTGGCCCGCTCTGCAGCTGCCCGCAGGTCATTTGGCCCACCGTGAAATTTAATTGCCAACCCCTGTAGTACTGTATTCAAAAACAAATAACGGTTCTGTTCTACCCAGTAATCTCTGGGATCAGCACCATGGCAATTGAGAGTGTGCACGTAACCAGAAATAATGTACTGTAGAACTGTTTATGCAATTACACATCACGTTTTTTTTTTTATGTACGGTACATATATTTTCTGAATAATATATTTCTCAGCACATGTTTTGCTCATAAAGTTTTTTCTGTTTTGCAGGTTATGCTTCTGAAAAACAAAACTAAGGTTGCAATTTAAAACAAAATCAAAAAGCAATTCTCAACAAAAGAAGTGTAGAGAGAAAACAGATATTTTTTTACAGTTACAGGTATGCTTTTATTTTTTTATTGAACTCGAAATGTATCACTGAACAGTTGAGCTGGGACAATGTGTGATAAAGACAGAAAGAATAAGAGCTGTAAATCTCCCTCCCTCCCAGAAAGGGCACTGTGTAAGTTTGGTTGTACTCTTCCCCATAGACGGGTCGCCTCGACGGTGGGCAGAAACAGGAAGTCGTCCATCTTGGAGGAAGCGCGTAACTGCACAAATACGCAAAACAATACCCATGCAATCAGCTGCGGGTCAGGCAGTGATTGGTTAAACAGTGGCGCCAGCTGATTGCAGGGAGGAGTTGGGTAGTATAAAGGGGACGCAGCTACGTGAGTACGGCCTCTTCCGCTGAGAACGAAACCTATGGCTGGAGCATTGTTTGTTTTGTTTTGTTACGTGTTTGTTTGTTTCTTGCAAAGGAGGAGTAGGGTCCCAGGAGCTGTGTAAGCACAAACACTCACCACGATTCCCTGGATTTGAAGGGCACTATACAGTGCACAGTGGACGTGGATTTATTGTGTATTTTGTTTGGGTTTTCAAGCCCGCCGTGTACCCCCGATACCATTGCTGGTAGAGGGGCGGGTCTTTTGTTTCTGTTTAAATAAACACAGATGTTTTTGGGAGAAATACTGTCTGGACAGTCACTTATTACACCACACCACTCGCATCAGGATCACACAATGTAAAATGCTATGTGTGTCTTGTGCGGTATCAAATCCAGCCAGAATAAGCAGATTGTTTTGAAGTGAATATTTCCAAAAGCTAATTCGTCTAAAGTAGAAAGGGGATATTTATATCAGGCAGTCAAAAATGACTTTTAGCAAAATGCTTACATGTTAGTGTTTAGTGCAGTAGTTCATGTTAATCAGCTGTAACATAAAGCTTGTTGATGGGCACTCACTGTATGATATTGTAGCGATCTGTACCAAGTGTTGTGTTGTATCGTTTTGTGTCGCTGTTCCATGTTTTGTCAATGTCCTGAGTGCCTAAGCATGTGAGTGCACCTGTGGGGCGGGGGTGTGTGATTGAGTCGTGACCACAGTGTGTTTGTGAATGTTGTCCAATCGTGTTGCGTTTCTGATTTCGTAGGTTTCTGTGACTTCGTAGACCTACCCGTGATGTAGTAAAGTAATTTTCACTCCTGTAACTTAGTTTCATCCCTGCTGTGGTAGTTTAGTTACGACTATTCATTTCAAACTACATTCGTATGCAAATGTACGAATCTCATTATAATATCAAAGTTTCGCGCTTACCCTTGAAGTATGATCATTTTTTCCTGATTTACGACTTCAGCTTGTATCTGTTGTTTTACACATGCCTCTCACTGGTGCAGATTCAACTAGCTGTTTGTATGTGCAACTTCCTGTTTAAACATTTCCTGGCTTTTAGTTGTTTTAAAATAAAGCACCTGAAAATATAAAATAAACCAAAAAAATGCATTTATTAACAGTCTATATTAAATAACAGTGGCAATAAATACGTTTTGTTTTGATTTCTTTTATATTTTAAGGTGCTTTATTTTAAACTTCACTTTAATAATGGAAGGGAAAACACAGAAACAAATCATTGCAAAGTTCTTTGATTAAACTGAAATCTTTTCTTATCAGTAATTAATTATGTAGTGCGTAGACAACTGAAATACGACGAAAAGTATTTACTTGCGTAGCCTACTGTATGTACTGTACTTATTTCTTTTACACAACTAAAATATACATAGACTCAAACAATTTTTTTCTGTGATATTCTTAAAGCACTGAAAACATAGGGAAACATGGTTAGGGTACAGACAAGTACAAACATGTGTAAAAGATCTCCACCCACTCGGGTTCGTTGCCCCTTTAAAAATAGACCCAACACGACAGAAATGGATTTTAAGCGCTGGTGCGCTATTTTTAATAAACACAAAAAATCAAACAAAACACACAAAATAAACACCTAGCTCTGTACGAGCACTAACTAACACACAGGAACACCCTGGCTAACACGGGACAGCTACGCTGTTTCCCCGTCCTTACAAAACACACTGGTTTCATACAGCACTTACTTTTTAACTCATGACTGCCAGGAAGCAGAGCACACCTTCCTGCCTCCTTCTCCTCAGCAGCCTTGAGCAGACTAGCTGCCTCTCTTAAATACCCTGCACCTGGTTTTAATTTAACAATAGCTACCAGGTGCAGGGGATAATTAATAATAACAATTAGCAAATCAATGAAACAATAAACCAAAACAATTAAACTAAACAAATGTGCATTCCACACATGTTTTCCACTCAGGGAGGCTTTAACCCCCTCCCTGCTGTGTTACACATGATAAACTGGACAATTACTGTGCAAATTTACCATGGTATATAGAAACAAGCTTAGTTTTATTTATGCTTTCCGTTTTTGGGAACCCTTTCTTTTAGATCTACATTTTGGTTTGTTTTTGCTCAGGGTCCCAGGGTCTGTGTTACGTTTAACACATCACATTCAGTTTGTCCTGTTTTTTTTTTTTTTCTGCTGCTTGTTTTTTGTAATCCTCCTAAGGCATGCCATTTTTTTTAAATGTCAAGTGTCAATGTCCCATTGAATCAATTTTGTTAGTTATTTCTTTCCATGTTTCTTAATGTTTTTTGGCCCTGTGAAATGTTAAATAATATTTGTAGATTTTTTTCCATTTCACTAACAGGTCCATTTCGTTTTTTGTGGAGATGTGTTCTCTTTGCGCTCAACATTACAATATGAACACACAATAGGTCTGGAGTAGGGAATCCAATTATGGACACTTTTCCCAATCCTAGGATTTAGGGATTTTTTCTCTTCATAATCCCTAGACTCTGGCTATTAATAGTAATAATAATAATACCATGCTTTTGCTTTTATTAACCCTTTAAGGACCGGGATTGTGTTAATACGAGCATACGAGCATACATATCGTGTAAACACGATAAAAAAAGCACTTTGTTTTGCTGACTTGCAGGGCCACTGTACTTTGCAGTATAGACTTGAAACACACATCAATGGATAGGGGAGGGACTGACGTTCACTTCCTGATTTAGTGTCTAAAGGGTGGATACAGTTTACAGCAGACTGGCAGAGTCAAAATCAGAAACAAAACATCACAGGAACTTGTTTACAGATAATCAATCAATCAATCAATCAATCAGTCAATATTTATTTATATAGCGCCTTTCATAATGGACCACCATCACAAAGCGCTTTACCAGATAATGAGGAACAATGCGTAATACATTAAATACAGTGAAATACAGGGCATAGTACATTAAATACAAACAGTAAAAAAAATGCAAATACATTAAAAACAGGCATTTACAATGCAAATACATTAACTACAGGCATATTACATTAATTACAGGGCTAGGATGTGAATTCTAAACATTGTGGATGTGTGTGTCATACAGAATCATACGAATAAGATGGAGTGAAAAACCTGAAATAGCAATTTAGACAACAGCTAATAACAGATATCAAGCTTAAAGAGCACTGAAAGCAAGCGAGAACAAGTGGGTCTTGAGAGTTGATTTGAAGCGAGCGACTGTGGGAGCTGCACACACTAAAGCTGGGAGAGAGTTCCAGTGAGTCAGGGCCATGAAGCTAAAACAGCACTCTCCGAGTGTGGTGCACTTTTGTTTGGGTATAACAAACAGGCCAGAGTCAGAGGACCTCAGCTTGTGTGCAGGGACATAGCCGGTCAGCAGGTTGGAGAGATACTCTGGACCTGTCGGCAAGGGTCTTGTAGGCAAGCAGGAGCATTGTGAAAGTAATCCTGAACTTTACAGGTAGCCAGTGCAGCTGGGCAAGACGGGGTAATGTGATCATGTTTTTTACATCTAGTAAGGATCCTAGCAGCGGCATTTTGAACCAGCTGCAATCAGTTTATGGCGCATGATGGAAGACCACCATAGAGAGTTGCAGTAGACGACTCGAGAGGAGATGAATGCATGACAGAGTATGTCTGCATCCGGGAGGGAAAGTTAGGGACGGACCTTTGAGATGTTTCGGAGGTGGTAGAAGGAGGATTTGACTACAGAGTAGATTTGGGCATCAAAGGAGAGATTTCTATCCAGAAGTACACCAAGGCTTTGTACAGTGGGGGAAGGCAGCAGCAGACAGCTTCCAAGGTTCAAGGAAGCAATATTGAGATTCTTGAGTTGAGTTTTCGATCCTACTAGAATAAGTTCAGATTTGTTAGTGTTGAGCTAAAAAAAAATTGGCAGACATCCAGGCCTCGATGTCTTGGATGCAAGCTGAGAGCTGGACCATGGCAGAGGGACATCCAGGCTCTAATTTTTGGTAGTTGAGGTGACCCAAGGGAAGCATGTAGATGTTAAAGAGAAGAGGCCCAAGAACAGACCCTTGAGGAACACCGCCAGTGACCAGGTTTGCATCACCACTGCTTCCATCATAGAAAACAGACTGCATGAGTCCAGATAGGTAAGAGGACAGGCAGGAGAGATAGATTCCAGAGATCCCAGCATATTTCTGAAGGCGGACAAGAAGAATGCTATGATCTATGGTATCAAAAGCAGACAAGGACAGAGGGCACAGCAGCATCAGCATTAAGCAAAAGATCATTTACACTAAAAAATAAATAAATATCAAGACAGATAAAGAAAGAAATGTCTTGATTTATGTATTCATTTATTTCAGTGTTTATTAATGTATTTATTTATTTGTTTTACTTTTACCAAATATATAGGCTATCCTTCAGCATAGCTAATTCTCAGAAATTAACATTCCTCTTTATCCAGTGGGGACCACAAATAGCGTTACTCTCATCAACCAGTATCGAGGAACCGTACTTCCTTGCGCCAATAGGGACCACAATGAGGGTTACACTGACAGGAAACCAACATTTTTCAAAGATCAAGATCAAAATCTCAGAATGATGATGATGACTCAAAACAATCTCCAAAATCTCCTGAATGTAAAAAATAATAACAGAGTCCTGAGAATTCTCAGCTGGCTGACTTCATCTTTCAAAATACTGCTTGTTTTCTCAACTAATTGTGTAGCACTGACAGTATAACACAACACGCTTGCAAACGTTAGGTTACTTACCGTAACCCTGGTTCCCTGAAAGAGAAGACGACCACCAACATTAAGTATGGGATATTCCCTGCCCTAGATGTAGGTAATACTGAGCTCTCTATATCAGAGCTGCCGAAGGCCCCTTCCTGTGATGAAGCACTCAGTCCCGCCTACCGAGGGTATAAAACCGTCACTCACCAGAAGATCTGCCTCTTTTTCCACCGAACCCGTGAGGGCGACCAGAGCGACCTCATGGTTGGCGGTCGTCTTCTCTTTCAGGGAGACGACCACCAACATTAAGTATGGGATAATGTATACCAGAGCCGTCGCGAGGGAGAAGGAACGGCAGCATATGAGGGATGCACAAGCGCTGTCTAAAGGTTAGCGGCGTGAACTTACACCCTCAAGGACCCTTGTGCCCACAGATGGCACAGCTGGATCTACAACATTAATGCAGTAGAATCTGGTGAAAGTATGCAGCGTAGCCCAGCCAGCCGCAGCACAAATCTCAGACATCGAAGCGTCCCTAAAAAGGGCCCACGATGTAGCCAACCCTCTAGTCGAATGCGCAGCTACTCTACCAGGTGGGGGTAATCCAGCACCATCATATGCAGTCGACACCATGTCTGCAATCCAGTGCGACAGACACTGCTTAGAGGGGGCTGTCCCAAGGTCCGTGTACCATAACAAACAAAAAGCTGATCCGATTTACGCAAAGCTTTCATCTTAAGTACATAAAACCTCAATGCCTGCACTGGGCAGAGGAAATTTAGTTTCTCATCCTCCTGTGAAGTAAACGGAGGCGGGTGAAAAGACTCCAGTTCCACAGATTGGTTAACATGAAAAGCTGTGATCACCTTGGGGAGGAAAGCAGGGTTGGTGCGCAATGAAACTCTGCTTCCATCATCCCACACACGCTTGCAGGAGCTGTGCACAGACAGCGCCTGCAGCTCACTGATCCACTTAGCAGAGGTGACAGCCAAAAGGAAGGCTGTCTTCATAGACAGGTACTTCAGCTCTATGGAGTCTAAAGGCTCAAACGGGGCCTTTGTAAGAGCCTCCAGTACAATGTTAAGGCTCCCCTCAGGAAGAACAGTCCTCCTAGGAGGATGTAATCTTTGTGTGCCTTTAAGAAAGCACATAGCCAAAAAGTGCGCACCTGGAGACCTAGAATCTACGGGGGTATGACAAGCAGATATGCCAGATACACTTTCAGCGTGGAAGGAAACCTTCCAGCATCAAACAGTTCCTGCAGGAACTGCAATATAACTGGCATCAGGCAAGTAACTGGGTCATGGCTCCTAGCCAGACACCAGGCTTGAAAACACTTCCACTTGTAGGTATAAACTGACCTAGTGGAGTCTGCCCTAGCATTCTGCATCGTGCTCACAACCGCGTCCGACAGCCCCAGGGCTAGCCAGCTGTCCCTTTCAGGGGCCAGACCCACAACTGGAACCTGCCCGAATCCGGGTGCCAAAGGGAGCCCTGTGCTTGAGTGAGGAGATCCAGGCGAAGCGGGATCTCCCAAGGCTGGCCGTCCAGCAGCTGGCACAGGGTCGCAAATCATATCCTCCTGGGCCACCTGAGGGCCACTAGAAGAACTGACGCTTTCTCTGACCGGACTTTCTCCAGGAAAGCCGGGAGCAACGGTATAGGAGGAAAAGCGTACAAAAACGCTTTGGGCCAAATGTGCGCTAGGGCGTCTACGCCTAGTGGACCGCCTGAGCGATGGAGGGTGTACCATAGGGGGCAATGTGTCGTCTCTGCCGAAGCGAACAGTTCAACCTGTTCCTTCCCGAACTGTTCCCAAATGCGCTCCACCGTCTGGGGGTGGAGACGCCACTCTGACGGATGCGGACCTCTCCTGGAGAGTAGATCCGCTGCCAAGTTCACGACTCCCGGAATGTGCGTCGCCCGCAGGGACAGCAGGTTGGCTTGGGCCCATACTAACAGCCTGAAGGATATGCGATGTAACCCCGAAGACCGAAGGCCTCCCTGGTGGTTGATATACGCCATTACTGTTGTGCTGTCCATTCAGATCAGCAGATGTGCACCACTCAGCACTGGAAGAAAGTGCTGGAGAACCAGGAACACCACCCGCAATTCCAGCATGTTCACATGCAGGGGTGCCCAGCGGTCCAGCCAGGATCTGCTGACTCCCCTGCCCTGCCAGACTGCTCCCCAGCCCTGGCTGGAGGCATCTGTTGTCGCCACTTGGCGATTTAATATTACTCCCATTTGCACCCCTCTGCGCAGGTGAGAGGGAGCCCTCCACCAGCGTAGGGCCGCTGAGCATGTGCGAGACACAGTCAACCTGCTGTGTTTGTCGCGTTTGGCATTGAGATGAAATGCATTGAGCCACAACCTGAGGGTTACCTTTGATCCCTGTCGAAACAGGGAGAGGCAATCTTGAATAGCTGCTATCCTGTCGTCCGACAGGTATACACGCATTGCATTGGAGTCCAGCTGGAGCCCCAAATACGTGGTTGTGATGGGGTGCAGCCTATTTTGTGGTGGTTCTGTGTTTTTTGTATTGTTTAGAGTGGATGTGAGTGAGTTTGGGGTGTGGTTCAGTGAATTTATGTGTGAGGAATGTGTGGAATGTGCCTGGGCTAATGAGGTGCGAATTGCCCAATTAGCCCAGGCACCTGTATAAAAGGGAGTGGTTGGGTTTGTTAGGGGGAGAGTGTTTGTTAGAGGTGAGTGTTTGTAAGGAGGAGAGTGTTTGAAACTGTGAGACGACGTGTGTGTGTGTGTGTGTGTGTGTGTGTGTGTGTGTGTGTGTGTGTGTGTGTGTGTGTGTGTGTGTGTGTGTGTGTGTGTGTGTGTGAGTGTGTGAGTGTGAGAGAGTGTGAGTGGTTCTTTTTGGTTTGTTTAAAGCCTGTTTTGTGTTTGTCTTTTTGGTTGGTGTCACAAAGACGGCCGGAGTGGGTGGCGTCAGACCAGAAACAGGAACACAAACGACAGAGAGATGGGGTTTTTTGGTGAGGCTGAACGCGTGATCGCGTTCAGCATTTAATAAACAGAACAGAAAATAAAAGGTTGGAACAGACAAAAACACTGGACACGGCACTACACGCCAAAATAAATAGACAAACAAAACGGACTACACAGACAAACGGTGCACGGAGAGACAAACAAACACGGTGAGTACAAACACTTCTAGATATTATTTTTACTACTTTTACGTTCTCCTTCTCTCTCACCCGTTCTCCACTCTCGAACACCCAACCCTGAGTGCAAGAAATGTGCGTCTATATATACTATTGTGCTGGGATTCAATTACTAATTAATTATTCACTTGAATCCCAGCACGTGAATTAATTCTGTGCAACCCCGTGCTCACATATTACATTTAACCAGCACGTGAAGTGATTTGTGCTCTCCTCGTGCCTAAATACAAATCTACACTTTAAATACACGTGAAACACAGACCCGTTTATATCCCGTGTACCAATCTATACACCAACATTTACACACGCAACATACAACACATAACACAAATGCACACAGGGGCGGGGTGCTTTGCCACAGTTGGCCATCGAGCCCTTTTGTTTGTTATAGAGTGTTTTGTTTATTGTTTGATTTATTATTAAAACCCGAGCGCAAACGCGTCTCGTTTTCCCTACCTACCTTTGCCTTTGTTTTTGTATTGCTTCTTCCTGGTCCGGGACGTCAGTACTGCAACCGCTCTGTCACAGTGGTGCATTGCACTGCTGCGAGCCGACTCTTTGCATCGTTCAAGGCTAAGCCCAGCCTGACCAGATGCTCCGTCACAATTGGCGTGTGGGCTAGAGCTCCCTCTCCAGACTGGGAACAAATCAACAAGTCGTTGAATTCAAGACCCTGATCCCTTGCAGGCACACGGAAGCCAGTACAGCGTCTACGCACTTTGAAAACGTACGCAGAGCTAGTGAGAGCCCGAACGGCAGAACAGCAAACTCGACAGGAGAAAACCGCAGGTATCTCCTGTGCTCTGGACGAATGGGGATATGAAAGTATGCGTCCCGCAAGTCCACAGTGAACCAGTCACCCGGCCGGACAGACTGGAGGATGTGACGGTGTGTCAGCATTCGGAACCTCCTTTCTTTCAGAAACCCATTCAAGAGCCTCAGATCTAAGATGGGGCAAACCCCTCCATCTCTTTTGGGTACCAGAAAGTATCTCAAGTAGTACCCCTCCTACTGGGAGACTGGGTCTACTCGACGAATGGCCTGCTTGCGCAGCAAGGCGGCGACTTCTTCTTGAAGTACCGAGGCTTGCAAGGGGTCTGTTACGGAGGTGTTTATAACACCCCGAAAGGGAGGAGGTCCCGAGTGAAACTGAAGCGCATAGCCGGTTTGCACGGTAGCGAGCACCCAGGTATCCGTGGTGCAAGCGCGCCAGTATTGCAGCTGTTGTGCCGAAAAGGGGGTCTGAGGCCGCCAGCCTTCAGGGGCCCTGCTGGGGCTGGGGCTGGGGCTGAGCAGTTTGGGGTGAGCGCGTAACGTTCTTATGTAACGAGCTGGCCCTGAGGACGACCCCTGAGACGCTGGTACGTGGATTGACCACGGCCTGCGTTTCCTTTACCTGCTGGTTGGGCTTTGTTACCCTGAAGGCGATGCCTTAGTTCACCCCGTGGGGCTGTGGGGACTGGAACCGTTCTGGTGACAGTTCGAGTCTTGGGAGCCCGCCAACGGCTCGACCTATTCCACGCCGGAACGCGCAGCCACATGACAGGAAGCCTCTCGGTCTCGAAGAGATTTCTGCAGAATCTCTTCCACAGCTGGCCCAAACATATGCCCCGGGGCTATGGGCGCATCCAGCAGCGCAGCTTTATCTGCGTCAGGGACCCTGGCCTGTGACAGCCACAGCTATCTACGCGCCACAACTAAGCCCGCCAGGTTTCGGCCCAGGGCTTGCCCCTGCAGGCCGGAGATCTGCAGCAGTGCATCTGACAGGAGACGCAGCTCCGAAGCCACCGGCTCCGGGAGCGGGGCCTCGCGCAACACTCCATCCACATATGCAGTCAGCATACTCGCTGTGTTAGCCAAGCGGGTTGCCTGCGCCCCTGCTGCGTACGCTCGCTTTAGATGCATCTCTGTCACCCTGCACTGAGGGTTAGGACACATTGGGTCTCTAGTGAGCCCCCCCACCGGCGGGGCACTCACCAAGGCTGCGATAGTGGAGTCTACTGGTGGAAACCCCGCCAGGCCAAGCTTATCCGCGCCCTCCAAGGAGGAGACCGGTGTAGCCTGCTTGGAGATACTAGGGGCCGAAGCTGGTCTATCCCAGGAGGTGCGCACTTCCTCCACAAAGTCTGGGAAGGCTGGGAAACACTGCGGGCGGGGAGCCAGCACCTGCGTCCGGAACACGGAGAGGTGCAGCTGTGCCGCCGGTGTCCAGGGAACCTGCAGGAACGCTGCAGCACATTCCATAAGAGCCGAGACCGAGCTAGGCAATGGGGTGGAATTGGCTTCCGACACACACTCGGAAGATCTTCCAGTGAGTGACGGTTTTATATCCTCGGTAGGCGGGACCGAGTGCGTCATCACAGGAAGGGGCCTTCGGCAGCTCTGATATAGAGAGCTCAGTATCACCTACCTCTAGGGCAGGGAATATCCCATACTTAATGTTGGTGGTTGTCTTCGACTTGAAAGGGAACTGAAGGTTATAGTTTCATCAAATAACACGCATGCCAGACATTTTTTTTTATATTTACATGATTAATTATATATATATATAAGTGCGTTCCCTGGTATAAACTCGGAACTCGGGTGTCCTATAATAAACATATGCGTGGATGAAACTCCCTGGGGTCTTTTTTTATTTTTTATTTATTTATTTTTTTGCGTGCGATACGTGCAACTAGCCCATTTTTAAATGTCAATAAATCGTTTAATATAATTGATACAGACGTCCAAATAAATGCATTCCCTAGTATATGTCCATATTGACAAAACAAGATAATTGTCATTAAACTCAGATATCCTGTAATATACTTATGCGTGGATAAAAGTGCCTATATAGGGTCTAAAAATCTGCAAAACAAAAAACTAAAACAAAAAAGGGACATTTTTATCTTACTTTGGCGACTTATTTCTCTTATTGTATGACAGGTATTGAGTTTGTTTCTACATTTCACCTAAGAGTGTTGGGAACTACAAATTAAAAGTGAAATGGTGCTTTTGGTTGATTTACTTTTGCTGCGCCAATACCCTGAAAACACGTAACTATCCGTGCTGTATAGAGTCTCTGGCAGTTCTCGCTGATAACTTGGCGCGAGGAACTACCATTCCTCTCAATATTACCCGTAAAACATACAATATGATGCTCTTTTTAAAAACACATGTGAGTCAACGTGTATTTGTGTTACTGTTGGTACTGTGGACTCGGGGGAAGCGCACATGGTACCGCACTGTACTACTCGTGTGTACTTAACTTCACTTTGCAAAATGGTAGCGCAGCGGACAGAACCTGACCACGACAGACATCTAATCACTCCACGATCCACCAAGATGTGCTGTGTGCAAAACTTAGCAATGAGTATGGTGACTGTATTGTCGACTAAAATTGTCAGTCAGGCTTACAACACATGCAGTTAAAGTGTTTCCTGTCTTAAGTATCTGCATATCACATTATGTGTGCGGAAATTCGTTCTCCAAGCCGAACATTATATTAATATCAGCGTTCTTTTAATTTAAAATAATTGAGTACCCCTGTTCTATAAGATGGTCATGGGTTCTTTTTGCAGCTTCTTCTGGTGGATAACCCCTAGTGAACCCTCTTCCTTTAGGCACTACGATGCCTTTGTTTAAGCAATAGCTGCAGCTCCATTGAACTGTTGGATGCCCTGAAGCACACATCGAGCCACTGCATCACACAAGAACAGACGATAGGTATACTTCAAATATTACTTGTGAAACACATGTAGTTGTTTTTTTTTAGTTTGTGGGTGCACCCATTTGACACATTTTTTGTTCAATGTCATTTACACAATTTTAGAAATGTTGACACAATGCTTGAAATGAATCACACATTCATTAATCACACACTGAATCAACCACAAAGAATATGCATATATGATTTGAATGTGAGTACTCCACCACAGTTCCATTCAAAGGAAATTACACTGAACTGAGGGATAGATTTACAATATTCCCCACTACAAATGTAATCAGCATTGCTTTCATATCGAAATACATTTAACAGATTCATTTTTCTAATATATCCACAATCTGCTCCTACAGAGAACCCATACGAATCCTACTGGATTTCCTACAAGGAAATCCTATTGTAAAAGCTCCAAAACCCTAAAGGATTTTTCTATTGGATTTCCTGTGGATTTTTTTTTTAATGGGAAAACCAATTGGGGTTTTTTGACTAGGGATACAGAATTATTATTAAATCTCAGTTCAAAATAAATTGGCATTGAACTGACACCAGTCTCGTTAACTATACCCGAACTATAATAACAAAGTTTATTTCCCTTTAAAACTGCAAGTCCCAAAATCCTTTGCGTTTGATGACCCGCAGTCGAAGGGCAGTAAAATGGAGTCACAAGACTTTCAGACTAAAAATATTATAACATATATCAAAAATAACAAAGCAGCATGTTTTGATGTCAGTGTTATATATACTCGTCTAATGTTTTGAAATCAGAGGCTCGCTGTTGTTACGTTTCCTACAAAGCTGAATGGGCAATTTTCCTTTTCAGTACAGAGACGGTATTTTTTTTCTTCAGCATTCTAGACAACCGTATGTTCACATATAAAAGAACGGACACACTATTACAAACAAACGATGAAACTGAATCTTACCTTAGTCATTATTGTGGCATCTAAAAATAGTTGCTTTTAAGTTTTTAGTTCCTCAGGTTCAATCCGATATTCTTTGCAGCCTCTCGCAGCTAAACCAAGCCAGTTCTTCGCTTGCAGAGTGCTGGTGAACTAATTTTAATACACCACTAAATACAGACTGCCCTTTGACCTGAGAAGAAGAAAACAAAAACAGTTTTACACGATTTCTGTCACAGTATACTTCCGAGCGACTAACGATGACTTACAGTCGGCTAGCCCTCAGGACTCCAGTGGGTTATACTCTTAATAGGCTACAACGATCTCTTGCATGGAGTGAACAAAACGGAAATATTCTGGACGCATACCAAGATATTTATGTATTATGACATGTCATACTGCCTCCTCCCATTACAGTTAACGGTTCTTTATATTTTGTAATGGTTGTATTCACATTTGCATTTCTTTTGAAGTATTAATGTTCAATAACATACAAAGTGATGCATGTACCTTTGTAATAACCCAATGTTGTGTTTTTTTTTTTTTTTTTTTACTGTAGTCTATTTATTGGTAGGTATTTATTAGGAGGCTGTGTGGTCCAGTGGTTAAAGAAAAGGGCTTGTAAACAGAACGTCCCCGGTTCAAATCCCGGCTCAGCCACTGACTCATTATGTGACCCTGAGCAAGTCACTTAACCTCCTTGTGCTCCGTCTTTCGGGTGAGACGTAATTGTATTATAAGTGACTCTGCAGCTGATGAATAGTTCACACACCCTAGTCTCTGTAAGTCGCCTTGGATAAAGGCGTCTGCTAAATCTCATAATAATGATATACGCATGTTGCTCTTTTAAAACATAACTACATTACAAATACTGCAATGTTATTGACGCAGTAAATGCGCAGGTTATTTTCAGTTTAAAAACAGTTTAGTTTTAAAAAAACTGGCATGGTAAACAAAACACAAGTGTGAATAATTTGCCAGTCTAGAGCAAATGCCCATGCAGGGCCGTTTCTAGCCTGTATTGGGGGCCGTAAGCAGGATTTGATTCCCCCCCCCCGTAGCCCACTCCACTTGGCACGACATCAAACCAACATAGGCTTAAGCCTACTGTCTGTAAACGTTTGTATGAGCACACATATGTACGAGCATACATAGAATGTACAAATAAACATGTAATGGCTAAAGAGGGACCTGTTAGCAGCAACATCATATTTTATTAACAAAAGGCAGTGAAAAAAAACAATGTCTGGAACACAATTGGAACACCACAATGCATTATGATATTTGCCCACTAGATGGCACTGAAGGTCAGAAACTGTAACACTATACAAACACTGAACTGAAGAACTGACAAGGCAGAACAAAAAAGCTATTAAAAGCTTAATAGTTTAAAAGTATAAATATATCAAAATCACACTTAATAATGACTTTAAATTAACATTGAAATTGCCCTGAAATCAGGCAGGTGCAAAGTGCAAACAAACAATAATAGTTAAATAAAAATGTTTATATAATGAAAATACCCCCAGATAAAGTGCAAATTGAAAATAAAAAACAATAAATATCGTGACAGATAAAAAAAAGTGACAATTTAAATGGTAATCAATTTACCATAGCCATCTCCTTCATCCAGCTATTTTTCCCATAGAACTCCTGTCTTCTTGCCTTCTTGGAGGCAAAGTAATGTATCACCTCATCATAAGAGAGCTGGCTGCCAACCTGGTGGTTGATGCTGATGATTGCCAGTCCACTCAGGCGTTCTTGTGCCATGGAGGACCTCAGGTAGGTCTTTATCATTTTGAGCTTAGAGAAGCTCCGCTCTGCTGATGCCACTGTCACTGGGAGAGTACAGGCTATTCTCAGAGCTATCCAAAGATTTGGGGACAACTCACACAGCTCATTTTGGTGGATGAAAGTAAGCAGCTCCATTGCTGTCATCTCTGCAACTCACACAGCTCATTGTGGTGGATGAAAGTAAGCAGCTCCATTGCTGTCATCTCTGCAACTCACACAGCTCATTGTGGTGGATGAAGGTAAGCAGCTCCATTGCTGTCATCTCTGCTTTAGGAAGGTCTGGAAGGCTCTGCTGCATCTCCTGGCCAGCTCTCTCCAGTCAAGGTCAGCCTCTTCTTCACAGGTGAGCGTGTGCCCAAGCAGCTCACACTGGTCTCTGAGTATCCTGGCATCAAGATGATGGAAGTTCAGAAGCACTCCAAACTTGTCTCTTACTTCCCCCAGTGACTTGAACCAGTCCTCCAAAGACTAGATGCCGCAGTCCACCACAACATTGAAGAAGGCTGTTTCTAGCCTCTTCATGGCATCAGCCACTGGCTCATCAGCTGCCTCATAACCAAATTGCCTTTTTGTGCTCCGCATTATTTCAAAGATTAAAACTAATTGTCTCCCAGCAAAACCACAGCAACCTAAAATGACCATATTCACACTGTCGGAAATATGTGATTTTAAAAGGACAAGAATATAACATCAATATTAATAAGTAGATCGGTTCATACCTTTATTGGTTTGCATTTGGTTCACTGCTACTTAAGTTGCCTTACACTGCTGGGACTGGTAACTGCTGCTACACATTTAGGCTGTGTTCCAATTCATGGGGTGGCGGCCATGTTAAGGGGTGTTCCAATCCATAGCGAACATAAAATTATTTGTTTATTTAGCAGACGCCTTTATCCAAGGCAACTTACAGAGACTAGGGTGTGTGAACTATGCATCAGCTGCAGAGTCACTTACAACTACATCTCACCTGAAAGACAGAGCACAAGGAGGTTGTGACTTGCTCAGGGTCACACAATGAGTCAGTGGCTGAGGTGGGATTTAAACCGGGAACCTTCTGGTTACAAACCTGTTTCTTTAACCACTGGACCACACAGCCTCCTATAAATGCTCCCTTCGACGTGGCCTTCAAGTGGGTGTTCCCGAAGTGTACAAGCACTACACTTCATGCCCACTTCTGCAGTAGAGATTTTCTTTTTATAACCCATCAAGCATTGCGTTAACCACATCAAACATTGCGTCTTAAAGACTCAATGCAAAAACAGAGCCAGAGAATTGGAGTTCTTCTACAAATGTAATTAGCAATCATATAACACAACAATATTATGCGTGTGTCATATAAATAACACTCACGTGATTCTTGTACGTGTCCCCAGATAAATATAAACCAATGTTTGAGATGAATGCATTGCATTCTCTGCTTGATGACTGGTTTTAATTTTAAATACATTTTTTATATTTCTATTCACTTTTTTATGTATATTTACATATCTCAGTTGTATTTGTTAGTATTATGTTATTTTATGTATTTTATATATACGCACGCATATAAAATGACAACACGAAAAGCAAATGTTTTATTTGTGCTTTAGAATGAATAGCTACTTAAGCATAGCAATATAAAAAGGGCAGATCTTTTATACATACAAAAAAATTGTCAACGACCTCCTGAGTTTCTTCTATGGCAGACTGTACTTTTTTAAATGCTTTTATTGAAACATTAATAGGATCTCAACTCCTATAAAAAAAAAAATAAATAAATACTAGAGAGAAATAAACTTTATACATTGCCAGGAATATTACAATGTTGCTTCCAAAATAAATTTTAAAAAGCACATGTTTTTCTTGTTTTCTTATTTCTAATTGTTTTAATGGTGTTGCTATAATGCTTCATCTCTATTTTAAATAAAATAAAATTTGGAGTAGAATTTGACAAACTTCATGTTATGAATATATCTTCCAAAAACTACTAATAAATTAAAGATATACACAAACTTCTGTTCAATGTTTGTTTGCTTGAAATAATCAACGTATCAACACCACCAAAACGTACATTTATACCCAACTCGCCTAAAATAAAATGCTGCGTATCATTATGACAGACTACACATTTCTAGCCCTGACAAATGATGACGCCTTTCCCTGGCCGTGAATGATGACGCTAAAGTGTGTTCCAATTAAAACACTTTTGCACTCGCTCGGGACCGATGTTGCAGGGATACTTGCTCTTTGCCAAGGCTGCTAGGTTGGAAAGCGTGTCTGGTTATTTTTCTGCCAAATCAGGGGATCTTCACTGATTTTTATAAATCGTCATCTCTTGTTGGATTAAGGTTTTCTTGTAAGTAGTGTGTGTTTGTTGCTGTCCACAAAGTAACAATTCCATTGCTTGTTCGGTCTTCATTTTCTTTTTAGCAGGTAAGTCCTCTGTGCTGCTGTGGCAAAGTGGTGAGTGGATACAGGTGAGTGCAGTGCAGGTACAAATCACACAGACAATTACTAACAGGTGCAAGGGTGGTTATTGATAAATTACTACAATGTCCAGAGCCTTAAGGCAAAACACCTGTAAATAATAATGCTGGAAGTGATTACAGCGGCGTGTGTTACTTCGGTTTTGTAAAATCCCACGGGTTTGACCCGCAACCAAAAGTCCAGTTTTATCACCCACACAAAACACAAAGACACAGACACACTTCCTACGCTGCGTGATTTAAGTGCTCAGTGGAAAGTGGAGACAGTTCTCAGTGGAAAGTGAAGTGCTGGTGTCCGGGTTTAATGCTGGTCTGCGGCTGCAGCTCCGGATTGTGTTAGTAATCTTTTAGACAAACGAAACAAACAAACAACGTTCACAAGACAGACTAAAAGAACACTCACGGTTTTTACATGCAGGGACTGAGGTCGTGATGCACCATGTCCCATTCTGCATCTGAGAGTCGTGCTCGTACCTTATCTTCGGGTGCACAGTGGCATCCATTATTTGTGCTGACAGGTTTGTGCTAGCGGCATGGTCACATAACATGGCGTTTCCAAATTCAATGCACTCAGCTGACCTTAGGTACATAGTGGCATTAGTGGCAACCCGGCATACCCAGGTAATTTCCGGGACAATGACCCGTGCTCCAATCACTACCACAATACTATTTACTCTCATCCCTGTGCTGTGTTGATCCGGACTGGTGGTATATCGAGCAACCAAAATGAAACATACACCATTAATATAACGCTCTGTCTGAACGACAATATTGTCTTGGAATTGGTGACTCACAGGGTACCCTGTTCGTGCCAATCTCTGCATCACCTCTCTTTTCCATGCCCTCCCTAGCATTCCCTCGTGTAAATCCCTAATAGCTATGTGACAGGATGAATGGTGCAGTGCAATGAATGTATAATGTCCAGACTGTTGTCTCCCAAAAAATAATAATTTTTAATACAAAACAGAAATATTACAAAAATAATCCACACAGGAAAAATAATAAATAGCCCCGCTACCAGCGATGGTATTGGGGCAAACACGGCAGGGTCCAGGCTCAAACAAAAGAAAACAAACAGACACTCCGATAACCACAGTCCTCCGTGCACGAAAATGTGCTTGTGAGGCGTGTGAGTAATAATGGAATGTCCAGACAGTAATTTATGCGTAACCAGATATTTTGTTTTATTAATATTATTAGTTACACGATAAAATAAAAAAATGAAAAAAGAATGGCGTGAGGAAGGGGGTGCTGTAATAGATAATAAAAACAAGAAGGGTTCGTAATCTCCTCTGTCCTTTTCACAATATCCCCGAACATAAAAGGGATAAAAACAGAACAGAAAACATTAGTGCATATTCCAACACCGTGTCAACAAGTAAAAACAAACCAAGCCAATGCTTAGTGACTCCCTCAGGCCCAGTAACCCCGCCTATCCTTTCTAAGACCAACCTCGAACACAGTAGTACGTTCCCTTTTGTATGCAACGCCCCGCCCCTGTAGTCAGTGGAACACCAATCCCCAACTGACAAGTGTCCTTATAACTCACTTGACTCCAGTGGCTGGAATTTACATACTCGTACTTCCGCCCCTCACCAAGATGCCGCCCCTCATAAAGATGACTTTCGTCATGGTCACGAGACCTTGGTAAGGGAAGTCCCGAGTTGGTTTGATGCCTTCTACTGTCGGGAGGCTGAATTACAGATCGAAACTCCTTTGACTCATCACAGTGCTCTTCTCCTCCGGGGCTTGTGGTGCGTGAGCTGCGTAGTGTAGTGCTGTGCGGTGAGGGGCGTGCTCTGGGGTAAGTGCTGGCTCGCTAGCTACAGCCTCCTGTCCTCCGGCTCCTCTGTTAACAGACAAAACAAAACACGTAATACACACAAAACAAACATCTGCTCCGGCCGGTCGTTTTCATTAACTCAGCGCAAGGGGAGGTTTTGACGTAGCTGCTTCCCCTTTGTACCCAGCAAACTCCTCCCTGCAGTCAACGCATCACCATGGTTTCTCCAATAGAGGACTGCCCCGCAGCTGACTGCAATGGAATCGTCCTGAGTACTTGCAGCTACGCGCCCCTCCTAATATGGTCACCTTCCGGTTTCCACCTACCACCGAAGTGGCAGATCTAGGAGGCAGCATACCTTCCCCCTTACACAGCGCCCTTTCTAATTGGGAGGGAGATTTACAGCATCGATCCTTTCTCTCTCTATCACAAGCTACTATAACATCTCTGGTTAGTGCGGCTTGCATTCTATAACACCACTCTTCCCTTGTTGTTAAATTCAAATCTTCAGATATAGCGTGTGATATAACACGTAGCACATTTACAGCGATATCAACAGTTTCCTCTGTCATTTGTTCTGCCATGGCCAGCTTTTGAATAGCATCTCCCGTTCTCAAAAACTGTCCATGGCTTTCTTGTTGCTGTTCGATATTACTTGCAGAATTCAGGCCAGAATTTACAGCCCCAAACCACCCTGCCATGTCATCAAAGAACCCCTCTTCTGTCTACCGCCGGCATTATGAATTGACAAATTAATTAATGAATTATTAGATGAATTAACAAATACGTTTATGAATTACTGTATGAATTGACACATTTATGGATGAATTGCTGGACAAATTGACAAACTGACAAATTGACAAATTCACAAATTGACAAACGAATTGACAAACTAACGGCCGGATAGTTTTGGCACAAATGGTGCTCCATAGCCAAGAGTTTTAGCAGTGAGTGGTAAGTACCATACATCACAGTTATCTTTAATAAGTTGTATATTTAATAAGTGCTTGAATTGTAATTAAAAATGTATAAATCTAGCACTTCACACTTTACACCATATGTATTACGTAGGAAATAAATAAAACTAAATACTATGTGTTAACTGCCAAACTATAGGGAGGCGTATTATTTATTTATGTGTTATTTATTTATTTATGTATGTATTTAATTTATTTATTTATTTATTTATTCATTTTTTAAAATTAATTTTACATATGTAAACAAAGCTAATATGTAAGATTGCTAACTGTCATTTTGAAGGACTGAGTGGAAGAGCGGGAGAAAGGAGGATTTTTTTATGTACTTGTGACGGAGTAAAGCGATTCTGTACTGCAATTCAACCTCCCAGCCATCAGACGTCTGTGAATCAACCACGAAGTTCCCAACAAGGATCACCTGACGTGGGACTGACGTTGGGGCGAAAGTGCAGTTACAGCAGTCACCATCATTGTTGGGGGCAGCAACCCCGGAACATGCTGGAACATTCTCGAATCAGCAGCGCTGTTGATTGGAGGGAGGGTGTTTCCTTGTGTATACAGGGCCCAGATTGTAACAGCTCGAGGTTGGTTGGTGGAAGGAGACAAGCATGCTGTTTGCACGGGTGCTTGTTAAAAGAGGACGCTAACACTCTGTGTGGATTTTTTATCAAGTAGAGAGAGAGAGAGAGAGAGAGAGAGAGAGAGAGAGAGAGAGAGAGAGAAACCAGCAGGACGCTGACTCTTCCCACTGAGTGAAGCCCTCCAGGAAGCTTTAAAAACTTTAAAACAGTCTTCTTTTGTTTCTTGTAAGTCTTTTGTTAGTGGTTCTCTTACGTTTAAGACTTTTTAAGTTAACCAAACCGAGTACCATTGTTGGTAGGAGGGGAGGATTTTCGTTGAGTTATTTTATTGATTTATGTAAAGAAAATATGATCTTTAAAGGAACTTTGATTTATCAAAGTAAGAAGGAATTTTTAAAGAAATTTGTGAACAGAAAGCCTGTGGAATTATGAAGATTTGATTTGTGATTGTGAAAGATAATAAACAGAAAATAAGAGAATTTTCCAGAAACTCAATACTGCCTCAAGTGGTTTGATTCGGTAGTGCACCCCACACTCCCATTGTCTGTGACAGTTCTATATTAATAAGATGGAATCAAAATTATCTTGGTAGTGTATGAAGATACTGTACTGTGCGATAGGTCAATATGCGTTGTTTAGTTTGTTTATAACACAAGTTTAAAAATGCATTTAAAATAAATAAATAAATATATTAAATCAATTAATTAACGGATTATTTTATTTGACGGATCTTCATTTTAAACAGACTACCATTGACGCGGATTAATTTAGAACCAAGGTGTCTCACTGTGCTGCGGTATAAAAACAATAAAGTAGAAATCCAGGAGGAAAAATAAACTTAGCTAGTGATGTTAAATATTACATTATTTCAGACATTTTAGAATTACATAAATCAATAATATGTAATTCTAATGTCTGGAATAATGTTATTTAACATCACTAACTGGATTCTGGATTTCTACTTTAAAACAGAATAAATTATACTAATATGCTTTGTACAATACGTTGGTAAAAACATTTTTATGTGATGTTTATGCTTTTAGTGTAGTGTCGACTCTAAAAAGTAAATTAACAAAGTAAAATAAAATGATGCATACGTAAAAAGTATATTTTGACATGTACTCATTTAATTCAGATGGAGATATATTTAAGACGTCTTTCTTATTTTGTATTGCTGTTAAAAGTAGTTGAAAGAGATGCATTATATTTAGTTTTCTTTACTGTAAAAACAATGGGATACTTTAATTTTGATATTTTAACAATAAAACTTTTTGGGCAACATAAGATATAGATTTTATTCTTAAAACATTTTAAAAAAAAAAGAAAAATAATGGGTGGAAGCTGAATCTCAAGATTATGCCACACGCAGGGTTAGACTCCTACAGAAAATAGTGAGTGGACTGTAAAGTATGAAGCAGTATACGCATCCCAAGGACCCACTGATCCAGGTGACAAAGTCCTATTTTGTTAATCAAATTTACAGCTCTACTCAGGGCGGATTAACTATTTCTCTACCCAGATGATCCCATGTAAACAGGGCCGGATTAACAAAGTCAACAAAATTAATCAATTTTAAAAATGCAAGCTATATCTGATCCAATACACCAACATGGAACAATTTGAACAATAATGATTACTCTGCAACTGTTTAAACATTTAAAAAAAAATCTATTATTTTACATACTGTTTGGTTTGTACAAGTTAACTGTAAAGTGAGAGCAGAGGTAATTCTACTACCACATAATGTTAAAAGCAGTGTGAACACAAGCGTAAAACAAATAATACTGTTGTCCTTTGACAGAATACAAAACACAATATACCAACAAAAAAAATCCTCCCAAATACAATATTCAGTTCTCAAAAGAACACAATTAATAATACAGGGACGAGGACACACCAATATTTCTTGCTACATAAAAAAAACGAACCTCTTACAACTCCCCTAAATCATGCTATGCAAATCACAAATTACTAAAAGAGAACATTACTACATTACTAAAAGAGAATTACTACGGAGAACAAAAAAAACAACAACATAGGCCTGTTGTATAAAAGTGATAACTTTAACTGTGCCTTACAAAATATACAAAAAGCATATAAGAACATAAGAAAGTTTACAAACAAGAGGAGGCCATTCAGCCCATCTTGCTCGTTTGGTTGTTAGTAGCTTATTGATCCCAGAATCTCATCAAGCAGCTTCTTGAAGGATCCCAGGGTGTCAGCTTCAACAACATTACTGGGGAGTTTGTTCCAGACCCTCACAATTCTGTGTAAAAAAGTGCCTCCTATTTTCTGTTCTGAATGCCCCTTTATCTAATCTCCATTTGTGACCCCTGGTCCTTGTTTATTTTTTCAGGTCAAAGAAGTCCCCTGGGTTGACATTGTCTATACCTTTTAGGATTTTGAATGTTTGAATCAGATCGCCGCGTAGTCTTCTTTGTTCAAGACTGAATAGATTCAATTCTTTTAGCCTGTCTGCATACAACATGCCTTTTAAACCCGGGATAATTCTGGTTGCTTTTCTTTGCACTCTTTCTAGAGCAGCAATATCCTTTTTGTAACGAGGTGACCAGAACTGAACACAATATTCTAGGTGAGGTCTTACTAATGCATTGTAGAGTTTTAACATTACTTCCCTTGATTTAAATTCAACACTTCTCACAATATATCCGAGCATCTTAACTTGTACTGAGCATCATAACTTGTACCAGTTTATCATTAAAAAAATAAATAAAATGAAAAAAACTATTTTCTCAGTTTGCAGAGGATGTTCTCGAAGGCCGACAGAGCAACACTCCCCCCTGAAGGTAGTCCATTGCCATTATCCGAAAGGAAATGGCGATCAACCTTCTAAAGGAATCGGGTATATAGGGTAAAAGTACAGTATGAGAAAGTTTATACTGATGGCACTGATGATGCATTTGTAATAATCTAAGATATTTTTACTGCACAGATTAATTTGGGGCCTGGTTCATGAAGCTGCCTTTAATAAGTTAGGTTTTGCTCAAATTCTCACAATTGACAATACAGTAATATTTCAGTGAGCTTGCTAAATCTAGCCAGGTTTATTGCCTTAAAATTGATCACTTAATTATACTTTTTTGGGTGAGAGGCAGCATTGCCATATTAATCTTGTATTGCCCATGGTACAGTATAGTGATGTTTCATGATAAAAAGAAAATAATGTGCAGGTGAACATTTAAAATGACTGGTAAATACATACATGAACAACAAACGACTTCATCTACAGTAGTGAAACAGTCTGGTGGTGGGGTTTCTAACTATTTCTAACTCACATGTGAGACTGCAATGTCTGGGGGCCACTAAGAAGTTGCTGTTGTCAGGAATTAATGTTTACCGAAGAATGAATAGTTGATACAGTCTCGATTGTTTAAAGAAAGACAAATTAACTTATGATGGATTTACGCATTTATAAGATGGGAGGGAGAGGATAAATTATAGAGAACAAATAAGAGTACCTGAGATGTACCTATTAGTGCACATTCTCAAATATGCACCCAAATATGATTATTCCACAGATTATCTGAGCAGTGCCTGTTTTGTGGAGAGCAGGACACTCTGGGGGATGCAGTGTCACAAGATGAATGGGTAATTTAGTAGTGAACACTTTAGTTGTATTTTTAAACTTTTTCAACTGCAACTCCAAAGATCTTCTAATCACAATTAAAAATAAATAAGTAAATAAATAGAAGATGTTTTCTAAAAGTTTATGCAAATGAAATATACATGGTTTCCATACTTCGTAATGATTTCCTAATTAAACTCTCACACTGCATTCGTTTTTCTACACCCTCTACTTTCCTTTGTATTTTTCAGATTGCGTGTGATGGCTGCAACAGGTGGTTCCACCACACATGTGTTGGACAGCCATCAACTAAGGTCAGCTTTTTTTGTTGTTGTTTTTCTTCTTCTTCTTCTTCTTCTTATTATTATTATTATTAATTTTCTTAGCAGACGCCCTTACTCAGGGCGATTTACAGTTGTCACAAAATATACATATTTCACAATACAGTAAGAGCAGATAAAATATACAATAACTTCAGAGCAACTTTAAGACATATACATGCACAGTTCGATCATCACAATATAGTAAGAGTACATACAATACTTCCGTCCTAATAAGAGTAAGTAACTAGCTCATTTATACACATTTGAAGAAACACAATATATAGTTGTTGTTGTTGTTACTGTATTTAAACAATCTATTCTGGATGTAGAATCGCCGAAATCACAAGCTTACACAAACATCTTCCGTCCAGAAGCAATAAACTTGCTCCCGTTTGCAGCAAAGCGCACGTCCACGTTGCAGCAGGCGCTGCTCTACAGTTTAGTGGATTGCAAATTATGTGCTTTGCGTCGTGAGCGAGGAATCACACGCTCCCGTTGGCAGATAGCAAGGGTTTGTTGCAAGCGCATGCGCACATACATCGGGGACACATGAATCCTAGAGGGCACTGAATTCGTCGTAACAGGCAGGTTTTGACCTTCACGAGGTACCAGTTTTGAACCAATCAGACGTAGGAGTGTTAAAATACAATAAGAATATGGACATATAATCAACAATGATGTTTTGTTAATTACACAGAGTTTTTTTTTACTGAGATCGACATTTTAAAAAAGACACGAGTAATAAAAAGCAGCAGTTGTTGATAGGCCACTGATGTAAATGTTGTGGCTATTATTGTAATGAACACCTGAGTAGTGGTAGTGCGTGCATTGTAGTCTGGAGGTCCCAGGTTCGCGCCCCACCTCTGACTCAAGCTCAGCAGGTTCTTCACAATATGTTGGCTACGTCCTAACTACATTAGCATGCAATATTAAAATGTTATTTTAAAAACACTATTCAGAAACAATTCTCTCTCATACAGGGCCCTGTTCTTCATAGCAGGCTAACTGAGTTAGCCGGATAATTTGACAGAAGTCTGGCTTTTTCCGTTCCTCGAAGCAAGTTTATAGTCTAGCCGACTAAGTTACCATCGCAACACATCCTTCATCTTAAACCTGCTCCAGCGCAGGCTAACTTAAAGTTAGCCTGTTCTGTGTATAAAAACTCGTACATGGTGGAATTGATGGATACAGCAGGATGGTAGTTTACCTGAAAGCTGCAGCTAATAACCATGCTGCAACGGTGTTCCAGTCTTTCTTCAATGCCGTACAAGAATATGGGCAACCATCTAGAGTTCGTTCAGATAAAGGACGTGAAAACAATGATGTTGCAAGATTCATGGTGTCGGTAATGGGTACAGACAGAAACATTGCTGGAAAAAGTGTTCATAACCAGAGGTAAGTTTGTCATGTAATATAATGAAACTTGTAATTGCCAAATTGTTGGAACTAAATTGTTATGATTCATATTGGGGGACAGCTTTTTTCATAACTTCCTGGAGGGCCGCAGTGTCTACTGGTTTTCGTACTATCAAATTCCTCAGTGAGTCTATTTATTGAACTGGATATACTAAATGCCTATCTAGGCCCCAAAATATTTAAGAAGCAACAGTACCATCTTTTGAAATGGTGACACATGTAAAAAATGATTTTAAAAAGATTTAAAGTTACTTAATACAATTTTAGACATAAGTTCAAATACCCAACTAAGAGCTCAAAAAACATTCAAAAGCTCTGATTAGGCAAATATTTTTTAGTTCAATTAATCAATTGAGAGTTCGGTTGGAACAGAAACAAGCAGGGCAGTGGGTCCCCGGGACCAGGATTGGGAAACACTGAATTAGGGCACAGTTGGAACAAAAACCAGGAGGGACACCAGCCCTCAAAAAACATGGATTCCCCACCCCTGCCTTAACTAAATGTAACAATATTCTTTTATTTTTTCAATTTAATAGGATTGAGTGCTTGTGGCGTGATGTTTTCATCTGCGTGTTGGAAACCTTTTACCACATGTTCTACGAGATGGATGCCAGGGGTGTGTGGCACCCTGAAAATGAAGTGCACTTGTTTGCACTTCACTGGGTATTTCTTCCCCAGTTGCAAAACCTTTTAGAGTCTTTCAGAAGAGGCTGGAACCATCACCGCATACGGTCAGCAGGAAATCATCACCACTGCAAATGTGGATCAGAGGAAAATCTTCTGGGATATCATCTGACCCCCGACAGGTATTGTGAAGGACTTGTAGCTATGTGCCCCGTAATAATTGTGTAAAAGGAAGAAAAAATCCAGGGTAAACAGATATGGAAGTAATACTTTTTGTTTGGTTGTTGTTTTTGGTGTGTATGTGTGGGGTGAGGTTGGGGGAGTGGGGCAGTTATTTTAAATTCCTACTTGAAATACAGTAGTAAGTTAACTTTGGATAATGTTTTTAAATTTTTGAATATCCATATTTTAATTTTTTGTTAGGAGGTATAATACATCTGTACTTTGAAGTGCTAAATATATATATTTTTTTATTATTATTTTCTCCCCAATTTGAAATGCCCAATTATTTTTAGGCTCAGCTCACCGCTACCACCCCTGCGCTGACTCGAGAGGGTGAAGACGAACACAAGCTGTCCTCCGAAGTGTGTGCTGTCAGCCGACCGCTTTTTTTCACAATGCGGACTCACCATGCAGTCACCCAAGAGCTACAGCGTTGGAGGACAATGTAGCTCTCGGGCAGTTTACAGGCAAACCCGTAGGCGCCCAGCCAGACTATAGGGGTCGCTGGTGCACGGTGAGCCGAGGACACACTGGCCGACCTAACCCTCCCTCCCCACAGGTGACGCTCGGCCAATTGTGCGCCGCCCCCTGGGAGCTCCCGTCCATGGTCGGCTGTGGAATATCCTGGACTCGAACTCACAACGTCCAGACTATAGCGCACATCCTGCACTCCAAGTGGAGCGCCTTTACTGGATGCGCCACTCGGGAGCCTGCCCTGCTTCCTGAATAACCCTGCCTCACTAATTTGCGCTGAGGTTTCTGGGGTGTGTAGTTTTTCCCCAGCGACGCCATTCCTTAAAGGCGTCCCTGCTCTTTTTTCACACAGTCAACTCCTACATCCGATTGCTGCCATCCGATATCACAGCAGCACACCAGTCTATAGCTAGCATTCGCCACCAGGACCAGAGGTTTCCTCCTAAGAGAGGGAGTTTATCCTCTCTGTCGAGCGGATGGCCGACACATAGCTCCTTCCCCATAACCATCTATTTTAGTTACTTTTGTTTGTCATTGTTTGTCTCTTCTTGCTTTTATGTTATACATTGGCACGCAGTCTTTGTTTGTCTTCACAGGTGCAGGTTCAGCAGGGAGCCGGTGGTACATCTTTTGGGGGGATAGTGAGTTTCACTTCTCCAACCTAGAGTCCCAGTAACTCCACAGGTTCTTCGTGTGGTCAGAGGGGATGTGGCCCTCATACTCTTAGTGCTCGAGTCCCTTAACTAACAATTATTTGTGTTCGTGACAGAGTGGTTGCAGTGCGCAGGTATGGTGATGTCACGGACCAGGAACACAGTCAAACCAAGTAATGGTGGGGCAAAACTGAAGCGCAACGGCACGCAGCACGTTTATTAAATAACAAAAACAAAAGATTTAAACAAAACAAAACACCAAACAAAAAGGGCACAAGGGCCAAACAAACAAACAGTAACAAGTAGTATGCTGGTTGCGAAACCAGCATACGTAGCAATTGTTTACTTCTCTTCACAAACTCACGTCTATCCTCTGACACTCTCCATGCAGCCAAAGCTGCAGGTCTTTTATATTCTGGCCGAGGGGTTAACTAGCTAGTAATTATATTATTACCCCTTGGCCATAGTCTGCACAAGTTTAATAAGGATGCTTGACTGTCAGCTAGTTAAATAATCAGTAGCTGATCAGTCACGCATCCTCACAAGGTTTCTAAAATAAACACAAAACAATAACAAATATTGGCTTTCGCCGTCATATACAGTATACAAATAAATCATAATTTAAATAAATAATAAACAAAGGGGCGGGACATTCCGCCACAGTGTTCTTTCCGATTCTCTTTTTTTCCTTACATCAAGGCTTCGTATGAGCCGTTCTGTCCTCTGAGGGTCGAACCCGGTTGGTAAGTGGGACCCAGTTGCGACTCTCCAAGAAGTCAGAGGACTTTTTTTTAGGGGCTCGGAGGCTGATAGGGCTAGCCTCGACTCCTTAGGCAAGGCTCTCTCAGCTGGAGTCCGGGCCTGTCCTTTTCTCTCTCCCCTGTTCTATAGGCCGAGCTTCCAATCTTAAGTTGCAAAAACATTCCCTTTCTATCGCAGCCCTGGCTCCCGCCCTGTGAACTATACTGTAAATACCATAGAGGGCTGATTAGCATTTTTTTTGTGACAACAGAACAGATGAATAGTGTACATTTAGTGACAGGGTGGGTGTAGTGAAAAGAAAAGTGCAATTTAAGTTTGGATAAATCAAGGTTTTACTGTTTTGTCATGGATAGGTGCTATTTTGGAGTCTGTTCATAATGAATGTCCCCTTAGTCCATTTGACATTAGGTTGGGAAGAGCCAATATAGTATAAAAGGTTTGATAGGTTGTTCTATGAAATAAAATTAAAAATGTCTGAACACAGCATTTCCAGTGACAATCTTGGCAGATTATCCCACTTTACAGCCAATCACTTCACTAAGACTGACTGAACTAATCAGCTACCTCCTAATCTAAGTGCCTTTGCCTAGCCAATCAGCTCTTGTTACGTGATTGCCAAACAAGATAGGACTTCGTTCCAGCAGGGTTGTGTGAGGAGGGGCAGGAAGCTCCGACCATCCCATTTGGTGATGTAGCATGAAGAGGGTTTGCGGTCACGCTTGTGACTCAGGAAGTAGCGGGTGAGAACTGAAATGC